>NC_067482.1:3836854-4156020 GCF_947179515.1 Apodemus sylvaticus
AGTTAAGAACATTGACTGCTCTTCCAGAGTTCAATTCCCAGCATCTACATGGTAGCTCACAATCATCTGTAACAGAATCTGATGCTCTCTTCGGGTGTGTGAAGACAGTGTGTGTGTGTGTGTGTGTGTGTAAAATCTTTAAAAAACATGGATAATATTTTTAAAAATACATTCAGCTCACCTCAGGTCAAACCAAAAACAATACCAAATGAATCAAACTATTACACATTTAAGCTAACAAAGAACAAGACACCTAGAGAATAGCAAATATGCAGGACAAGAAGAGAAATTCCCCACAACACATAACAGTCAAAACACTAAATGTACATAGCAAAAAAAGAATGTTAAAATCCGGGAGGGAAGAAGACCAAGTAGCACATGTAAAGTGAGACCCATTACACTAACACATGGTTTCTGTCTTCGTCAGGGTTTCTGTTCCTGACAAACATAATGACCAAGAAGCAAGTTGGGGAGGAAAGGGTTTATTCAGCTTACACTTCCACACTGCTGTTCATTACCAAAGGAAGTCAGGACTGGAACTCAAGCAGGTCAGGAAGCAGGAGCCGATGCAGAGGCCATGGAGGGATGTTCCTTACTGGCTTGCTTCCCCTGGCTTGCTCAGCTTGCTTTCTTATAGAACCCAGGACCACCAGCCCAGGGATGGCACCACCCACAAGGGGCCCTCTCCCCTTGATCACTAATTGAGAAAATGCCCCACAGCTGGATCTCATGGAGGCACTTCCCCAATTGAATGTCCTTTCACAGGCCAGTACAACTTCTCAATGGAGACTCTAGAAGCCAGAGAGGCTGACTGGATATCCTACAGACTCTAGGAGATCACAAATGGCACCAGGAGGCAGATAGATCATAAGACCCAGAGGGGAATGGAAGAGGAAGGAAACTTTCAGTCAGAACAGAACTCAAGCACATACAAACTCACAGAGTCTGTGACAACATGCACAGAGCCTGCACAGGACCCCAAGTGTGATGGAGTCCCATCACTGAGGGGGCAGTAAACACAAGTTCCCATCCCTAACCAAGAAGCTATCTCCAATTGACACCCGCTTGCAAAGGAAAACTTAATTGGACCCTCACTGGGTATATTAACCACACTTATTATGGGTAGGCCTGTGTCCCCCAGAAAACAGATAACACGAAACAAAGTCAATGGTGTTTTTGTAGATGTTTTGTCTCATTGCTTTGGCCATTTTTGTCTTACTGGTCTTTGCTTGTATATTGTAGTTTCCAATTTTGTGTTTTTATAGGTTGTGTGTGTGTATGTGTGTGTGTGTGAGTGTGTGTGTGTGTGTGTGTGTGTTTCTTGTGTTTTTTTTTTTAATTCTGGTTTGATTCTTTGTTTGCAAAGAGTGAGAAGGGAAGGGAATGAAGTTAAGTGGGTGGAGGGGGAGAAGGATCTTGGAGTAGTTGGAGGAGTAAAAACCATAATCAGAATGTATTGTATAAAAAATATATATTTTCAATAATATATAAATAAGAATAAAAGCTATTTTGTAGCTTGTCTCTGCTACTTCATGGGTTTTCCTTTCTTCCTCTCTTCTCTACCCTTTTTCTCCCACCCTTCCAACTCCTCTAACACTAGATAATAGAAAAAAAAGGATATAGAGGAAAGGAAAGAGCTCTCTGAATAAAGTTAGGGTTTGGAAAGGGGGAGATGTTATCATTAGGCTACCTCCTGCTGATTAGGTCATCAAGTTCATTGGGGCATCATCAAAAGTTTGACGTTTGCTGTCAGGGTATCTAATTTCCTTCCTCTTGCTTCTTCTCTGCAATGACTATTAAACAAACTTCTAACAACAACAATCAACAACCAACCAACAACCCATCAACCCTCGGGGGTCCTGGCATTTATATAACTTCTGAAAAAATTCCCGCCCACATCAGAGCATGAGGCAAATCACAGTCAGCTGTTGTGGACAGTCTGAAGCAGTCCCATATCCCACACCTGAGATTAAAGCAAAAACATATTCTTATAATGTTCCTGTGTTTTTAAAAGAAACCAAAATTCCACAATTCTCACTGCACTAGTCAAAATGTCATACGAAAACATTTTATTAGATATTTTAAAGTTAACCTCTTGATGACAGAATACTATAAAGTAAACAGATTGATATAAAAGAGAGTCAGCGACATGGCACTGTGTTAGCTACTGTCACAGAATGTCCTAGTCAGGGTGGCTTATAAACAACCAAGATTGTTCTCTTTGATGGGGGTTGAGAAACGCAGGTGCAGACAATTTTAGTGTTTGGTGAAGGCCCATATCTTCTTTGACTGACAATTGTCTCTCACTTAACTTCTCATAATGGAAAGGACAGAGCACTGCACGGCACTAATCTAACCCCATTGGTGAGGGCAGCCATCACTGCTGAACGACTATCTGTGTGCCCATCTCCCCATACTGTCACACTGAGGTTAAATCTCAGCACGTGACCTGTAAACATGTGGGAACCATCTGCAGCAGATAGCTTCAGAGACAAACAACTCTTCTAAGTCCAAGCGGGTACCCAGGCTCTTCCCAATCCCTTGCTCTGCCACCTCCGATAGCGCTCCTGCTGCCCATACGGTTAAAGCTGGCCTTGAACCATTCCTGGAGTTCTAGGGAGTTAGTGCATAGAAGAATACACACAAATGATGGAGGTCTACACCCTTCCGGGTTTGACTAGACAATGGCAACCACCTTGTTCACCGTGCATCGACAGAAAGTCAACCACATGGCTCCATTTCATTTTAAGGGGTGTTGGTCAAAGGAAAAATACACCAAGAAGAACTCTCAATCCTGAACATCTATGCTCCAAATGCAAGGGCACCCTCATTCATAAAAGAAACTTCACTAAAGCTCAAAGCACACATTGCACCTAACACAACAACTGTGGGTGACTTCAACACTGCACTTTCCTCAATGGACCGATCAGGAAAACAGAAACTAAACAGGGACACAGTGAAACTAATCGAAGCTTTGGGCCAATTAGAGTTAACAGATATATATAGAACATTTTATCCTAAAGCAAAAGAATATACCTTTTTCTCAGCACCTCATGGAACCTTCTCCAAAATCGATCATATAATAATTGGTCACAAGTCAGATGTCAACAAATATAAAAAGATCGAAATAATCCCATGCCTCCTATCAGATCACTATGGAGTAAAAGTGGTCTTCAATAGCAACAAAAACAACAGAAAGCCCACACACACATGGAAACTGAACAATACTCTACTCGATACCTTGGTCAAGGAAGAAATAAAGAAAGAAATCAAAGACTTTTTAGAATTTAATGAAAATGAAGACACAACATACCCAAATATATGGGACACAATGAAAGCAGTGCTAAGAGGAAAACTCATAGCCCTGAGTGCCTCCAAAAAGAAAGTGGAGAGAGCATACACTAGCAGCTTAATGACACACCTGAAAGTCCTGGAACAAAAAGAAGCTATTTCAGCCAGGAGGAGTAGAAGGCAGGAAATCATCAAACTCAGGGCTGAAATCAATCAAGTAGAAACAAAGAGAACCATACAAAGAATCAACAAAACCAGGAGCTGGTTCTTTGAGAAAATCAACAAGATAGATAAACCCTTAGCCAGACTAACCAAAGGGCACACAAACAGTATCCAGATTAACAAAATTAGAAATGAAAAAGGAGATATAACAACAGAAACTGAGGAAATTCAAAAAATCATCAGATCCTACTACAAAAGCCTATACTCAACACAACTGGAGAATCTGGAAGAAATGGACAGTTTCCTAGACAGATATCAGACACCAAAATTAAATCAGGATCAAATAGATCATCTTAACAGTCCCATAACCCCTAAAGAAATAAAAGGGGTCATAGAAAGTCTCCCAACCAAAAAAAGCACGGGACCAGATGGCGTCAGTGCAGAATTCTATCAGACCTTCATAGAAGACCTAACACCAATACTCTTCAAACTATTCCACAAAATAGAAACAGAAGGAATTCTTCCCAACTCGTTCTATGAAGCCACAATTACGCTGATACCAAAACCACACAAAGATCCAACAAAGAAAGAGAACTTCAGGCCAATTTCCCTTATAAATATCGATGCAAAAATACTAGATAAAATTCTTGCTAACTGAATCAAAGAACATATCAAAACGATCATCCACCATGATCAAGTAGGCTTCATTCCAGGGATGCAGGGATGGTTCAATATAAGGAAATCCATCAATGCAATCCACTACATAAACAAACTCAAAGAAAACAGCATATGATTATTTCATTGGATGCTGAAAAAGCATTTGACAAAATTCAGCATCCTTTCATGCTAAGAGTCTTGGAAAGAACAGGAATTCAAGGCCCATACCTAAACATAGTTAAAGCAATATACAGCAAACCGGTAGCCAGCATCAAACTAAATGATTTTAGTGGTTTAGTCCCACTAAAATCAGGGACTAGACAAGGCTGTCCTCTCTCTTCATATCTTTTCAATATAGTACTTGAAGTTCTAGCTAGAGCAATTAGACAACATAAAGAGGTCAAAGGGATACAAATTGGAAAGGAAGAAGTAAAATATCAGTATTTGCAGATGACATGATAGTCTACTTAAGTGACCGGAAAACCTCCACCAGAGAACTCTTACAGCTGATAAACAACTTCAGCAAAGTGGCTGGTTATAAAATCAACTCAAGCAAATCAGTTGCATTCCTATACTCAAAGGATAAGCAGGCTGAGAAAGAAGTTAGGGAAATGACACCCTTCACAATAGCCACAAACAATATAAAGTATCTTGGTGTGACTCTAACCAAACAAGTGAAAGAGCTATATGACAAGAACTTCAGGTCTCTGAAAAAGGAAATCAAAAAAGACCTCACAAAATGGAAAAATCTTCCATGCTCGTGGATTGGCAGGATTAATATAGTTAAAATGGCCATCTTGCCAAAAGCAATCTACAGATTCAATGCAATCCCCATCAAAATCCCAACTCAGTTCTTCACAGAGTTAGAAAAAGCAATTCTCAAATTCATCTGGAATAACAAAAAACCCAGGATAGCTAAAACTATTCTCAACAGTAAAAGAATTTCTGGGGGAATCAGTATCCCAGACCTCAAGCAATACTACAGAGCAATAGTGCTAAAAACTGCATGGTATTGGCACAGTGACAGGCAAGTGGACCGATGGAATAGAATTGAAGACCCAGAAATGTATCCACACACCTATGGTCACTTGATCTTCGACAAAGGAGCAGAAAACATCCAGTGGAAAAAAAGATAGCCTTTTCAACAAATGGTGCTGGTTCAACTGGAGGTCAGCATACAGAAGAATGCGAATTGATCCATTCTTATCTCCTTGTACTAAGCTCAACTCCAAGTGGATCAAGGACCTCCACATAAAACCAGACACACTGAAACTAATAGAAAAGAAACTGAGAAAAACCCTTGAGGACATGGGCACAGGGGAAAAGTTTCTCAACAGAACTCCAATAGCTTATGCTCTAAGATCAAGAACTGACAAATGGGACCTCATAAAATTATAAAGTTTCTGTAAGGCAAAGGACACTGTCAAAAGGACAAACGGCAACCAACAAATTAGGAAAAAAATCTTCACCAACCCTACATCTGATAGAGGGCTAATATCCAATATATACAAAGAACTCAAGAAGTTAGACTCCAGAGAACCAAATAACCCTATTAAAAAATGGGGTATAGATCTAAACAAAGATTTTTTTTCACCTGAAGAATTTTGGATGGCTGAGAAGCACCTTAAGAAATGTTCAACATCATTAGTCATTAGAGACATGCAAATCAAAACAACCCTGAGATTTCACCTCACACCAGTCAGAATGGCTAAGGTTAAAAACTCAGGAGACAGCAGGTGTTGGCAAGGATGTGGAGAAAGAGGAACACTCCTCCACTGCTGGTGGGGTTGTAAGATGGTACAACCACTTTGGAAATCAGTCAGGCGGTTCCTCAGAAAACTGGACATGAGACTTCCAGAGGACCCTGCTATACCTCTCCTGGGCATATACCCAAAGGATTCCCCGGCATGCAATAAAGACACATGCTCCATTATGTTCATAGCAGCCTTATTTATAATAGCCAGAAGCTGGAAAGAACCCAGGTGTCCCTCAATGGAGGAATGGATACAGAAAATGTGGTATATTTACACAATGGAATACTACTCAGCAATTAAAAACAATGAATTCATGAAATTTTTAGGCAAATGGATGGATCTGGAAAATATCATCCTAAGTGAGGTAACCCAATCACAAAAGAATAACATGGAATGCAATCTCTGATAAGTGGATATTAATTAGTCCAGAAGCTCTGAATACCCAAGCTACAATTAGCATAACAAACGACTCCCATGAAGAAGTAAGGAGAGGGTCCTGATCCTGGAAAGGATTGATCTAGCATTGGAGGGGAATACCAGGACAGAGAAAAAGGAGGGAGTTGATTGGAGAATGGGTGGAGAGAAGAAGGTTTATGGGACATATGGGGAGGGGGGAACTTGGAAAGGGGAAATCATTTGGAATGTAAACAAAGAATATAGAAAATAAAAATATATAATAAAAAGGGGGTGTTGGAACATGACATCTCTAGTTAGGCGGGCATATGACTAGTTATAATTGAATATTGAAAGGGAGAGAACAAATTTAAATGGGAAGCATGAATCTAGCACACCACAGTAAAAAACAAAAACAAAAACAGAAGGCAGAAACAAACATTAAATAAAACATTAAATACAGGAAAGGCCATCATCCCCCAAAGCAGTTCATCTGTACCTCAAGTCCTGACCACGCCCTTCTCACAGAATCCTGAGTCCATCTGAGGACGCTACCCTGAGGAAATAACACAAACTATGCTTAAAGAAGTCTGTACAGATTTGTTCACTGTAGCAAAATGCAGTAGAAACAGACTAAAGGTCTGATGACAAGTGAATGGGTGAATAATTTGTGTCGGAAACAGCACAGTTGTAATTTCCACATTCCCTTATCTCTTTATTGGCTTGGGAAGTACTTGGAAAACACAAACAAGAAAAGTGCATTAGCTAATTCCTTTACTCTTATAGGTTTCATTCTCCAGAAGAAATGTCGGTTTTATTTCAGAGAGCACTGCATCCTTTGAGCCGTGCTGCACACAGGCAGGGGCAGCAGAAAACATGTTCTGATTTCCCTGTACCAGAATTCTCAGGGAAAGGAGGCCTCTGTCCCTGCTGTTTCGGGATAAGTGGTGTGACTGCTTGTGAGTGAAGGTCTGCACTCTTGGACCTTCCCACTGTGTTCAGGAACCAGATCCACAGGCTCCACACAGATGGCTGGTTAAATGTCCTAGGATTCACCTTGCCAGGGTGGCTAGTTAGATGTCTTAGGATTTACCTTACCAACCTAATTATTTGGGGGAAGTGCTCAAGCAGATGCGGGTGGTCTCAGATTCTAGTCTCTTTCTCCGAATTACCTTCCCAAGTTGATCTGTGCTCACCTGCACTGACCAAGGAGCTGTAATTGCTGAAGATACTCTGCCCCTTATGTGGGACTCTGGGCCTGTTTCCTGTCGGTTAGAACATGAAGTGACTCATGCCACAAACTTTCAGTAGTAGGGCCTGTCTGTGAGCTAAGTAATTCCCATCCATTTGAGAATTATACTTTGTGGGTGCAAATTTAAAAGTGGCAGGTTTTTCTCTAACCCAGCCAGCTTCCAAATAATTGAGACAGAAACTATTAGATTTACTCAACAAGATTTAAGGCACAGTAACTGGGCAGATATTAATCTATTCTAATCCTCTAAGTTAATCTTGCTACTTCTCAGCCCAAATCCCCAAGGTACCTGCACTTTAGTATTTCTCTTTCTCTCTCTCTCTCTCTCTCTCTCTCTCTCTCTCTCTCTCTCTCTCTCTCTCTCTCTCTCTCTCTCTCTCTCTCTCTCTCTCTCTCTCTCTCTCTCTCTCCCCCCACCCCAGGTGTTCTCACAGTGGCTCCTGGTCCCTCACCTCAGTGAATCCTCTCTTCTCCCTGCTCTATCCCTCCACTGGCTGGGATCGGGAAGTCCCACCCTATTATCCACTCTGACCAGTCATTAGCTGGTCAGCTTTTTATTTACCAGAGATAATTGGGAAGCAGTACTTACGAAACATTGAGACAGGAGACTTTTAGCATAAACATCACAATGCCATGTCAGCACTGCAACCAGATATGAGGGTACAGAAATCAATACAAGGATAATCTTTACACTGTGCACAATAACATTGTGCCAACATACTTATCTTTAAAATATTAATAATACAGCAACTAACACAAAAAAGAATAGAATGACCTTTTAATTTAAACACTTTGGCAGGTTCAAAAAATTGTTCTAAGAAAAGCCACACAAAAACACTGAAAAACTGTTTTTATGCCCTTTTAAGCCATGCATGATGGCCCATGCCTATGATTCCAGACTGGAGAGGCTGAGTTCCAGGTCAGCCTGAGAGTAGACTTGTCTCTCAGGGAGTAGAGGTCAGTAGAGAGAAGGACACTGTCTCAGACAAAGACAAAACAATACAAATCATTTCAAGCTACAGCTGAGGTGGGCAACAGTGAGCCCCGTCCTCACAGGCAGGTTCTGTGACGGGGGAGGGGGTGCCCAGGTGGGCTTTCGCCCTTAGCAGGTTATCTATGGTGAACCCAAAAGAGGATCAAAGAACAGAAACCATCCTGGTGACTCCAGAACTCTCTCCCCACAGCAGAGCCAGGTCTACAAGCCGCAGCTCTCTGATGGACAGACTCTTGTCCTGCCATTCCCCAGCAACAGAGCAAAGGAAACCTTTGATCCTAACCTGGAGACAGGCTGGTAGAACCGCACCCCCAAGAACCTGGAACCACGACCTGCCCTCTTGTGAATTTGAAACTGGATGTTGACCGATAGCCTGACCCAAAGCACCCAAGTTATGAATTCTTTTCGGATGTCATCCAAAACAATCTTTAAAACTCTCTGGTGGATCAAACAACAGGGAACTCAGCCAGGAAACACAAACTTTCTGTCGTTCACACTTCCCATTCTGTGTTGCCAGAGCATGGCTGATGGTGGCTGAGAGGCAGAAGGTCAAGCTGCACATTACAAAACCACGGATAAGGAGGAACTGCAGCAATGACAGCAGGTCCCGGAGGGCTGCAGGTCCCAGAGGGCTGCAGGTCCCGGAGTGCTGCAGGACCCAGAGGGCTGCAGGTCCCGGAGTGCTGCTAATATATGCCAGGCGCCGTCACCTATAATGTGGCCGTCATACATAAGTCATACATATGTCTATATGATTGCATATAAAACATGCACAGGTGTATTTAATTCTTGCAGCTACGGAGGGTTGCTAGGCCTGCTTTTAGATGAAGAAAGATCTACAACAATGGGCTCTTTGAGGCTCACCAGAACTTTCACATGGGCAGTCTGACCCAGAGTCTATGTTCCTACCTATTAGCTCTATTACCTCTTGCATCCAGATCAGACACAAAGTAACATTCAAACTGATCCCGTATTAGTTGTACAGGATGCTCATGGAAAGGGGGAGTTTCTGAAAGTCTTCAGCTTGCTACATTGTGTCAGAACACTCATTTCAGGGGTCTGGAGAAGAATGTCTCCTAGCACCTGAGGCTCAGTGTCTGTGGACCAGAATGATTGGCGCACACACTCACTTCAGAACCCTACAAGGCCAGTGCCTTTGTGCGAACCTCCCACTGTGAGCACATCACAGCCCATGTGCAGCCCTCTGAACCTGGAGCAGGCCTCTAAATCTGCTCCCTGGCTTTTCTTCATGCCTTGCTCCCACTTATGTCCCTTCCAGTTCTGCAGGAGCGAGTGTGACAAAATCATTAACTCCAGGGACAGTGCTGTTCCTTTCCCTAAAGCTCCTTGTCCCTTGGGTCTGTAATTCCCTTAAGAACATACTCCTCTGTCACAATTCCAGTCCCATGATGCCAAGAGCAACACTGGAGCCAGGAAAGATATGAAGAACAGGTGGGGGCATCCCGAACTGCATCACAAGAAGAGGCAGCTCAGGAGAACTGGCCATGAGTATCAAAATAAGCAGCGGTCTGAGTGTGGAGAGGCACCGTGCAATTTGAACATACTGGACAAGGCAGCTGGGTCTCAAGCCACTTTGGGGAAAGGCACTTGGGTCTAGAAAGGCATTGGAAGCCACCCCACAGCCCGACAGTCACATCTCTCTCCCCAGTTCTTCTCTACCTAGTTCTCTTCCATTTCTAAAAATTTCCAGTGACCAGGGTAAGAACTCCCAATAAGATTCACAAAGCCTTGGTGTTCTTTGTAGCACCCGGGATCCCTATAAAGTTTAGCTATTGAAACAATCTCTGGGGAAATCTAGCTGGAAAGAGAAATTTAGTCAGTCTGCCAAACTAAAACCTACCTTCAAGCAACGTTTTCCATTGGCAAATCACCTCAGTTGACAGCTCAGGAGAAATCCGGCTCACAAATTCAACATGGCAGGCAGGCTAAACCCAACAAGTGTCAGACCAGAGACATTCCGTTGCAACCCCACATCAGCTTTCTGATTTCCCATCAACAACAGTGCTGATTCCTGAACAGCGTCTGTGTGACATGCTCACCGAGACCTTTCTTCTATGTCATGGTGTTGCCTGTCTTCTAGCACAGTGCCGACGTCTGTCCCACCACATTAGCCTCGTGGGACTACTCCTTTTGTTTATAGCAGAAGCTTCTTCAGAGTTTGTAGGATTCCTATCCAGCAGCCACAACCACGTTAGCTCCATTCTTTGGCTATCATGGAGAACGAGCTAAGTCTGATCCCTATCACGGCGACGGCATATTGTGTTCAGTGGTGATGGAGCTGAACTGGAAGGTGGATCAGGGTTGTTTTTCACTTTGTGCATTTGGCATTGCAATTAGTTACCACAGTGTAGATGCCTGGGACTGCGTACTCCTCCTGTTCCCTCACAGAGAAAATGTTAACCATGGAAAAAGCATATTTGATGTTACAAATTCTCTAGCCCGCTTGTCTCCTTTCCCATTTAGCATGCAATTATTTGTTTAGCTTCCCTGAGCAAGTGACCTTTCAAGGGCATTTCAAGGAATAGAAATGATATAAAAAAGGAGCAGAGCCCCTAGAGAAGGCACCTTCCCTCTTCTTCCGTATTTTTTGTATTCAGAAACAATATTGAAGCATGCATATGTATGAATCAACAAAATCGGGTTAGCTAAGCAATTGGAAACTGCACTTCACTAGAACATTCCGAGGGCTCTGCCGGCCTCCGTTACAGGTTGGAAGAAGGCTGACAGAAGACATCCAGCAGGACAGGGCCAGGTGTTCTACGGACGTGGACTCTTAATGGTCTTCCTGGCTCCTCCTAAGGATTTCAACAGACCCTCCCCCCCAGCCTGCTCCTTGTCCTCAATATCTGAAATCATGTTAACATTGCCCAAAATGTGAGCTAACAAGCTACATTAGAAATGCAGTAGGTCGGAATGGGATCCTGGAGACCCGAGCAAAGCAGAATAAATTTTAAAAAGTAGCAAAGAAAGGCAGACGTTCAATAGAGAAATCAGCCAATACCCAAAGATAAGGAACAATCAATAAAGATAAACTTTAGACAAATCAATAACAGCATGGAAAATATTTTTCTAATCATGACTGGATTCTTAAAGCAAGAATTCACCCCCGTCTGTAACCAGACATTACCAGGCTCACAGGAAGCACGCGACGACAGAAAGTTAACTCTGCAGTCCAGGGCTTGCCTTGGCAGTGTGGCGGGAGCGCCTTCGTGGGACCTTTGTATGACCAGCTCTTTCTTCCTAAGCCCTCATGAATGGCTCCCAGTAGAGACCAAAACTGATCAATTTTGCAGAGACTAAAACAGTAGAAAACAGCAGCTAATGAGCTTCCTTCCGGTGCTTCTGGGAAGGCTGTTTGTGTGCTTAAACTGCAATGGGAAGCCTTGCCCTCTCTGCCATCCCAGTTGGAGCGCCCCCTGCTGGGCATGCCCAGCCCATCCTGCCTAAGGCCATCTTACCATCTGCTTCCTGGTTCCCGGTGTGGCCCACAATTTATTTTATCCTCATTATTGAACAACGGAGCACCCATGAGAGGCCCAGTGGTGAAGGAGATGCTGGGTAAGCGTCCTCTTTACAGGAGCTTCACAGGGCTTGTCGCGAGACACGCCCCACTTCCAGCTTCCTACTTGTGAACTGTGCAGCCTGCTAAAGCTCGAAGCTTTTAGTCTTCTTGAACATCAGTAGCTACTGCTCCCTGCTCAAGACTAGTGTGGGAGGGAGGAGTAATTCAGAAAGGAATTACTTCTTAAGATAACACGGTAAGTAATAGAGTGACTGTTCAAGTCCTGTGAGCTATCAATTCACCAACTGTGTTTCAATATTTTGAGTTTTTCCAAGGTATACATTATTAAGTAATATATAGGGAGCTAAGAAATACGACAAGACTCTGGCCCCTGAAACACTTCTATTCCAGGTGAAGATACAGATGGGGACAAATAACTATTCCATGTGGTAATGATTCAGTGTGTCTGAAAACTCATAAAAACAGGGTTTGAACAATGAGAGAGAGAGAGAGAGAGAGAGAGAGAGAGAGAGAGAGAGCGAAAGCATAAAAGTGCATGTCACAAGAACACAGCAGTGACGCTCTGGTCAGAGGGAACCCAGGCAATGGTGCCGACTAACACCCTTACACTGCGTAGGGAGCTGAAAGCCGGCAGCTTAGAACTCCATATCTGGTGCACACGGATATCGAAACCAAAGGTGAAATAAAAATATCTTCATGGAAACAATATGAACTGTAAGAATGTGAGAAGAATCTTGAGAAAACATGCAGCAGTTGTGGGTAAATAAGTAAACAAGTAAATAAACAGCAGGAAAGGTCACCTGTGGACAGGCTGCCCCGCCCTTTAGGCACTGCCTGAGAAAACACAGCAGAGGAGAAAATTAGACCTAAAGGAGACAATGAAGAGCACAAAAGGGTCATTTTAACTGTGGGAACATGTGGGGAATGATTTTTCTCCTTTATTTTCAATAATTAAATTTTTATTGTAAAGGACTTGCAAATAAAGAATTACACAGTGAAAATACCCAGACCCGAAGTCTACCCATATCAAGGGACTTCTAAACAGCTACAGCTGACAGAGCATCAGCCCTGTTTTCAGATGTTCGCTATTGTTGTATTTTTGTGCATTTGTCTACCACAAGAAATCAACGGGAGAGTTAATATCACGAAACCACTAGCTTTACATCCTCTCTCATGAGTCCGGTGTCCATTACTTGGGCTTCATCCTGTACTCCTAATACTGGCCTTTGTTGTTTCTGCCTGTGGGTCACGCTGTGCCGTCCTGACCTCCAGAAGAACAACAAATTATTATAGTCTTACAGACTTAAAAGATAATAAGGTGGTGAGAAAAATATCAGTGACTCAAAGCACTTGGTGCTCTTGCATCGGACCTGGCTGGCTGACCAGCACCCACATGGTAGCTCAAACATCTGTAGTATCAGTTTCAGAGCATCTTAGAGCTTCTTCTGCCGTCCATGGGCACCAGGCACATATGCAATATACATACATACATGCATGCAAATACTTACAGACAAAACATGTTAAAATATAGCTTT
This sequence comes from Apodemus sylvaticus, assembly GCF_947179515.1. NCBI lineage: Eukaryota > Metazoa > Chordata > Mammalia > Rodentia > Muridae > Apodemus > Apodemus sylvaticus. The sequence continues at coordinate 3,850,437 of NC_067482.1, forward strand.
AAATGATAGTAAAGGACTATTGGAAAGTCTTGTGTCTCTAAATCTGTGTTATATGGACAGTGGGCACATACTTAAAAGGTATAACTAACCGAGGATGAAACCAGCACAAACAGGCTACGTGGCTGAGACTACACCTCTAACACAACAAAACAGCTCTAGGTGGCTTTCTTAGATACTTCAGAAAATATTTCAAAAATACAAATCTCTCAGAAAAATGGAAAATGAAAGAATATTTCTTCGCCTGTTTTATAGATTCATATTATCCATGATCTTTAAAAAAAATGACTGCTATTACCAGAAAAGAAAATTAATGACCATAATTCTAAGAAAATATTAGTAAATGGAACCCAGCAATCTTCGGAAATACCACATAATGAAGGGGTTTATCATGAAAGTTGGCTTAACATTCAAAAAACCATGAACTTAATTCACCCCATTAGGAGAAAAAAGAAGAAAAGCCAAGTGATCGCTAGGAGATACAAAGAAATAATTTGACGTAATTCAACCTCATTCATGATCAAAACTCAGGAAAGAAGCCACAGAAGAGGGTTCTTCAATTTAATAGAAGGCACCCTTGAAAAATACACAGCAATTTAAAGGGAATATTTTCCTCCCTAAGACCAACACGATTGTCTGCTCCCACAAAAGCTATTCCATGCCGCACATCGGGAGTGGAAAGCAAACAAAGATGCCAAAGCCAAACAGCAGATGCGAGGCAGGACAGCGTTCATACAAAGGTAGAGTCCTAGGAGCTGCATGCAATGCAAGAAGCTCCAAGGGCAGGTTTAGGTGGTAACAACCTACAAGGACAACATTCAAATACGTGGCAGCTGAAAGCTGGTTTAAAAAGCACTACTCAGAATTGCATTCAAACATCACAACTAAATTACCAACATAAGAAATATCTGCACATTGAAAATTACCAAATACCGAAAGAAATTAAATTCATACGGAAAAGATGCAGGACTAAAAGCTTTAATGTTAAGATATTATACGCTGAGTTTTGTGTTCCCAAAACGAGTGTCCAATGCTTATGAATGGCACTGTATCTGGAAACAGCTTTTCAGAGGTAAATGGGAGAGGAGGAAGTCATGAGGAGGCAGACTACACTATAAAGTGACCAGTGTCTTCATGAAAATGTCCTAGGACAGGAAGGGAGTCCGCAGACGGAGATGCCGTGAGGCAGTCAGACAGAAGCCATCTCAGAGAGGCCTCAGAAGACAGCAAGCCCGCTAACACCTTGACCTTGGACTTCCAGCCTCCAGGGATGTGGGGCAAATTCCTTCTGAGACTATTTTGATATGGGAGCACTGTCAGCTAATACAGATTTCAATTCTCTTCACGCTAATTCATCTATAAATATACTGCTATGATAATTTTAAAAAATCAATCAAGGATTTGGTAGAAACTTATCTCAAAATGTTTATACCAAGATAAGAAATCAATCATTCCCTCAAATAAACAATCTACTAGATTTGTAGAGTTATAATCATCATCATTATCATCCTCATCATCTAGCCACTGAGTAGACAAATAAGTGAAATTAACCTAATAGAAAATACACAACTACACCTACATAATATATAAATGTATTACATACATATATAGATATAGATGTATTAAATCCATATATACACATATATACATATACGCATATATAAATACTATATGTGAATTTATATATATATAAGCATTTAATATGAAGATACTCAGAAATTTATATGGAAATATCCATTTTATAAATGATTCAGGAACACATAGATGATCATCTTTTTTATATATTCAACTCCTACCTTATACCATATACAAAACCAATTTAAGAGGTATTTATTACAGACACAACCACAACAATTAAAGCTCCATAGCTTCTGGAAGAAAACATAAGAAAATATTTTCTTAAATTTAGGTGACCAGCATTTCTTAGGTGAGGCATTAATAAGAAGTCACCAGAAAATTGTGTGTTGAGGAGGTTATATCTACATTTTCATGTGGGTGTACATAACCAATACCTCCCTTTCCCTGTTTGGCTCAAGAGTAGTATTCGGTCACTGTAGTGATGGCCTTTGTCCCTCGGAGCCCTGACCATCGTCATTGCTGACCCCTATCCAAGCCAGCTCTGCATAAGGATCTACCTGGCAGGAAGTTTCCCAGGGACATTCCGCCTCTTCCTTCTGCTTTCCCTACCTTACCGAGTCCAGTCAGTCTCAACTCCTGCCTTTCTGCCCTGTCCCTTTATTTTTGACAGTGTTGGTCCATATCTGCTTATGGATATTGTCTCTCTTAGAAAGACCCTGCTCTGCCGTACAGTCAGTTTACTGGTGAGCTCCACCTTTGCAACAAACTCCAGGACTAGAGAAGAGACTCAAGACAGCTTATTTTGACTAGTGCAGAAGGTTGAAAGCCCTGAGATTTGGAAGTAAGCCATCAGGTAAAACCACGTCCTTTCACACAGTGAAAGAAGAGAGCAGGTCCCACCTATACAGACAGATGAGAAGCGGATTTTCTGGCTGCATCCCTTGTCCTGTCCCCACATCCGTGTGTTGCTCCCGAAATGCAAACAGCCTGTGCCTGTTTCTGTTCAGCATGGCTCCTTTCCCTCTGCTGTCGTCTCTGCTGAAACCTGAGACGCTGACATAATTGTACAATTCCTACCCGGCAGAAGTTGAACTTTGAACAGTCAATGGAGATCTGAGCAGACTTTAAGGCAGGACAGGAGTTTGTGATTGACAACGTCAGCATCCGTCCATCCCTCCTTTCCTGAATAACAATGTAGCCGATTCACAGCCCTCTCTTTTCTGCTGTTGCAAGGCTGAACTCAAGCTGTCAGCCTGACCTTACTCTTTATTGGGCAAGAACTCAATTAATTTGTATCCAGGCTCATTTAATCATTTTTAATTCACATTTGGCCTTGTGTTTTTTTCTGGCCTCTGGTTCCACTTTTGCATGGAAATCTCCATCTCAGACCCTAGCAGAATACCATCATTCCTGATTCTGGATGGGATTTTTCTCTAGCACAAAGCAGGTGGATTCCTTTGAATAGATCTCAGTGGTAGGTTCCAGGAAACTGCTTTCTCAAAGACAAGTTAAAAAAATTATAAAGCCTGGTAGGCTCTTAGGTGAAGGAAGCCTTGTGTTTTGACAGAAAGAAACTTGACTTAGGTCTGGAGAGACAACTCCATAGTTAGGAAAACTTAAAGAAGGACCCAAGTTCTGCTCCCAGAACCCAAAGGACTTACAACCCCCTGACAGTCCTGGTGTGTGTGTGTGTGTGTGTGTGTGTGTGTGTGTGTGTGTGTGTGTGTTAAAGACAGAGAAAGAACCCTAGCTACATTGTAATGCACAAACTAGGTTTTAAGTGACTATTTGCTCAGTGAGTAACTATCCTTCACTGTCCCCCATAGGAGCTTGTGAACCAGATGGTCTTGCAGGGTCTTGGCTTCCTAGTTTGTAATGTCACCTGGCTGGAAACCACAAGTTCTCGAGACTCTGACAGAGGCTGATTAAGTTCCCATCTCCCTTTCACAGTCTCTCCTAATATTCCCCAGGCAAAGCAATGGCAGATCTGCTGCCCTGAGGCCCTCCTGGCCTCCAGGGGTCGCTGTGTGGTTCCAGAGCTAAGGAAGCGCGGAAACCGGCCTCATGGGCTGGCCCGTGTGCAGCTTCACAGCCTCTCTTCCTCAACCTGCCTTTCTTCTCAGACCCTAGCAGTGTGAAGTACCCAGCCCAATTAACTATGTGGCAGACAACAAGGCCAAAAAACGGATACTAGCCCTAACTATAGCACTCAGGATTCCGGCCACTGGCTAGAACTCTAGATGCCTCACAGAAAACTGCTCTCTGAAAACAAAGCCGGGCGTCTTGTTCTCAGTGTGGGGTGCTGAAGACTAGACTGTGCTCTGGGGGTTTTCTCAAATGTCTCAAGAAACTGGGAGAATCAACAAATTTAGTCAGTCTTATATCTACCCTTGAGCTCTTATTTTTACCTGATTTCTTTAAACTTCACACAGTTTTTAGAAGAACACACACCTTTAGGAGCACAGGAATAGAACCTACCCATCGGAGCCTGGTGGGCTGATTAATGGTCACACAGGGGGAGACAGTGAGCTGCTCCAAAATACATCAGTAGCCAATAGGGAGAGCGAGGACACAGTGAGCCCCTCTCCGAGTTCCTGCAGTCTGCCCTGCTAAACCTGAGGTCCCACAACAGACATGAATTCCTGGCAAGGGTCTGGTAGAGAGGAGGTGAGATGGCAGACGCAGAGATGAAAAGGGTGGGGAGAGTGAAGCACAGTGTACACGTATGAAATTATCACAAAACAATCTTAATCAAAAGCTGGTTTTCTAAAAACATGCAGAATAAGTAGACAACATCTTGGTTTGTCACGTTCTAATCAGCAAGAGCAATATGTCACATAGAATTGATTGGGGTGGGGTGGGGGAGTGGGGATGGGGAGACTTACCTTTAAGGTCTAATTTGTTTTCCAGGAACTTACTTTATCTCTTCAGAGAGCTGTAAACGCACATTTTAGAGAAATATCTGCAGGCTATTTAGACATTTTTCATCCTCTGAGTATAACCATTGATGCTATCATGGGTGTCACTGGCACATGCAAAGATATGAAAAAAAATGTAAGTAGGTACCACAATATCTTTGCTGGGTCTGTGCTTTGCAAATATTATTCCCATTCAATCTTTAAGGTTTTGAGCTCTTTGTGGGCTTTTTCTGAATAGTATAGTTACGGCTGAAAAGGGACTGCTAAAAGTTATCCATACGCTTATCATTTATCTAAGTTCACAAGAGTTGATCAGGGGTCGAGTTATCAAGAGAAAAAGAATACAGATAAATGTGTACCTGATAGGAAAGCTTCCAAATACTCAGGCAAAGTGGAGGGAAATGAAGACAAAGACTTTGGGAGCACAGCACCTTCACTCTTCTGTCCCCATGACCAGAGAAATAAACAAACCCACTTAGGATAACGATTTCGTAGAGTTCATTCTCTCTTCTCTTTGTTCAGCCTTGACAAACTTGGCTCCATTTTGCTACTCTTGAGTTTGCCAACCTTGTCCACACACTGCACACTGCACATTGCACACTCTACACTCCACACTCCACACTGCACACTCCACTCAGTGTAACCCCGCTCCTACCTATTCAGTGGAGAGGCCCCAGGCATGAATAAGAAACCCAAGGTACAGGGTAACTAGAGAGGAGGGGCCTCTTTCTGTTCACTAATGAGCAAACATCCTGAAATGCCAGCCTTGGTCCTTGTATACAAGGAGACTGGCAGATTATGTCCTGTCTTCTGGTCAATGTCCAAATGAACTGTGATTGAATAAGCCTTTCCAAAGCGAAATGTATCACCAGATGTTTACAGGGCTCTTCCCCCACCCCCTGGCTTGAAGAGTCACACATGCTAAGCAAGGACTATTCACAATCAGAATCTGTGAGAAAGCACAGAACATATACCCCATCTTTCTTCATTTATTTCCATATATTAGGATGAATACGACAACATTAAGTAAATTAAGACTATTCTCCATGTAAATTAAGGAAACTGGCCAACTGGCAGAATTTACCATCTCAGAAATTCTTCAAAGAAAGGAGTATACTACTATACTACTATACATACCACCATACATACCACCACACATACCACCATACATACCACCATACATACCACCATACATACCACTATACATAACATCATACATACCACCATACATACCACCATATATACCACCATACATACCACCATACATACCACCATACATACCACTATACATACCACCACACATACCACCACACATACCACTATATATACCACCATACATACCACCATACATACCACCATACATACCACCACACTTACCACCACACCAGCCATCAGAAACCCAATCTTACCCAGCTGCCTTGCTGCTCTGAGTTGGTCTGTGAACCACACTCCCATTCAGCACTCACGCAGTCACGAGCCATGAAGGTAAAGCTGCCAGCGACTGACTCCTGACTCCCCTGCTGCCTCAGATACAAGGGAATAGCCTGTCCTTAAGTTACTTTTTCTCGTGACTCCAAACCACCCCTCAGAAGGGATGAGACTTCTGGGTTGCAATGTGTGGAGGGGGGCAAGACAAATTTTATCATCTGTCAACTATACCAATTATCATTTATTAGTAGTACAGAATCGGAGAGCAAAATGGCAGCCTTCCAGGCAAGCTACAGCACAGATTAATTTTCAAATTGCATCAAAAGCCCTTTGCTCTTGGAATCACGAGGGAGACGTTAACTTTGGTCAAGCAACCATTTGAGTTATCCCTGTCTGTGGGTCTAAAAGAACATTCAGTGAAATGAGGTTCTTTTGTTATGCCAAAGGTCATAAACACTTTTGGGTGTGTACACAGTTTACCCAGCTCGCCATTACCTTGCTTGGATTTCTGACAGAGTTCGAAGTTCTCCATCACTGTGGAATCAAGGGATCTGTGGATGGTGCAGATCTGTAGGATCTGAAGCCATCAAATCCCTGGCCCACTTGTTATGTGGCCTTCAAGCTTGGCAGAATATTTTATTTCACTGAAATAACATGAGGGTGTTGACCTGAAGAATCCTGACTGATCTGGGCGTTTATTGCTCAACCTTTGTAGCTATGAGTGTGAAAGAGCAGGGTGGGGTAAGATTGCTCATTGTTTCAGGCTTATAATTTCAAAAAGTAGAGAGTTCCTGGTGGGAGCAGACTATGAAATCTGCAGTTTAAACTTAGGGGGCTGGAGTGATGGCTTAGTGGTCAAGAACATTTACTGCACCTCCAGAGGACCAGAGTTTGGCTCCTAACAATCTGTAGCTCTTGCCCCAAAGGACCAGATACTTCTGACCTCTGCAGACACTTTCATGTACATGACCTTTTACATACAAACTCACACACACACAGGTACACACTCATATACACACATATGCACACATATATACACAAACGTGTACATCTATACACTCACAAACACACACACACACTCATACCCACATATACACACATATATACAAACACATAGCTACATATAATTAAAATAATAATGATAAACCTTTAAATATAGATAAATAACTTCAAAACTTGTCATACTGGCTGTGAGATCTTAGGCATAAATTTTACTCTCCAATTCTGAGTTAATTTGCTGTAAACTACAATGATGGAAGGATTAGCTGTAGCAGTGCAGGCTCCTGGTACCGAAGAAGTAGGTATGACAAATAGAAGCTAATGACTCCCAAGCCAGAAGTCCCAGAGTGTTTAATGGATAAAGTACTCTGTACAAGTCCAAGGACCTGAGTTCAGATCCCAGCACTCACATAAATTTAGCTGCACATCTGTAAACTTAGTCCTGTGGGGATGGAGACGGGCAGGAGGGAAGCCTTGGTCTGCAAAACGGCAAGATCTAGATTCAGTGAGGAACTCTGTCCAAAAGCCAAGGTGAAAAGATGAAAAAAAAACAAAACCTGATATCCATCTTTGGCCTCAACATGCACACACATATGTGCATTCACATTTACCTGCACACACATGTACACACACAGACACACTCACACAAACACACACTCGTACTTAAAATGTGGGCAGCTTCACCATCACTAGTATGTGCTGCCTATCATTGCCTGTATGTGTGTGTAACTGAAGCCAAACCTAAGGCTGAAATCAGAGAATCATTAGCTGCATAATCAGGTCTGACCTGATCCACTCATTTCTTTGTTCAGTCTTGAAACCACAGCAGCCACCTGAAATCACAAAACCCACACGGCCTGTGTGAAGCTCCTTCTCTGACCTTCCACCCCCAGAGCATCATGGTCTCCACTCTCCACAGTCTTGTGGACAGCGACACCTGAGCCAACAGAAGCCAGGCCATGTCTTACAGGAATCGAGATGAACAAATCTTTCCTACGTACATCCTTTGTACCGCTTTTTTGAACACGGGCCACTAATACATGACAACTTGAAATGTAGTCCCCGAGCCTGCTCCCTGCTCCCCGTCACTGTGTGTGTACGTAATTGAGAGTGGCTTAGTCAGGCGCCCTGGATTCTGGGAGTTAGGAAAATTATGCATAGATCTGCCATTAACACTAATGGGGGGTTACGTGCACAAATCCTCCGCACACCGAGAAGAGAATAGACTCTTCTCGTTCATACATAATAGATCTGTAGAAAAATTAGCATGTACGCTTTTCGGAGCTGAACTTGAAGGTGTACCTTTGGTGGGAAATATGCAAATAAGGAGAGGAGGTGGTGAAGGACAAGTGCTGGAATGCTCTCCTTTCCAGAAGCCAGTTGCACCTCCTCAGTTTTGCTCCTGCATAAAGCAGGACTCGGCTCAGCTCCGCCCACATTCCCCAGGGCATTCTTCTTCCCGGTTCCTTCCCAAATTTCCCTGGCCAAATTCGCCCTGCGCCCTGGGAAAAGAGAAGCGGGCAATGTCCTTCTCAATCAGAGATCAAGTACTAGCGTGAACAATTTCCTTAGACACAATTTTTTTTCTTAGACAATACTGCTAAATTGCCTGATGATTTAAGCTGGTTTAGAAACAAAGCAATAAGGTGTTTATTCTAAGAGTGAGCACCTGTAGTGGATTGAATATGTTTGGCTCAGTGAGTAACACTATTTGGAGGTGTGGTCTTGGAGTAGGTGTGTCATGGTGGGTGTGGGCTTTAAGACCCTCACCCTAGCTGCCTGAAAGTCAGTCTTCTGCTAGCAGCCTTCAGATGAAGATGTAGACCTCTCAGTTCTGCCTGTACCATGCCTCCCTGGATGCTTCCAGCTTGATGATAATGGACTCAACCTCTGGACCTGTAAGCCAGCCCCAATTAAATGTTGTCTTTATAAAAGGTGTCTGTTCACAGCAGTAAAACCCTAAGGTACTACTACCTCATAGGTGTATTGAAAGTTGTCGCTGGAGATCACAGGAGTCCCCCAAATGCTGGACACACTAAAGGAAGGATGTTTGAGTCTGTATCTTCTAGGTTTCTATAAGTCCAAAGAAAACAGAAATTGTCTTCTCCTACCTTCCATACTATGATCGCCTATACTTTGCCCCATCTGCCTAACCAATCCCACACTTGAGGGTTGAGTTCCACTAATGGCCTGTGTTGTGACGGAAAGGCGTCTTCCAGGCTGTGGAGATGACTTAGTCAGTAACCTCCTTGCCACCCAAGTATCAGAACCTGAGTTTAATCTCCAGAACCTACATGAAAATCTGAGTATAGTGGCAGAGGCTTGAAATCCCAGTGCCGGAGAACCGGACCCAAGTGGATCCCCCTGCTCATGGCTACCAGCCTGCCTGACGGCAAGCCTCAGGTTCCAGGGAGAGAAAGCAAGGTGGGTGGGTTCTAGGGAACAGCATCCAAGATGAATTCTGCTCTCCACACACATGTGCATCCACATGCTCACATGTACCCTCACACACACATGAACCTACATACACATGACCACATACACACCAGACTAAGACTTACTGGCCAGCCTACTCTGTCAATCCCCAAGTCCCTGTGAGAGATTCTGTCTCCAAAGAAACAAAGATGTCCCAGAAGAGAGACGAGACCTCAGGTTGTCCTCTGACCTCTACATGTGTGAATACACTTTCACATACATGTAATATGCATGAATATGCACAAATACACAAACATGCACACACAAATGCATACCTGTAGACAGACAGATACACACACACACACACCCCAAAAAAGGTGATCTTCATCCAGAAAGACAAGCATATTCTCTTCTTGAGCAGTTTCCTGGCCAGGCCAAAGCCAAACTCTTTCACTTTTCCACAGAGTTCCACTCCTGCTGACCACACCCAGTGGCCTGTCCCTTGCTTCCTGTCCATCCTGAAGCCATGCTCAAGGCAGGCTACCCTGAAGGCCCAGAAGATCCTTATGACTAGAAATGTTCTATCTTCCTATTCAGTGATTGGCTGCATAGGCCTGGAGTTGCATAGGTGAGAACTTTTATTGGGAAATCTGGCCCCGCTTTTCATGGGTGCCCTACATTTGGAAGGTGAATGTTAGAGTCATACCAACAAGTTTCCCATATTCCCAATAAAGCCAGTGAACCCCATTTTCTTCTCCCTGAGCATCCTCAAAAGGCGCAAGCATGGAGACTGAAACTTCATCATCTCTCATTCAGCCATGCATCAATAGTACGGATGGACACACCTCCAGACTTCATACTGACAACACAACAGCTAGAAACACACCCAGGAAAACTGGCTACACTCTCACTCAGGAGAATACAACCTACAAGAAGAGAATGAACGGGCAGAGAATTATCTGTATATGTGTGAAATGTGGGTGCAGAGATAAGCACAGGTTGTATAATAGTACAAAAGGAGAAGAGTAATAACTGGCATGGAAACTTAAGGGTTCTGTGGCAAGTCTGTTGTGTGGGAAGGTGTTTTGCTGGGGCAAACACGTGAAATAGTGTTTTCCTAAAGCATACACAAGTGAGGATATTTTACTAAAGCAGACAGGTGAAGGAATATTTCAATGAAACAGACAAGGTGAAAGGATGTTCTGCTAAACAACAAGCTGTCAAAGCCCACATGCGGAAGGATTCTTCGGTAAGGACATGCGTGTGTTAGTCCTCCGTACACTGCATAGTTGAACTCCATTTGTCAGGACTCTGTGGAGAGAAGCACAGCAAGAAACTTCTGGAGGTGTGCTGCGGCTTCCTGCCACTTACACTGACTCCGGCTGGTTGGCAGAGCGAAGCCAGCTGAGACAGACAGGTGCACATGGAGTTTTGCTAAGTCAGACTCAATGGCCTCAATGGCGAGGCGAGACCAGCAGAGGGCTCGTGGTGTTGGAGGGAGCACAGGTGGGACTCAAGGACCGTGAGAGGGGCTCGCTTATAGGGCTGGCTTTGCAAGGCTTCTCTCCGGAGTTAGCGATCTTCACTTCGCTGAGAGAGGCACAACCGAAAGCTTCTCCTGACACGCCCGTGGGCCCTGGGCCCTTCTGCTGACTCGCCTGACACCTGGCTGTCTCTGCAAGGCCACGCCACCACAGCTAATTCATGTTTACTCTCCCAACTCTATGCAACTAGACAACTGATACATTCCTGAAATATCTGTGAGTGGATCAAGCTGCCATTACTGACTGTGAACTGAACAACAGATTCCTGACAACTCAGAAGGGAGTTGCTCCGAAGAGCCATTTGTAAACAGGTCCACTTCCCCTTTCTTTCACACTACCTCTGCTGATTGGTTGGCTACAAGGGAGGGTAAAGCGTTTAAGTATCATCATTAAAAACAGAATTTTAAAAAAACAAATTAAAGTCACACATAATCTTGGCTTTGAGGCACACAAGCTAAGTTCTCCTGAGTGGAGTTCTTGAATCTCCTAAAAAAGAAGACAGAAACCAAGATCAGCCAGTCGAAAATCACTGTGAAGATAAAACAGAGTGCTTACACCTGGGGGCCATGGCTTCCACGGGCCTTCCTAGAATCCACAAATCCTTTCTCTTGGGTAGGAAGGAAGTTCTGTTTTAAATTTTACTTATTTGTGTATTTTTATTTGTTTGAAACACTGGAGTGCTCTGCCTGCATGTCCACCTACAGCCAGAAGAGGGCACCAGATCACACTGTAGATGGTTATGAGCTGCGATGTGGTTGCTGGGAGCTGAACTCAGGACCTCGGGAAGAACGAATAGCCAGCGAACCACCTCTCCAGTCCAGAAGTTCTACTTTAATGTGTCGCACATCAAACTCAGAAGAATACATTATTGTCACAGGTTGGTTCTTTTGTTCGTAACATTAAGGTTCTGGCTATGAACAAATAGTTCTCCAGGAAGTTGAATCAATTGAGAGAATGAACTGAACTAATTTTATCTACCTGGGGTTTCTACAGCTTTGTAGCCAAAGTGTGGAACACTATGACAATGCGGGAGAACAGCTTTAGGAGCAAGGAATGGTCAGTCAGAGGCCACGAGCTGAGCTCTCGTTACCTGAATGCATTTTGCTGTGGCTCACCTGGGACCTAACCACGGATTCTATCCCCCTCATAGGCCGCATTTACAGAGCTCCCTGCAGCTGCCTTTGCAGTAAGGATGGATCAAGAATAGCATCAGACACAGGCATCCGAGGGATAAAGGGCTAAGATACTGCCAGAATCCCCACCCTTCTCTAACCATGCCACTCACAGTCTGACAAATGTGATAGCTGTCACCAAATTTCACAGGAATGCTACAACCCAGAATGCACAGCACTATATACAGACATTCAAAGAATCATGGACCTTCGTGGTCCAGCAATACTGGCCCAGGCCCTCATACCACTCTCTGAAGCATAGCCACTGGACAGCTAGGACCACCAAACAGCTGGAGCCACTGGACAACTAGGGCCACCAAACAGCTGGAGTCACTGGACAGCTAGGACCACCAAACAGCTGAAGCCACTGGACAGCTAGGACCACCAAACAGCTGAAAGCCACTGGACAGCTAGGGCCACCAAACAGCTGGAGCCACTGGACAACTAGGGCCACCAAACAGCTGGAGCCACTGGACAGCTAGGGCCACCAAACAGCTGGAGCCACTGGACAGCTAGGGCCACCAAACAGCTGGAGCCACTGGACAACTAGGGCCACCAAACAGCTGGAGCCACTGGACAGCTAGGGCCACCAAACAGCTGGAGCCACTGGACAGCTAGGGCCACCAAACAGCTGGAGCCACTGGACAGCTAGGGCCACCAAACAGCTGGAGCCACTGGACAACTAGGGCCACCAAACAGCTGGAGCCACTGGACAACTAGGGCCACCAAACAGCTGGAGCCACTGGACAACCAGGGCCACCAAACAGCTGGAGCCACTGGACAGCTAGGACCACCAAACAGCTGAAGCCACTGGACAGCTAGGACCACCAAACAGCTGAAGCCACTGGATAGCTAGGGCCACCAAATAGCTGGAGCCACTGGACAACTAGGGCCACCAAACAGCTGGAGCCACTGGACAACTAGGGCCACCAAACAGCTGGAGCCACTAGACAGCTAGGGCCACCAGGCAGCTGGTGCCACTAGACAGCTAGGGCCATCGAACAGCTGGGACCATTGAATAGTTGGGACCACCAGATAGCTGGGACCACCAAACAGCTGGGGTCACCAGACAGCTGAAGCCACCAAATAGCTGAGGCCACCAAGCAAATGGGGCCACCAAATAGCTGGAGCACCAAACAACTGGGGCCACTGGACAGCTGGAGCCACCAAACAGCTGGGGCTACTGGACAGCTAGAGCCACCAGGCAGCTGGGGACACTGAACAGCTGGGGCCACTAAATAGCTGGGACCACCATATAGCTGGGGCCACCAAACAGTTGGGGCCACCAGACAGCTGGAGCCATCAGACAGCTGGACCACCAAAAAGCTGGGGCTACCAAATAGCTGAGGCCACTGGACAGATGGGGCCACAAAATAGCTGGAGCCACCAAACAGCTGGGGCCACCAGACAGCTGGGGTCAACAGATAGCTAGGGCCACCAAACAGCTGGGGCCACTGGACAGCTGGGGCCTCTGGTGAGCTGAGGACCACCAGCTTCTGGTTCACTGTACCTCTAAATACTGAATGGTCCCAGCCTTTTCCAGAATTGTTTCCCTAAATGGGTAGAAACAAAGAGGAGAAGACATAAACAACAAAGCAGCCACAACATTAGAACAAAACTGGAAATGTAACACAAAAAAAATCCATCTGCCCATTAGCTACAAAAAATAAAAATGAAAAAGAAATCTTGAGGGTTATTGTGATCAAAATGTATACCTGTAGGTTACATAATATAGAAGCTGTTTTAGAAAGCTATCAAAATTCTTCTTTAGCTTAAAAACCTCAATTAGAATGGTTGTATTAGTGTTGGTATTTATACTGAATGACAGTATTTGGAAGGAGAGAGTTAAAGAAGTCTAGAAAAAAAACTGAGAAAGGTTGAACTGGTATCGTACATGCAAATGAATACATTATAGTAGTGGGGGTTTTCCACTGAATAAATTTACATTCACATCGGTTAGATCTGGTATAATTCTGCAACCAATGCAACTTGAACATATTCATATTTTGTCATGAAAGCCCTCACAGCTATAAGCTTTTGATTAAGACCTAGTGTAAAACTGAGAATAAATTTCAGTCAACCCATTTTCCATTTGACAGCTTTTATTACTCATTTTACCCAGAAGAACACTTTAACTGGTATTTTGCCAATATTCAATACAAGAACTCCCCTCTGGTTTTCCTGTTAATTTCCTAGATTTTAAAACAATTTTCATAAACTGGTGGAATTTTATAAACTCCCACCATAAAGAATGCATAATATAAAATGTCTATTCTTGGCCACAAGAACGTGTGTGTGTGTGTGTGTGTGTGTGTGTGAGAGAGAGAGAGAGGGGGGGGGTTGCTTACTGTACATCATTCCCACTGACCATGAAGTTGGCGGCAGGAGGGAAGAGAACTGAAGACGTCAGGCAGTCTTCACCCCCCCAGCTCCCCCTCCACTGTCCACTTCTTATTTGAGCCCCATGTCCCAGGCATTTGACTTGGTCACCCAGGAGGCATCTCCAATTAGGACGCAGGTCAAACAGCAACAGTGCAGCTCTGGGGAAAATTAGTGGGGCAAATTCATGTGGCATATTAGTGAGGCTAAGTTTAGAGACCTCCACTCAGTGCAGCTGTGACAAGATTATGAAGACTGGTCTTCCAGTAAGTGATGGCATTTCAGGGAAACAGACAACCTAAAGAACAGCTAACGATGGCTACTTGTTGATGGGAGGCCAGACAGGGCTAGCAGGACTCTTCTCGGCAGCCTTCACATCCAGGCGTAAGAGTGGCCATTCCACAGATGAAGAGCTGAAGGGCAGAGGGGAGAGCTGGCCAGCCCACTGAGTGCATGCTGTAAAACCACGAGGCCCAAGGCCAGCGTTGGAATCCAAGGCCACAATGGCGGAGTCTAGATATCAGCCAGCTTGGCCTGAACCCAAAGGCTGAGCTCTTCATACAAAGCAGGAGCCTGTAAGGAGCTGGAGAATGGACTCAGGCTGTGTATGTGCATGTGTGTGAATGTGTGTGCATGCATGTACATGTATGTGCCATGCATGTACATATGTGTCACTGTGTGTATGTGCCATGCATGTACATATATGTCACTGTGTGTATGTGCCAGTATGTATGTATATTGCCATTGTGTGTGTATATTGTCAGTGTGTGTGCCAATGTATGTATGTGTATATCATTGTGTGTGTGGCAGTGTATGTGTATATGTGCCATTGTGTTTGTGTGTATGTACCAGTGTATGTATATATGTACCAGTGTATGTGCCAGTGTATGTATATGTGCCAGTGTGCATGCCAGTATATGTGTATGTCAGTATTATGTACCAGTATATGTGCATGTATATGTGTCAGTGTGTATGTGCCAGTATATGTATGTGCTAGTATATATATATGTGCCAGTGTATATGTACATGCTAATATGTGCATATGTGCCAATGTATGTATATGCACCGATGTGTCTGTATATGTGTCAGTATGTATACCAGTGTGAGTATGTGACAGTGTGTGTGTGTATATGTGCCAGTGTATATGTGCCAGAAAATATATGCGTGTGTCTGTGTCAGTGTTGTGTGCACTTGCTAGTGTGTTTATGTGAATGTATGTGTGTATATGTGCCAGTGTTTCTGTGTATGTATATGTATGTATGTGATAGTGTGTGCATTTCTGTATGTGTATGTATGAATGTGTTAGTGTATGTGTATGTGTATGTTAGTGTATGAGTGTGTTTATGTCAGTGCATATGTGTATGTATGTTCACATGTGGGGAGTGGTAAGAGCAGGAGGCCAGAGGTCAATGTCAGGTTTCTTCCTCGACTGTCCTCTTTCACTGTTTTAAGTCAGGATCTCTGCCTGAACATGAAGCTCATCAATTTGGCCGCCCTTGCTGCCCAGGGAGCCCAGGAATCCTCACGACTCCACTCCCCAGTGCTAGGACTGCAAGTCTGAACTCTTTCCCTCGTCCGGATGCAACTGAACCATCTCTGAAATCCTTCAAGACTCCCTAACCAGGACAACTTTACTTTCATAAGTCTAACAAGTCTTTGATATTTACAAAGATCCTTTGACTTGGAAGGCTAACATTTCATATTTTGGCTATAAAATTGCATCAAGTAGGTGATTATAAATAATTTCCTTTTATTTATGACATTATATAAAATAACTAATGGTAGTCACCTAATACTGGTCTTGTTTTATATATATATTATATATAATATATATGTTTCTTATGCATTAAATCATCCAAATGCATAAAGAATAGAAGGATAAAAATCAAGGAGTCACACAGAGTAGCTCAAAATAAGTCACAGCAGAGTATGAGACCCATCTTGTGCTCACTAAAATGCAAATTCAAAGGTCATTACCCAGCCAACATTACCTGTGGATTTGGAGCGGCCTGGAAACCTGAATTTATACCAGGTACCCGGTGCTTCTGTTAATAGGGGCAGGAAGGGTGTCTGAGCATCACAGCCTAGCAAACATATCAGAAGGGTAATGATGTCACCTGGCCAGTACGCAGCACTGTGTTTGAAAAGTGAGAAGAAGGAGACTTCTCTCTCTACCCGAAAGTGATGTCCACCTTCCTTAGCATGAGGTTCTTTGCATAATAGGGGCCCTCAATCAATAAATGACAGGCCTGAAGTTGCCCCCATTCCCACATTCCATACCCCATCCTGACCTCATCAGGCTCCTCCCTGTACTCACTCAATGTTTCCTGTGTTTCCCCAACCGTCTTTTGTACTCTCCAGGCCTTCTGAGCCCTCAGTTGGACCTCACACATTTTGGGAGGCCTTGCCAATGGTGATCACACTTTAAACATCCAGCACTATGTTGGAGTTCACTGCCTGTGCTCAGAGCACACACCAGCAATGTGTCCTTCCACTTAAGTTAGGTTCTTTTACATTGAATGGGACTTACTTCTACATGTTGGTTTTGTGGTCCCTGACTTTCTGAAGGAAATGCCATCACTTCTATCTTACTGTTTTACTGCTATGAACAGACACCATGACCAAGGCAAGTCTTATAAGGACAACATTCAATTGGGGCTGGCTTACAGGTTCAGAGATTCATTCAGTCCATTATCATTAAGGTGGGAGCATGGCAGCATCCAAGCAGGCATGGTGCAGGAGGAGCTGAGAGTTCTACATCTTCATCTGAAGGCTGCCAGCAGAATACTGACTTCCAGGAGGCTAGGATGAGGGTCTTAAAGCCCACACCCACAGTGACACAGCTACTCCACAAGGCCACACCTACTCTAACAGGGCCACACCTTCTAATAGTGCCACTCCCTGGGGAGAGCATATAAAAACCACAACACCACATCCAGTTTATGCCATCTGGGGATCAATCCCAGGGCTTCTTACCCACTGGGCATTTGAGCTAGATCCTCCCAAGAAAATCCTATGATATTCATAGACATCTCCTTTGATTTGATGAGTTCACGCGGCTGTCTACAAAGCTCCCTGCGTTGGCTGCACCGTGAGCACGACCCTGTGGGCTATGACAACCTTGGCTTGTTCCTTCACCATCGGCTGTAATATTTGCTCTTTGAGCTTTGATCTTGACTAGTTTTGTTGCCCAGGTGTTAGGATGGTTACTCAGCTCTCAGGACATATAAAGGGAGCCTCTCTAGTTAAAGCACAGACTTCAAGTCCAGCAGAACTAGGTTTGAGTCTCGGGTTTACCACTGAGAAGGTATATCCCCTTAGTCAAATTACTCACAACCGCACGGGGGCCTAGTCTGCCCAACTACACAACAGAAATAATGATCACACCTGACCTAGCAGATCATTGTAAGGACTAAACGAGTCTGTGTAAGAGCAGTAACTAAAACATAGTAGACACTAAATAATAGCTAGTGGCCATTATAACCAACCTAGCTTTGCAGACAGAATCCAGACCTTGTTCTCGTGTGAGCAACAGACCTTGATGAGATCAAGCTTTAAAGTTAACGTGTCAGTGAATACCACGGTTGGCTCTCCTATGCCTGGTCACTCGTCCAGGACATGTCTGTCGAGAGCCAGTTCAGTGCCAGAGATGAGGATGCACGAACTGCTGTAATGAGGAGCCAACGGGTTTTAAAGAAACAAGGCCTTAAAAACAAAGTATCGCTTTTGTAGTGTGTCTTGTAGGCTGAACAAAGGGCTGAGGGTCTGTGCTGATAGCTCTGCGGTGTCTTGTATAAAGGCTAAAAATCTACCTGAGATCATGGCCCCTGAACTCCAGCTCAGGTTTGAGGCAGTTCACGGTTCTGTGGTCAAGACAGATAAAGAAGGGAACACTGCCTCTCTGGGGTCTGGTCCATAGGGACCTTCAGCCCTGAAGATCCAAGGCCAAAGAATGTCTGCCCACAGTAGACGCTATGGTAGACGTCAGGAAGGCCGAGGGCCGCCAACCTGACCCTTCTTTAAACTAGCTCGTGAGCACAGCTTTCTGCAGGGTGTGTGTGTCCCAGGCCACCATGACCCCACACACAGTTGCTTATTAAACTGGAGAGAGAAAAGAAACCAGCATTTGTCTTGAATCCACCTCTAGTCTGAGGGCTTGGATGCCTATCATTATCACTAAGGAAAATGTCTCCTGTGGTCCCTTGCAGACAGAGCAGCCATCTTCTTTCCTCTCCTCTCTCTAGCTCTCTGATTCTCTCTCCCCCTCCCTCCCCTTCCCTCCCCTCCCTTCCCTTCCCTTGTTTAAAGCCTTTGTAGGAGGCTGGCGAAAGGCTCCCATTGGGGAAGCCGGCTGGTTGGAGGGAGGGTTAAATAAACAAATGATAACAACACCAATCAACCTTCTTTGCTTACAGCCTGCAGAGACAATCTGCCTCCTGGCTGTGGAGCTACCAACCAGCAAAGGCAAACTAATTAGACACAGACAAACACTTAGGCAATCACACCTTGTGAATGTAAGCGTCGTCCTGTCTCTCAGCTGCCTTGGAGCGTGAGACAACAAATCCCCGCAAACAAGTTCCTGGCTCTTTCTCCCGGTTAGTGAGACCTAACGGATTGCCATGGCTGGAGGTGAAAGGTGGCACTCTGTCAGGTAATGACATCTCTCCAACAGCCCATATTAAAGCAGTCCGCGCTTGTTTAGACCAGTCTATTCGCACCTACCTGCAGAGGGCCTTTTTAATGTAATTATTAGCCTCGGATGCATGCCCCGCTTAGGATTTGAAAGTATCGTTCATTTTCATCTTGCTTCAGCCACCGCTGCTCTCCCCCATCCCCGCTCAGCCACCTCATCTTACCACAGCCAAGGGTAGACAGGAGCAGCAGCCGGAAGAGCTGAATTAGCAAGAACAAGCTTGCAGGTGAGCTACATGACAAAGCAAAGAAAGGGAGAGAGCAAGAGAGGGAGGGAGGGAAGGAGGGAGGGAGGAGGGAAGAATGGATGAAAACTTAAGGAGTTGATAATACATCCTAATCGCCACCTGTATGTGGAAACCTTTAAAAAACTTAAGTGGCTTTTCGCAGAGAGACCAAATAGCTATCTCAGTAAACGATCAAACCTACAGATGTGAAAACAAAAAGGTTGAAATTGTAGAATAAAATTGACCCAGTAAATAACTGTGCGTAGCCTTAAAAAAAGGGAGGGGGAACTAGAATGTATTGGGGGGGGTCAGGAATCTGATAACTGCTCATCATAGTTCAGAATTTGGCCTTTGACACCTTAAGCAGCTGGAAGGGATGGTCCCACCTGACCTCCCTCTGTATTATACAAACAAATGCATCACCATGTAAAAGTCTGGCTGATACATTACAGACCTGAAGGTCAAAGAGCAGACTTTCTAAGTTCCCTGGATGGTTTGCATGTCTGCTTATAAGTATCCAGGTCAGACGCGGGCAGAGCGGCGAGCTGTTTTCATCCAACCACTATTAATTGTTAAATATCTGCTGTTGCTCCGAGCCGTGTCCGCTTAAAAATGATGCAGTTGACTTTGTGTCGACACGGGTTTCAGTCTTGCTCCTCAGAACCTATTGCGGCTGTCACAGCACTGCGGCTGCGGCCATCACTTATTCATGCCTATAAACTAGAGGAACATCGAACGGCACCAGCGTGAACTATCGCCATTGCCACAGAGAGAGCGCCTTCTGTAGAAAGCGCCGTGTGCACCTCCTTACTGCCCTTCTTCTCTTCATCCTTTGCCACCATCTCCACCTTCTGTCCCCTCCCCCCCTTGGCAGAGGAGGAGTCAGCTCTCAGAGCAGCGTTGAGGAGAGCACTGAGAGAGTCTGGTGGCTCTAGGGACTTAGACAGAACTCCAGCTGAATCCCAGGGAGAGAAAAGACTGCCACAGGATTGCCTAGAGGGAGCGTGCAGTCCCTGATGCCTTCCTGCCGCCTGGTGCCACTCCCGGGTAGGTAAAGGGGAGCACAAACCAAGATGGGAGATACTTCCTGTTCCTGTTCACTGAGAGAGAGAGAACTGTGGGGGCAGCAGCCATGGGGGGACACGCCCTCAGCCTTCTGAGTCCACCTGCACAGGGACAAAGACTGCTGGTTAACACAAGCCCAGAGTCACCAGCAAGAGGTGAAAGCTCAGTGAGAAAAGAAGAGGAGATCAGAGGCCATCAGGACGAACCTGTTAGCAGGAGTCCGTGGAGAGGCAAGGGAAGGAGAAGAGAGTCTGGATCACCAGCACCCTCTTCAAAGCAGCAGACAGTTTGTTCCCAGGCGATGGCATAGAGCAGGGCCCAGGACAGCCAGCCATCCCAACACACCTCCAACTGTGCATAGAAGTTATCAAGAAAACTCAAAGACAGGACCACCACCACTCCAAATGCAGGTTTTTTGAAACTCAAATGTGACAGGAAATCTGAAGCTACAACCAACGAGAAACCTCTCTGCGAACTGCAGTCATAGAGACAGATTAAGAATTCTTTTAGATTAAAAACAAACTTACAGTCCTCTGAGCCCATAGGACATGGAGGGTATTGAAAATTATAAAGGAGTCCCTTGCCTCCAGTGTCTGCTCCCAGCCAAACTCCAGTTGTGCTAAGAAACATCTGCCCACCAAGAGCCAAGCCCTTGTCTGCACTGGATTTGTCACCAGAACATCCAGAAGACAGCCAGCCCAGAAGCTCCTAACTTTGCCCTATTATGGGTAAGAGTCTGTGGGGAAGAGGAGGCCACCTGCAGAACACAGGAAAATGTCACAGCAAAGAAGGAATGAGAAGATGCCTTCCCAGTGCATACACTTCCAGACTGTATCCTGCCTTAAACACCAGCTCTTCCTCCTCCGCTTCCTCTTCCTCCTCCAATTCCTCTTCCTTTTCTTCCTCCTTTTCCTCCTCCTCCTCTTCCTTCTCTTCCTCTTCTTCTTCCTCTTCCTCCTCCTCTTCCTCCTCACGCTCCAGCAGAGAATGGGACCCTATTACTCCACATAGAGCCTAGAGGTGCACACCAGAGATGCCAGCCCCACATCCATGCAGATCTAACAGTCAGAAACTGTGCACATGGAAGTATAATGTGAGAAGCCCCTCGACCAGATGCTAACAACACTCTCAGCCCAGTGTTCAGTAAAGTCACCTGGATAAACTTCCCACATGGCTAGAAAGTGCTTAAAGAGAAAACAAAATCCCTAGGCTGGGGGCCATAGCAAAGACTCAAGGCACACTCCAATTATTTTAAACAGAAAAATAATGCAAATAGTTGGGTTTTTCTTTTCTTTTCTTTTCTTTTCTTTCTTTCTTTCTTTCTTTTCTTTCTTTCTTTCTTTTCTTTCTTTTCTTTCTTTCTTTCTTTCTTTCTTTCTTTCTTTCTTTCTTTCTTTCTTTCTTTCTTTCTTTCTTTCTTTCTTTCTTTCTTTCTTTCTTTCTTTCTTTCTTTCTTTCTTTCTTTCTTTCTTTCTTTCTTTCTTTCTTTCTTTTTGAGACAAGGTTTCTCTGTGTAGTCCTGGCTGTCCTGGAACTCACTCTGTAGACCAGGCTGGCCTTGAACTCAGAAATCGCCTGCCTCTGCCTCCCAAGTGCTGGGATTAAAGGCGTGTGCCACCATGCCCAGCTGCAAACAGTTTTTAAATGCCTGCTCATCCTTCCTGCAACAAAAGAAGAGGCGCAGTGGCTAGGAAGAGTGCAACAGGTTGAAGGTAACGTTTAAGGAGACAGACGGGGAAGAACCGCATGTCTAAAGTATCAGAGACCTCAAAAATCTATCACAGTCAAGTCCTTTGTCAGAGGCAGAAAGTTGGAAAAAATGTTCTTCTGTCCTTTCTGTTATATTCTGGAGAATTCCAATGGCTTCTCCAAGTTACTGTGTATTTTCTATAGAAATGAACCTGTGAAAACAATAGGTGTGGATACCACCTCAGACGTCTCTCCAAATGTCTGAGACCGGGTAGAGACGCGTCCTGGCCACAGCTCCCATTATAGTACCAGATAAGATTTTTGCTGCCAGTATCATCTTCTGTACTGCTTTCTAAAGTCCCCTGATTTTCCCACTTCATAGTAGCTCTTAGCTATGTCATATAAACAAAAATGGTGGAATAATGCAGCAAAGAAAGCTATAAAGTGCAACAATGGATGCATACTGTGAGTGTGGTCCTCCAAGTTACCCATCAAATGCACACTGCATGCCACCTGCGACGGCTGATGCTCCGTGTCAACTGCATGTCAACAGATCACAGCTTATGGTCAAATGGGAGTCTGGACAGCGACAGAAAGGTATTTTGAGATGCAGTTAGGATTTGAATTAACAGAGTTCAAATAAAAGTGTTCAAATAAAGCAGATTATTTTCTACAACGTGAATGGCTTCGTCTAAACTTAAGTTGGAGGCCTTATGAGCAAGACTAGAGGCTTCCCAGAGAAGAAGGAATTATAACATCAAAACAGAAATCCTACCAGTGTCTCTAGGCTGCTGCTCTGTGGAATTCAGACACCCAACAGTAACAGGTCTTTCCTGAATCTCTCTTATGTTAGCTTTATCTATGTGTCTTATATAAATATACTATATATCCTATTAATTCTGTTTGCATGGCAGACCATTGATTATACTCTACCATATAGGCAATGCTGTACTTATACAGTAATAGACGAGGTACGTAGATCTAAAACACTATCATCTTCACTTCCAGGAAGTATCACTCAATACATATCCACCCGCCACTCCCAGAACTAGGCTTGTGCCGAAACATGAATGAGAGATACTGATATCTTTAGGTTCACAATCTAATCAAGAAAGTGGTGCGCACAAACACCCAGGAGAGTCCAGGGGCGTTTACAGAGAAACAAGAGTGTCTGCCACCAGGCATCGGAAGACACTTCACGTGGGAGAGGGTTAGGGCCAAGCACGCACACTACCAGAAAGTGCTAAAGTCTTTGAACCATAAGAAAAGTTCCATCAGAGAGGTCAGAGACAGCCACTGTGTTGCTGTGGTAAAATACTCTGGTAAAAGTGTTTTTCAATGCTCTTGAGAAAGGAAGGGCTTGTGCAGCTCAGAGCTAAAGGTGCTGTCCATTGTGGCAAGAAGGTAAGGGAAGATTAGCTGTGGATGTGTTCACATCAGGTGCACAGTCAGGGGACATGAGCACTGGAGGCATGCTCCTGAGGCTCAGGTGAATTTCTCCTCTATTGTATATTCCAGGATCATCTACCTGGAAATACCCCCACAGTAAGGATGCCATCTCTCTTCCGTGGAGGTAACCATGGTAACCCTCTCCAGGCACGCCCAGGGGCTCAGCTCCCAGGTGGTCCGAGATATGAAGTTGACAGTTATCACTGACCATCACAGCCAAAGCCAAAAGGTTCAGCAAGCTATAAACTAAAGAGGTGTTCATTTCGATGAGGCTCTGCACAGTATCAGTGCTTAAAGAACTCCATATTGGACAGCCCATGGGACAGCACAAAAGACAGCGATTTTCCATCAAAATCAGCTTCAGCCCTTGATTTATACAACCACTGATCTGAAAAGCAGTCACCTCACTCTTTCCACGAGGCCAGGGTGTTCCCTCAGGTTGGCCTGGCCTTTGCAAGCACCAGATAGTCAAGCAAAAGCAGCCTGGCTACAGGGGACTTAACAGAGTGCATGTCGGGGCCTACTGGGGTCAGATTCAGTCAGCTCTCCCCACAATACCTTACTCTGATTTCAGAATCATTACTACAGCACATGCTGAGAGCAGAACATAAAACTGTAGTCATTGCGTATTGCTTCCAAGAGCACAATATCTTTTAGAAATGTCTCCATAAGATAAAGAGGTAGCCCAGTCAGTAAAATGTGTGCTAGACAAGCATGGGGATCTGAGTTCAATCCCCAGCACCCACGTAAGAAGTAGGGCATGATAGGAGATCACCGTGACCCCTGTGCTGAGGAGATGGGGACGGATTACCACAGCTCACGGCCTAGCGTTATCAACAAGCCCTGTGTTCTAGCTGAAGACTCTGTCTCAGAAAATAAAACAAGGTAGACAGTTCCAAGGCTGACCTCTGGCCTCTGACTGGCCTCCATTTACACGGACAAGCACCCACATACACACATGCACCCACACACACATAGGCACAGAGAAAGAAATACTGCCACCAAAAAGCTAATGTTGCCAGTGCTTAGGCAAGGCTAAACCCCAAATGCCTTTGAGCCTCAGGTGAATGACAGACTGACTATGGGGAACAGGGAAGATACAGTATGCAGAAAGTGATGGCAGGTGATGAGGTCTATATACCCATTGTTACCTTTTCCTACTAGTTCCTATCCCATGGTATAAAGGGTTAACCTGGACTATCTTTAAAATGCAAATCTTTGAAACAATCTACATCTAGGAAGCCCTAAGATATCAAAGCATAACCAGTCCTTAGTGGTAAGAGATATAGACCGTCTGACGGGTACGTTCCCCTACAAGCTTAACTTTCCCTTTCTGGGTGGAGGACTGGGGCATGTCAACTGCTTGACCCAGATGATGCCACAGTTTTAGCAGCAAAGGGAGTCTTGGCAGGGCAGTTGGAATATGCAGGATCTAGAGCTCCATCTGGCCCCTCGGTCAGGGGTGCCATTAGAGCCGTCAGATGCACGACCTCTCTCCCGCAGCCGGCTGGGGCCTTCTCATCCCATCTGGCCACCTGTAATCCTTCCTCCACTACACAAACACTCTTTCAGCTAGACTGGTGCCCACGCGCTTGGCTTTTGCCAGTCACAGTAGAGATGGATGGTCTCAGAGATATCAGCAGATCGCCACCCTGACCAAGGCCTGACCTCTTCATCTCTCTCTAAGACTGCAGAGAAGTTAACTGTCCTTCAGAGATAGAGTTTACAACGGAATCCAAAGATCACAGAAGAATCTTGTTTTCTACAGAACCATCTGACTGCACCAATGTGGGAAGGGCCAAGCCTGTGAACACAGGGAAGGATGCCGGATTCCCCTGTCTCAGCACAACCGTTTGCCCTGAAGTTGAGGTGCCTTTGACTTACATCCATATAGAAATGTTTATGGGCTTGTGGGTCTTAGGGAACAGCAACACCCTTTCATTAAAAGCAGATAACCTGGGGGCCTAGAGAGATGGCTCGGTGGTTAGAGCGCTTCTCTGGCAGAGGACACAAGTTCAGTTTCCAATGTTCACATCATCCACGCCAGGTGACCCACCACTGCCTGTCACCAAGCTCTATGGGAATCCTAACCTCTGCCTGAGTGAGCATGGCACTCACATGTAAACATACACACACACACACACATATCTAAAAGAGAAGAAAATCTTAAAAGAAATGATAACTCAGGAATGGGGTGCAGAGTGTGGAGAGAAAAGACAAAGACCCAATATTTGGCCTTTTAAGCCTTTGGGATAAGTCTCTGCAGCGCTAACCTGAGCATCTGAACTAAAGGAAGCCGTGTCTGTTTCTGTACAGTTCCTCATCCCATTCATCAGTACTCCACAATGTGCTCACTAAACAGGCCAGCAGCAACTCCTTTCTAGACATTTCCAGAAGCACGGTGACACCATTACCTATGCTCCACCAAAAAAAAAAAAAAAAAAAAAAAAAACAAAACAAAACAAAACAAAAAAAACAGATATCCCAGGCACGTAGAACACCAGCCCTGAAATACGAACCACCTCTGTCTCCGAGATAACCTGCTACAAGGAAACAAATTCAAACCACAAGACATGGTCACCTTTATGCTTTTTAAAACTCTGCCTGCTTATTAATGGACTTGGGATAGGGCTAGACCTGTAGAGTAAGCGATCAAGAAGACCCCGGCGGCTGATTAATTGATCAAGTCTCCACCTCTCCTGTGTCCAGAGGGGCTCCCCGTGGTTCTCCTTAAAGGTTCGGGCCACCTGAGAAGGCCTGCTTCAGAAGTGCCTGCTTTAAGGTAAAGCTCACACGGAGAACAAGAAACACCTGCACAGTGGGACACCAACGGAAGGCCGGACTCAGAAAAGGCCAGAGGCACTTGAAATCTCTGTTTCACTTTTATTCAGCAACTTTACTGCTTGGAAGATGAATCATTGATGTGAAAACAGAACTTCAGCTTACCCCGAACTGGCCAAGATCCCTCCCTGCCGCAGAATTCAAGCTGTCGCCCTCAAACTACGGGGGTTTGGGTTTCATATCCCATGATGCTCAGAGGGCACTGCCAGCTCTGGGCTGCCACTCGTCCGCTACCTTATCAGCCTCAGTTTTCCATACAGCTGTGGTCACTTTGGAATTGAGTTCTTTCCTATAGTCCATGGCGGCAGAAGAGCATGAACAGGAAGTAACTGCTAAGGACAGAAAACTTAGGTGTGATACATTCTTGAACTAGAATTCTGCCTCCTTTCCGCCTCATTACAGCCTCAAATATCTGTCATCTTCTTTCTCTGCCAAAACTCTTCCAAATTGGTGCACCCTCCATGAAATCGCTCTTGTCCCTTCCACCAGATGTGACATTTCCCAAACTCTGTTATCAAGTCACCTGGAAGCTGATTCTGGTCCTGCGCATTCTCAACTGCAGTACCTGGGAAAGCAATTTAATCCCCACATATCCTGATCTACATATCTGCAAAAGGGGAAGACTAATGCGACCTACCTCAAAGGGTGGCGAGAACCAAACCACCAACCCCTGAGGAGACTAAAGGCTCTCCAGTGTGGGTCGACGCGGAGCTGTGGCTAAGTTCTTTCAGTGGCCACGACTGCTAAGTCGAAAAGAATGAGTCCTTTGAAATGCCTGTAGCTCACTTCCGTCCACCTCTTCCTGCTAGTCTTATGTGGTTAGGGAGGCTATCCATTACTCGCAGCCTGGAGGAGTTTTGCATAGGCTCAGGGAAAAAAAAGTTGTACACTCTGATAGTTGCTTGTCCAAACTTACGTGTAACGAGTCAGTTGCTGTGACTAAACTCCAGAAAATAAGCAACTCAAGCAAGGAAGGGAGGGCAGCAGGTCCATGACTGGTCACATGGCAGCGGTAGTCAGGAAGCAGAGAAGAAACAGGAAGTGGGACGGGGCTGTTAAGTCTCCTGAATCAAGCCCCGCCCCACAGACACCTGACTCCTTTCCTCCAATGAGGTCTCTTAGAGGGAACACAACTTTCCAAAGCAGCAACTCCATCTCCAACGGTGGACCAGACATTCACACATGGAGGACATCACCTAGCCAAACCATACCACCCACCTTCATAGGCGCCGCTTGGAATACACTGCCTCTCCTTTTTTGTAGAACTACTTTACATACATTCTAAATGAATATTGAAATTAAGCACAGGAAACTCCCACATATAAGAGGAGGACACGCCACAAAACAAACTCAAAGTTTGTCCCCCAGGAACCTGCCTGACAGCGCACAGAACCCTTCCCGTCTAGAGCGTGTCATGCACACCCCTACCTTCCCTCCAACGCATGAAGGCTGCCGACCGGAACAAGAGCAGTGGCCTGGCTGTCCTCAGCAGTTACTGTACTTATTCTCGCTGCCGATGGCGTCCTTGCTTCCAGAACGCTGTCTGCACTGTGAGATGATTGCAAGTCTTCATCATCTAGCTTGCAATATCCACTTTCAAACTTTTCACCTGTGAAGGGGAATTACACGTAACAGTGGCTCTTCTAGTGTTCATGAGTGGTCTCTGCAACAGCATAAACATACATCTCTTTCTGCTTAAATCCTCTAAGAACACCTTTGCTCCGTTGTTTCTTCCTGATAGCTGATTTTAAGCTGATCTGATTGGCCTTTAAGGAGACAAATCTCAGGCACTGGAAAGGCAGCTCGACAGATAAGAGTGCTTACCGCTCTTGCAGAGGACTCTGGATTGGTTCACAGCACCACATGGCAATTCACAACTGTCTGTAACTCTAGTTCCAGAGGATCTGTCCCCTCTTCTGATGTACATGGGCTCGTGCTCATGTGTAGTACACAAACATGCACTCTGGCACACACATATACACATAAAATAAATAAATTTAATTTTTTATATAAAAAATATATGGGCTTCTCTGGGTGAACAGCCCAAGAGAAATTTGGACGTGAATGCTACAGAAGACTGTCCCTCAAGGGTGGAAAACCCACTCACACAGCAGGTGAACTAGATAAGCAAGAAACATAGAAAGGACGTCACATGTACCAAGCAGGAGTGTGTTGCCTGCGTGTGTGTGTGTGTGTGTGTGTGTGTCTGTGTGTGTGTGTGTGTCTGTGTGTGTGTCTGTGTACCACGTGCAAACCTGATGCTCACAAAAGCCAGAAGAGAGCACCAAATCCTTGGAACTGGAGTTCAGACAGTCCTGAGCTGCTGTGTTGGTGTTGGGGAATAGAACCTGGGTCCTTTGAAAGAGCAGTTAGTGTGCTTCACTGCTGAGCCATCTTTCCAGGCCCTGCGATCTCACTCTCAGTTACACAAACACATTAAGGAGGCTTTTTTTTCTTTTCCAATGAATAATATTTAAAATAAAAACAGCAACGAACGTGACATATCAGTGCGTAACCATAGTGCCCTGCTGGATATACAACAGAGTCTCCAGTCTGCCTGCAGATCAGTAGCAACATCAGGACTTGGATCTGATACAGAATGTTTCAACCTGCCCCAAAGTATCTCAATCGAGAGTCATTAATTTAAAATTATGGACATATGATTAGGAAGTTCTACAGAGAAACTTTTACCTTGAGCTCTTTGATCTATCAATAAAGTTTAACATCATCCTGTGTTATGTTTTTAAACTATCTCCCGTGTTACTCAAGATAATTTATTAGTTGGAGGTATATACCTGAGGGAAATAAATTAACTTTCACATAATTTCATGCTCCTAAAAAAGAAATGGGTTCATTTCAAACAGACTTTTCATGGACAGAATGGAGATGAGTTTGTGGTAAAAGCCTAGAGCTGGGGCATTTCTGAACATGAAGTAACCAATCTAAAACTGACATCTACAGCTGTCCACACCAAGCTGGGGTCCCACAGAGAACAACCAATGCAAGACACCCACAAAGCTTTGACCCCATAGTGCTCCAGGAGGAAGCGGCACCATCTTCCGAGTTAGCCACTATACTGATCACAACTCCGGTTTTCATTTTGCTTGACTATTAATTTTAAATTTTACCTCTTTAATTCTTTATAAAAACAAATTTGTTCTCATGCCACATGGCAACATTTTGAGTTTGGGGATATCTTGTTCACTTTGCAACATTACCCCTCACTGTGTGTAGAATTAATGTTACTTTAAAAATCATATGTCCTTCAAATGAGCTCAGATCTGTCCCTTCCTCCCACATACCAGCCCATGGTGCATTCTTAACTCTTCCACCCTGTGTCCAAACAAAATTGAAAATCAAAAACCTAGATCCCAGATCCTATACCACTTTAGCATCACTGATGCCAGGGATCCACCGCCCAACATTTTTGAAACCTTGTTTTTCAGGTGAATGTTTCTTTCTGCAAGATGAGTTTCCTTGGCTTGTATATGATTCCCTGACTCTGCTATTATCAAACAGCTTCATTTTTTAGAGATAGTTTAAAGCTACTTGAAGATCTTGTTTTTTAAAAAAGTAAAAGTGAGAAGAGAACCAAAGAAACTTTAACGACCAAGACCTGTAGTAAAAGGCATGTGTGGAAACACCATGCTTGAATTTTTGTACACGATAAAACAGGGGATCAGGAACTGAAAAGTTTTAGTACAGCAAAATCCCAAAGCTTATCAAGCTAGCTGGTTATTTCCAGTGTGTGTGTGTGCCTACATGTGTGTGCATGCATGTATATGCTGTGTGTGCATTGTGTGTCTATCTGTGTGTGTACGTGTGTGCACATACATGTGGGTGGGTGTGCGTGAATGTGTATGTGTATGTGCACCTTCGTGTGTGTGTGTGTGTGTGTGTGTGTGTGTGTGTGTGTGTGTGTGCCTGTGCCTCTGTGTGTGTGTGCATGTGTTTGCATGCACACACATGTGTATGTATAACAACAGAAGTGTCCTCAACCCCAGCACAGCTACAGGTCTGGGCTTGGCACCCTCTCTCAGTCTTGCCTCTTCCCTTTCCTTCCCACAGGCTTGGGTAGAATAGAGAGTCAGGGTTGGCCGTGGGCACATTGGGACGGGAAAAGTAATATCGATGCCTAAATCCAGATAGAAGATGAACTGCTGCAGCATCCCGGCCTTTCTCCTGTTAGGTAAAGTCTAACCCCTGCAAAGCTGGTCACTTGGCAAAAATGGAAGGAAAATACAAGCTTCAGGTTGCGAGGAGGAGGAGGCAGCGGAGGCGAGGGGGCGGCTCTGGTGCATATGGTGCCCCATTAATAGATATCACACTCCATAATGGGAACATTTTTATACAAATGTGCTCGTTGGAATCCAGCCAAGAGCAGGGCACCCTAGGAAATCACAATGCACAGCTAATGAGATATTTTTGGTGAATTTGGCACTAGAGACTAATAGAACAAATTTGTCCCCAAAATGTTAAATCATTTAGCACTTCTTTGGAGGTGATAAGTGCATCTAGAACTTTGCAAGGCTGTCAATAAAAATTAGAGACTATTCAAAAGCCTTCAGTCTTGGCTTGCAGGTCTTTACCCTCAGATGACAGGACTGCAGTGTATACCTGAGGAGACTGAGCAGAGCCTGAACGCCAGGAGGTTCTCGTGGTTGACTGAGCTGTGAATGTGTTCCCTTGACTGAGGAGAAAGTGAGTGCTCCTCACAGGTCACACTGACACCTGTGGTCTACTGCAGTCATTGATGTCACCTCTCATCTGCCCCGCCTGTTCTACCATCCACAATGTCTGCTCTTGGCAGTGCCATTCAAACATCCAGCCCCAGGCTCATAGCAGAACTTTACTTCCTTATTCAAGAATCAACCATTTTCATGCCAGCAAACCTTATCATTTAATCTCTACCTGCCTTCAATCCCACACTTCTGTAGTATGAGCGCGCGTTATGTATTTGTGTACAGGTACACGTGTAAGCACACACAAAGGCCAGAGAGCTATGTCCGGCGTCTTCCTTGATCACCTTCTTCCTCAGTTTTTTAATCATTCACTGAATCTGGAACTCTTCATTAGGCTGATCTGGATGGCCAGTGAGATCCAGAGATTCACCTGTCTCTGCACCTCCCACCCACAATAGTAGGATCATAGATGCATATGTTGCCCAACTGGACTGCACCTGGGCTGCACCTGGACTGCACCTGGGCTGCACCTGGACTACACCTGGACTGCACCTGGGCTGCACCTGGGCTGCACCTGGACTACACCTGGGATACACCTGGGCTGCACCTGGGCTGCACCTGGACTGCACCTGGGATGCACCTGGACTACACCTGGACTGCACCTGGACTGCACCTGAACTACACCTGGCTTTTATTTGAGTTCTGGGGATCCAAGCTCAGGTCCTCACACTTCATCACAGGCACTTTACAGAATGAACCGTCTCTCTGGCCTCAACCCTAGGACTTAAAAAAGAAAAAAGAAAAAAAAGTCATGCAGAACTCCATCCCACCAGCCTCCCTCACTTTTAGGCATCCTGCATATGGATGGGAGATGAATCTTCATTAACTAACACACTCAAAAAGTTACCAACCTATTTGGAAACTTTCAATGGCTCCCTGGTACCACCACATCAAGCCTGAGCTCAGCCATCTGACTGTCAAAACCCTTTACAAGATGACCCCATTCAGCCAGGATAGCCTTATTTTCCACGAGCTATCTTATCCTGTTTGGCTCAGGAGAATCATTAGCCATCACTGAGTAAATAAATCCCTGCTACTGCTCACCCTGGAGCCCACTACAGAGAGTGAGCAAGTTACACCGAGTGGTACTGTGAGAGACAATAAAACACGGAAGGAGACCCTCTGCTCTGAAGCGCCTGCCTGGTGACTCACAATTTAGAGCTTGGGTTTAAAGACATTATTATTGTGTTGGTCTACAGTCCAGCCACCCTGTCCCACAAAAGACCCCTCTCCATAAATCCAAACCTGAGCCAAGTCTATGGGACTTTTATGCTACAGGGACAAGTAAAATTAGTTTCCCTGAGATGGCCCCACACATGTTCCATGCTGTCCTCAGACATCTGTGAGATAGTTGTACACGTGTCCCATGTGTCCTCAGACATCTATGAAATAGTCCCACACATGTCCCAGGCTGTCCTCAGATACTCATGAGATAGTCCCACATATATCCCAGGCTGTCCTCAGACACCCATGAGATAGCCCCACACATGTCCCAGGCTGTCCTCAGACAACCATGAGATAGCCCCACACCTGTCCCAGGCTGTCCTCAGACAACCATGAGATAGTCCCACATATGTCCCAGGCTATCCTCAGACAACCATGAGATAGTCCCACACATATCCTATGCTGTCCTCAGACATCCGTGAGAAATGGTCCCACATGCATCCCACACTGTCCTTAGACATCCATAGCTCATCTAAGTCATCACTTCTCCTTAGGGTCATTCCTTTCTCCCCCACACCACCCATCGAAACCCCATTCTGGAAATCCAATCCTACTTCAGGACTGCCTACCCTCAGGACTCTCATTCTGCAGGATTTAGTTTCTAAGTAGTGTGTGCAATCCTTCTTATTACTGAAAGTGGTGCTCTCTCTAGTTAATCACTTCCAATCCTCAAGGGGGTGGGAAGGTCGTCATGTGAATGGGGTTGGGACATACCTGTTAGTAGAGTGTTTGCATGAAGCACCAGGCTTGACACCCCCAGCAACACACAAAACTGGCCATGGTGTTTTACACCTATAATCCCAGCTCCCAGAAGATATAGAGGGAAGGGTCAGAAAGTCAGTCATCATTGGCTACATAGTAATTTGAGACCAACCTGGGTGGGCTACATAAAATCCTGTCTCAAAAAATAAAAAGCAAAAACAAACAAAAAAAGCACGACACTTCACAAACTGTTATCATAAATTCCTAAAAAATATTTTAATCAATCAATTCAGGAAGCAAACTAGTCAATGATTACACATGTTTGTGAAGTTGTTTTTAAAGTATTCCAGATCCCATGTTGGAATATCCTATCAGTCTATCTGCTGTGACAGAGAAGGCCAACCATGTCCAAAATTTCCAGGATCCTTCTGATTTTAGAGCTGGCCCCAAGCAGTGACTTCTCTGACTCTGAATTCAGGTGCTACAAAACTACACCCCATGCCTGGGCCAGGAGGTAGATGGCTGTATCTACCTCTCTCTCAACTTTTCTCCCTTTACTAGGGAGAAATTTACTAGAGCAATGCCCCATGAAATTATCCTGACCAATTAGAAGCTAGAGGCTAGACCAACAGTGGAAGGGTCCATTGCTTGAGTGGTCACGTGGAAGGCTCTTCCAGCCAGTCAGGAGCCCCTGGGTGGGACTGTTATGTAGGAGAAAGTGAGTTTTTTATTGTGGTTAGCTGCCAAGAAATCCAAGGTTTGTTACAAGGAACCAGTCACCTACCTACTTCCGAAAGAATAAAATTACCACAGAGAAGAGCCGTGTGAGATGAGAGGCAATTAAACTCTCATGCATTAATACATGATGAGTTACCAAGCTGAAGGCTAATTGGCTTCCGGAGAGTGACTCTCTACATTTAATGAGGAATTCAGGCATGTTCCACCAGCCAAAGGAAAGTGATCTCATTGTGTCCCAGCCTACTCAAGCCCACAGTCACAAGGATGACATGACGACACCTCACTTCAGCCCAAGCCACTTTCCTAAACTAGAGAGCTACATAAATAAAATAAATGATCAGGAGATCTTCAGCTGGCTGTCCCACGTTCTTCATTCCCCCAATATCAACGTCATCTTCCTCTCCTCCCCAGCGTTCTTCCTGGACGCCCCATCTGTGAGTGATAGCACCAACCTGGAAATGAGACCTCTGGCATGAGCTCAGATACCCAAGTTCCGAGGCTCTAAAAAAGGCGCTCACTCTACATAGGAGCTTGTGCTGCGGTCATTTTTTGTGTGTGCTACAGATTATCAGCTTCTTTAGGAGGGGACCACACCCTCCTATCTGCACAATGAAAGAATAGATTAGTGCCAACATAAATAATACAAGCTAACCACAAGAGCTCAACTGTATTGCAAACATTTTCAGAGAGCAGAAAAATCTTCACACCCATGAGGTTGGGCAAAGAGTCTGTTAAGTATGAATATATAAAATAAGGAATTCATAAATTAGGCTTTATAAATATGGAAAGGGTTTTGGAGTTTAAGAGACACCATGGAAAAACTAAAAAATACAGGTTAAAAGATAGTTTGTATCTTCATGGGTGTAGCCCATGACAGCACACACTTGTGAGTGTTCCACCTGCCGATCAGGGACGCAAGCACACACGCAATGATCACAATTACTTTTTTAGATAAGTGTTCTTACTCTCCTACAACTGGGGTGCCCAGAAGTCAAAATGCTTGTCTGGTATCATCCACCTGGGAAATGGCAGGTCTGTTGAAATCTAAACTAACTGTAAGTTGCTGTGATTGGTATGTCAAAATAAAAAAAAAAAAGTCTCCCATCATCCAAAAAAATCATGGGAAAGAAACAATGTCTTTTATTTTGTTTCTGTAAGAAGGAATAAGACCTTAACAAATCAGAGACAAAGTTCTTTCTTGTCCTTTTCACTGTTTTAGAGGATCGTTTCTGTGAACTCTGGGGGAGAGGAGGTCTCTGAGCAGGCACGTGAGGGGCTGTGGAAAGCAAGGCTGCCCATCCACACTCTACTAAACTTTGTGGACATAAAGTGTTTGAACACAGACGAGGGTGATCATCCTTAGTGCCCCACAGCTGGCCCCG
This sequence comes from Apodemus sylvaticus, assembly GCF_947179515.1. Classification (NCBI taxonomy): domain Eukaryota; kingdom Metazoa; phylum Chordata; class Mammalia; order Rodentia; family Muridae; genus Apodemus; species Apodemus sylvaticus. The sequence continues at coordinate 3,885,618 of NC_067482.1, forward strand.
CTGATGCTCCCGACCTACCTCAAGGCCCAGTCCCTACCCTTCCCCACTCACGGGCAGTTTCTGCTCATCCGTTCTCAAACACACTCCTCATCCTTATCTTACCATCCGTGTCCTCACCATCCGTGTCCTCACCATCCGTGTCCGTGTCCTCACCATCCGTGTCCCTGCCTTACCATCCTGTATGTGTGAAGTTCAGAAAATGTCCCTAAGAGACAAAATTCATCAAAATATATCTGTTGGAGAGGTCTAGACCCAATTCTACTCTAAGTCACAGGAAAAAAAAAAAGACAACATGTGATTTTCTTTGTATAGCAGGAAAGTGAGAGTTGGGGCTAGTTGAACTGCATGTTACGAGTCAACAAGTTACATTGTGACACTGACATAGATCTGAGTGAGAAATGGGATCTTCCCTTAAAAAAAAAAAATGAACTTAGAATTTGGCTGCCATTGATTGAAATGCTTACATTAAGACATAGCTGATGATAAGTCAATTTGTACATGCATTCTTTGAAAAACCAAGGCTTCTTCCTTCCACTGTCCTGCTTCTTCCTGCCCTCCAGATTAAGAGTGTGAGGAAGCCCCTTCTGCTGAGGTCAAATCAATCATTTCATTTTCTTCATTACTTGCCTCAGACAATTGCAACCAATGAGAAATGGAATCTGACTTGCTAATGTTTAATTATTGATGCGGTCTTTTGAAAACATATTTGGTTCTCTCAACGTGTTTCTCAGAACGGCGCTCTGCACGGCGTTGGCTCTCCATTCTGTTTGTTCTCAGCCTCTGAGTTCCTTTTCGATTTTCTGCAGGATAGCAAGCGCTGCATCGTCCGCTTTTGAAATGTGTCTTTAGGCGTGCTTTTGTTTGACAAGGGATGCCAACGCTGAGCTGACAAAGTCTGTTTGAAAAATCTCTTCCAGGTATTCAGGATCAGCTCGCCCGTTCGATGTATGCTGTGATTAGAATTTCCCTTCTGATATTTATATCAATATCTCAGTTTTAAGGAAAGATGTTTTTTGAATCTGCCTGTCATAGAAATATGTATAAAGGACAGAGGAGTCTAACATTCATATATTCAAATGTGGAAATGCTTTTGTGGAAAAGCTTTGATATCCCTCCCTGCTCCCCAGGTCTAAACGGAAGAAGGCAGACTGCAAGCACAGACCCACCCTTCCCCTCAGAGACTGGAACGCACATCCGGCCCCCAGGTAAGGGCTTCAGGCTTGGCTTGGAGAGATTTAGGAGGTCTTAATCACAGGAGTCTGTGGCTTGCAAGCTTGTCTTTTGAGGATAGGAGGAATAGGAGCAGCTATGTGCAGATACAGCCCCTGAGGGAAAGCTTGGGTTTATATAAACCTGTATATTAAGAATACAATGTGCGGCCTGCCGATAGGCTTGTATACACGTCTGCCATGCTTTTTCCTCTAACACTGTCGGTGTTCAGCTGGCTTCAGCTAGCCCCACGGTATCATCAAACATATTTGAACATACAATTCATCCTACCTAAAACATTATCGAAAGGACAACCTTGGTTGCAAACACAAGTCATTCCAAAATGCTGGCCACTCTGAAGGTACGAGGTTTAGCATATTACAAGAATGGATTTCACCTGGGTCACCAATGAGTCACCTGGACTCCGGCAGGCAGGTTTGCCGTAACTGGCTCTAAGAAAAGCCTCTAAAGGATGGTACAGAAAAGAGTTAGGATGGAGGTTATAGCTGCCCAAGAGGTTAAGTCATTTTTAACTATTCTGCTACTTGAAATATTTACATCCCATAAATTTCAGACTTGGTCTATTGTGTTGAGTCATTTACTAATGGGAGTAAGACCTGTGTTTCCCCTCTTCAAAGAGCTTCCTTAACCCTCCCAAAGAGGACATCTGTAGCTTCTCATACACCTCCACCATTCAGACTATTAACTGATTCAGAGTGACCTACTCCGAGTTTAAAATTTACATTACGGAGCTAAGAAATGGCTCAGGTCATAAGTTACTATGATCCTACTTCTCACTGTTGAAGCCAAGATTAGAATCCACCTCTAGGTGGGGACATGATTGTCTCCTCCGGTAACTTCCGGTTCACAGACCTCTGGATTCAGACACTAAAAGGTACGAACGCAAGGTACTTCCCACTGAAAAGCACCGAGCATTGGTGAACTTTGGCTTTTCCTCTAGCAGGTGCGTAGGTTGTGACACCATGCCATGCGCAGCAAAGCAGGTTCTAAGTCCTACACAGGTGCGTAGGGGGCCACAGTGGCGCGCAGGTTCTAAATCCTACAGAGAAAATCGAGGAGACTGGATGGAGGGATTCATACTGGCATTCCACACTGAGCATCACACCTTATTGAGGGTGAGGGTTGTGTGTGTTGAGGGACTCACGTTAATGTCCCTCCCAGAAAGTGCTGGCTCCTTGGGCTGGTGTTATCTTAACGAGGCGTGCTCTCTACACATTTAAAAGAAAAAGAAGTGTGTGCTGAGAGGTTAAGTCAATGGTTTTCACACTGAAGCAGCTAAAGGATGATTACTGTTTCAGTCCTGAGAGGTCTCACCCCCAGCCACTGATGATAGAGGCCAATAAAGGTGTGCTTCTTTGTCTATTCGTGGTTTGTCACTTGGCGTTTTTGTTTAAGCTTTCCCATATACAGAAAGGCTCGATCCATGCCAAGTTGTCTTTAAACACACACACACACACACATACACACACACAGTTTTCTTTTTCTCTTTGCAAGATTGCCTCTGTCCTTTGGGCCAGAGAATGTGTCAACATCTACGCTGATGAAGGGAGGCGGGAAGAAATCAATGTCATTCAAAGCTGGGGGTTATCCACAGCTATCCACTTCATTTTGCATTTCTGCTATCTTTCACTGGACACATTATACAGGCTCTCTTGTTTGTCTGCAGAAATTCCAGAGTCCGCTATGAATCCCCAAGATGAGAATACCTAATATACTTGGGGAGGTGTTGCTATGCTCACAATTCAAATGATACAAACAAATGGGGCTTTGCAAAACATGTCTAAAACCAGATCCCCGTTAATGCCTGCAGTCTACCAGCTTAGGGAAGATGGCCCCAGAGACAAGCACTTCAGAATTCCATAACTACACCCACTTCAGGGTCATTTCAGGAGTGGAGAGTCGATAATCATTTGTTTGGGATGCAGAGGAGGTGAGCAGGGAATTTGAAAGGTGAGGGAGGGAACATTCTTATTGGGGATAAAATGGAAATTATTTACTCTAGCGTTCCTCGTTATCCTCTTGATTTCCATCCTGCTGACACTAAGAGCCCCTCTCACCTCACGCACACTCCCCCCACTGCTCTTACAATTCTCTATTCCCTTTGATTTCATGACAAAAAAATTTGCAAGTCTGAAACGTGTATTTCACCTGCAGTGTTAATATTCAAGCCCTACAGAGGAAAAGAGGAAAGCGGAAGGCCTGCTCCCCTCCACCCTTTAGAAGAGGAAACTCTAAGAGGCAGGATGTGGTGCCCGCTTACATAACCACACATTAGCACCGCCCACCTCTGCCATTTCTGCTGGCTTCTCCAACGATGGCCATTTTGTTGGAAAATTCTAAGTCTGTGTCAAGAAAGAATGAAGAAGAACATGATTTAAGTTTTTCTTAGCGTGTCTGGATGTTTTGCCTGTACATTGTCTGTGTGCCACATGACTGCCCAGTGCCTACACTGGCCAGAAGAGGGTGCTGGGAGCCCTGAGCTGGCGTCACAGAGGGTTGTGAGCCACCGTGGGTGCTGGAAATCAGACCTAGATCTTTGAAAAGGGGCAGTCTTAGCCGTCTTAACAGCTGAACCATCTCTCCAGACCCAAGAAGAACATTTTTAAAGTATGCCTGATTTTGAAAGGAGGAGGAGGAGAGAGAAAAGGGGTAGAAGGAGGCAGACGCGACTGACTGCTTGCTCTGTCCATCCCCCCCCCACCCCCCTTTCCCTCTTATGAGTACAAATACATTTGCTCCTGGTCTTTTGTTGAGACAAACAGAAACTCTTGAAAAGGAAGCCATCTCTCAAACAAAAAATATTCTCAGGGCATGGGGAGGAAAATCCATTAAAGAGTTTAATTCTGCTAAAATAAGATCCCTAGCTGCCCAGTGCCCGAGGCAACTCATTCAAAAGGCACAGTTTGAAAGCCTGGGTAAAAAGGCTCTGTGCCCACCCTGCACGGCAGCGCCCTCTGCAGTGGCTTCACTCCCTAAACCTCTGTCCCCAGTTTAACCGCTGTGCCACCAGAGCCATGCTCTGCAGCAAGCTTGAGAGAATCCAACTGACTTCTCCCCACTCGGTAAAATGTATTAACCCCGAGATCCTCCATTGTTAAAATAAAAACTGATTTAAAAAATCTTACACAGTTGTCAAAAAAAAAATCCTTCTACAATCATTTAGTGCTGTGTTTAACACGTAACTGTCATTAATAGCTATTATCTTTTTTCTCCCCCTATCCCAAATTGATTGCCTTGTAAATTGGATTGGGGTGAGAAAAGTGCTAAACAAAATAGATGCTCTTATAAGTAAGCAACGTATAGTGAGCCTATAAGCACCCAACCAAAACAGAACATAAACATCACTGTTTTCCAAATATGTATGCTATACTAATCGCATGCAAGCTACTTGCCTTCAATAATTTACCCCCAAATAATGTACTTGTTGACATAAGCTTTGGGTACAAACTGTCGAGTCAATGTGACTCCCGTTAGTTCTCAATTTCTGTAGTTTGGGGAATCAACCTAAAGAAGTCCCCCCCAAAAAAAGTCTCCAGGGGGAAATACAGGGACTTTTGCTGTGTAACTCCACATTTTCAGGGGGCTTGTAGACTTTGACAAAAGAGACTATGTAACTAGGGTGTGAGTGTCCCCAATCTCCCTTTACTTAGGTGTTCATAACAAACAAAATATGTGTCCTTGTAGGACCAATTCCTTAGACTCCTTAGGGAGGAGTCTGTTGCTGTCGCACAGATTAATTTCCATGTTCTTTCCCAAACTGCAGGTGGGTGAAGGTCCAGATTAAGCATCAGGAAGAGGGGGTGACAACCGAAATGCCCAATAATGGGGAAGTGGAACTGGACGAGACCACCTCCAGTAGATAGACATGGCCCACAACTGAGGCAGGAGTCACCCACTTATTCTCACATTTTTTAAACCCAGAATTGTTCTTGTCTAAAAGAAATGCAGGGACACAAATGAAGCAGAAACTGAAAGAAAGCCCACCCAGTGACCAGTCCAACTTGGAATCTATCCCATGCTCCCACACCAAATCCTGACACTATTACTGAGGCCATATTGTGCATGCAGACAGGAGGCTGGCATGACTGTCCTTGGAGAGGCTCCACAGAAACTGAGGCAAATGCAGACACTTACAGGCAACCATTGAACTGAGGTTGAGGGCCAATACGGAAGAGTTGGAGGAAGGACTGAGGAGCTGAATGGGCTGGAAACCACATAGGAAAAACAACAGTGTCAGGACCCTCAGAGCCCTCAGACCTCCCAGAGACTCAGCCAAACACCAAGGAGCATACATGGGCGGTTCATGGGCCCTGGCACACAGGTAGCAGAGGACTGTTTTGCATGGCCTCAGTGGGAGAGGATGTGCTTAATCCTGGGGAAATATGATGCCCCAGGGAAGAGGGATGCTGGCTGGGGTAAGGTGGGGGTGGATGGGTGGGTGGGGGAGCTCCTTCTCAGAGATGGGGTGAATGGGGTGAAGAATTGGGGAAGGGGGACTGGGAAGGGGGGGCAACTTTTGGAATGTAAATAAATAAAATAATTTAATAAAAAAAATCAGGAAAACTCTGTAGACCCTCAACCTCCAAGGACAGCTATGAAGACTCCAGACTTCAGTACTTTCCCCTAAATGTGGTCATGGTGACCAAAGACGGACATCCAAAACCAAGCCAAATCACCAAACTTGCTGACTAAAGTCATTTTACTTGTCTGTGCAGAAGAGTTAGCGTGTAGCTGAAGCAGCGTCTACCACCCGGCCCAGCCCAAGAGGCTCCATGTGCAGGGTGGGCATTTGTGGGGTGGGGGTGAACCAGCTCATGGTAAAGCCTGAGACCCAGTCTGAAGCTCATGCTCCACTGAAAGAAAATGTCAAAAAAACAATAGTCGCCCACTCCCCTCAGGCAGCTCGCGCTGTCCTGGTGACTGGAATGCGTAAATGCTTTCACCGCATCCCTTTCTAACAAGAATTACTTTTTCTTCTGGATGGAAAAACATTCTAGATAGTTCTCTCATTCTCCCGGCGAAACAAAGTAAAACTCTTGGTCTGGCTTGAATCTCATTATCAAAAGACCAGCCAGGTAATATAAGATAAATGTAAAGTCAGTTCTTCACCAACTTGTGGTTAGCAAGGGCATTGCTACTTCACATAAAGGAAAAGTTCTTCCCCGAGGATTCCATTCATGGAGGCTGGAGCCTGATAACAAGAATGGGAACAGGCTGGCCACTGGAGGGAAAGAACGCGCTACACCACCCACCTCAGCCCCAGAAAGCGACACATGCGTCCCGCACAATAACGGAAGAAGGGCTGAGGGAGAACACCTTAGACTTTCTCAGAGGCACTCTCTTGGTTTGGGGTGTTGTCTGTAACACATTTCCAGTACACATTTCTTTCTGTACACACACTTTCCAGCTTTCTCCTCTGTCTCCATGAGCATACAGACTGGCAGTGTGGGAACAATGTATCCTGTGACAGCAGACTGGCAGTTTGGAAACAATGTATCTGATCTCAAGGACTCAGAGGCTACCTACCTTGTAACTACTGGTCCCTGTCCAGCTCATCCAGCAATAATAGTCAACCAAGTGTTGTTCCCAACCTTCTCCTGCTGGTAACTTGATCATCTCCAAGAAAACTAGCATTTCATTTGACAGATGTAAAAGAAAAGATATAAAAACATCCAATCGTTTGCTCCAGGTTATAGAGTTAATCCAGATGTGGTAGCACTCCCTTGGAGTTGATACCCACAAGCAGTAGATTACCATGCCAACTGTCAGCCGACTAACAATAAGATAAGAGCAAGCAGATTAATACACAAATTGAAACTCAGAGATAGCCAGTTCTTTAAGCATTCGGGCTAATAAATCACGGTGTCTCACTCATAGATGCCAAGCTCCAGTTCAAATTCTAGGCAGACTCTGGATGCACACTTGTCAGTGTGAAGGGCTGAATGCTTGCCTCCCCCAAATTTACATATTGAAATCCTCTCTAGGGGACAGTGTTAGGAGGCCGGGTTTTGTGGCTAGAACCGCTGTCGGAAGCATGATTGTTCTTACATGTGCAGCTCTGCCACAGGTGAGCACCTGGAGGTAATGATCTTCCTCACTCTCTCTCTGCACCCCACAGCTTTCAAAGCCTGCACCTGTGAGGTGACTAACAGGGATTAGGCCAGAGCTGCAGCTGAGGATCACAGCAAAGCTATGGTGCTCCCAGGGACCAAACCCCTCAACCTTGGCTTCATTATCAAGTTTCTCTAGCTGAACTAACCCAGCCCGCACCACCAAGCATTCCCTTGCAAATACAAATCATTACCCAATAAGCTACAGACACAGAGAGTGTCCACAGCGCACAGAGTTGTGGGTCAGAGCAGCAAATCCTCTCGGTTTGGAGGAAAGGGAGAGAAAACAATGGCATTAATTATATAAACCGCTACTTGGAAACGGCTTTAAGGGAGCATTTAAGATTCTCCTTTAATTAGGAGAAGTAATTGCCTTACTTTCATCTCTAGGTGAGCTCCCAAATTCTCCCACGTCTCTTCAATTCCAACAAGAAACACATGAAGACCAGGGGAATAAACTCACCGTGTAGACTTCTAAAGACATTTATCTTTCTGGATCCAGGATTCACCATCTGCAACAGTGAGGACTTTGGACAGGGGTGTCTCCAAGGCCCATTCTGGTGAACAGCTACAGCGCTGGACAACAATGGTGGATGTAATTATGGCTGTACCAATTCACCCATCTCCTGGCCTCTACTCCAAACAGCCAGTATCTGAAGAGGTAACAGCACCTGTTTCTCAAATTCTGCTTTACAAATGCAGATGCCAAGACATTCCACATTTTTGTTCAGTGGAATAGACACTGGTAAAGCACAAGCCTTCACCTTGCTCCTGTAAGAACCCTAAAACCTCAACTTCAGAGGAACACTTAAAGTCAGAAGACCATCTGGGGAGGGGAGGGAAACAGAGAAGTGGGAGGCAGACAAGAGATGGTCTGGGAATAGAACTGAAAAACATCAAATACTTTAATGAAAAGTGCTATAACAGATGCTAATAAAGTCTTTAAAGATAGCCAATAACTTTAAGTATGCCATCCCCCCATCATAAAAGCAAAAATCCAAAATAAAATATCTGGAACCTCATTCACTGGTTAAAAGAAATGAAGATGTCCTCGGGTGGTGACAAACTGTTTCTGAATCAGATTTCTCTGTCATCAATGGATTCCCATTTCAGGGAGAGAGATGCCGGGCACCGGTACAATGAACAATGTTCCGTCTAAGGTGGTGATTGGAATGGAAAGAAGCATTATGTGCATGGACTGAAACAGGAAGCCTTCCTAGAGGTGCCTACAGACCTCTCTCAGCTGGGACAGTGGGTGAGGTGAGATATTACACTCATTCCCCCTCTGAGAACTGTTCCTGCTTCCCCAGTCAATACTTTCTTAGCCATGGAGGAGCAGGCACAGGCGCCCTCCTGGGAAGGAGAAGAAAGCTGGAGCTGGCGCTGGTGAGTTGCCTTGGAGTCCCTTAAAGCTCCTGGGATTCTCACTAGGGAAGCTGAGAAACACAGCAGCAGCGGGAGCAGGTATAAGCCGTGGGATCCACTGAGGTCCCCTAGGGATTCTGTGAGAAGGACCTTGCCCATCCCCAGTCTGCCTCCAAAGAGCAGAAGAAATGGAAAAGTCTCTGGGAGTTTTTGCACCAATTCCCACATCACAGGGTCCTCTGGAAAAAAGGGGGGGGGGACAAATATTTTCATGAACCCTGGGCCAGGAGAACTTAGCCATCTGACGACCATTTATAACTCTGAATGCTATCCCCCTTTCCTCTATAATTGTGAAAACGTGAAAGCTGACCTTTGCTGAAAATCAGCTGGCCTCACCCGCCCTGCGGGAGCTCCTTCCCTCTGATGGGCTCTCTGTCCTGTCTGATGGAGGTGGCAAGCTGGTTTAACATGTAGGAGTTGGTTTTCTTAAACCTGATAATGACTCTACTTTTCCTTCCCCTAAAGCTTGTTTCAGCTAACCCATGTAACTCTGCTATTTCATTTAAAAATAAAAGGACTGTTAAAATGGAACAAAAGAAGAGGAGAGTGTCCTGGGCCATAACACGCATCAAGACTCAAAGTTCACTGCAAGGGACATCCACTTTTCAACAGGCCTGTCTTGTCCACCCCAACACACCTGTAATCCCTGAACATGTCAGTCAGTCCCCATAGCAACGAGAAGGATGACTCCTGGAGAAGCCACTCAACAGCTGCAGCTCCCACAGACAGCTTCCCTAGACACAGGTCTACATTGCTGACCTTCCAAGGTCACATAAACCATGCTAAGCAGAGCTGGAACAGGACTGGACACACATGGACTGGAGTTGAACGTTAACCATGATGTTGAATAGCAGAAGCTGGAGTAAGAGCAGACAGCACAGGATACTGAGGAGCCGAGAGGCCACTCAGTGAATCGAAAGCAAGCTCTATAGAGGATGACATTGCCAACTTGTTGGTAAGATCAATCCAGAAACCTTTTAAATAGCATGGGCATGTGTCAGTCATGATAGAGATAGAACCACAGATGCAGCAGAAACTCTGAAATATGTGAGGAGACACTATGATGAACGTTATGCCAATGCAATTCAAAGCATAGATAGAATGTATAATTTTATGACAAGATCTGAATTTCTAAAGCTGAAGGTGAGAGTTTAACTCAACTAGAAATGATTACGAAGACAAACTAACCTAGACACTATTCCCCCCTAAAAGTCCTGGTTTGCTGTTCAAAATACATCCATCTTAGCTGATACATAAAAACAAACATTATGGGTGTAATAGGATAACGTGATATCTCAATACACAGTATATACTCTGTCATGTTTAAATAAAATTAAACATAGATACTTCCTCAAACAATGACCATTTCTTAAAACTTTCAAAATTCTTATTTTTTTGAAACATACATGGCTTGTCACCCGACCAATGAAGCATCACTTAGATCAAATCCTCCCCAAGGTGGGGAGAGTGGCCGAGTGCAAAAAATCCCCCATGGAAGCATGACTCCATCTGGGGGATGCCAGGACCTTCTTAAAGGAGGATTCTCACACATTTCAGTCAGAATCTTGACGTGCCAACAGTAGACAAATGGTCAGGCCTGGGAAACAGCTGCACTTCCAGTCTCGTAAAGGGAAAGGTATCTGTGGGAGAAAGCCAATTCAGGGTGAAGCAAGAAATCCCACCTGAGGTCAAAATGATACCTCCAACTTCACAGCACACCCTCCCTGCGCCTCTATTCTAAGATGTTCCCAGAAGAATCCAGAAACGTTATTGAACCATTTGCCCTTGTTTCAACAAACCTAGAAAGAATAAATACTGTAACAAAACATACTGGAGAACATTACTGAGAATCAGCTCTAACTGCAGCTGGTTAGAAAGAGTTTAAGGCATCAGAGGATGAGGGAGGGTTGGCTTAAATCAGAGTGCATTAGCTTCCATCCCAGCAGATTCAGCTGAGTCTAGACGTTCTCTCAGAGGAAGGCTCTGTGGGCTTGGAGGAGAGTGCTTCAAGACCTTTCCGTCTCTCCTCATCCTGATAACAGATCATCTTACATTATCTGTAAGCAGCTTCACGCAACCCCAGGGGTAACGAAGAACGATAGCTATTGGGTTTCTCTACTGGGGACCCTCAAATGGCAAGCAGAACCATAATTTAAATTTATTAGTTTTTATTTAGAATTCACTATTTGAAGGAAATGTGGAGTGGGTTACTTGGGGAAGACATGGCTGTTTTCCAGAGGACAGTGACTTTATAACTTCTGTTTTTTTCCCTTCTACAGAAGGATGCTTCTGCACAAGGGCACTTTAAATAATTTCTTTTATATAATTTAGTATAACCACTAACTGTATTGATTGTATTCAGTCCAAATGCTCTGTACTATGCCACATATTCTAAAATAAGGCACACTCTAATGTCACTGCTGACCCTATAGGTTGAGGAACAGGTGTCCATTTCCCATGTCAGTTGTGGGGAGAGGGTTGCTGTATTTTCCACAAGATGAACTGTTTCTCTGATGGTCTGTGAGTGTTCCTACACTGATCTGTCCAGTCTTCTTTACCATCTGCTTATTACTTCCCTTTCTGCTAGTGACCCCGGCAACACAGTGCCTGAACCCCCTGGAAGGTCGTTCATTGTTTCATTATTATTTTGTTAAAGGATATTACTGTTTCTTTCCATGTTCACATGTTGGATATGCTTGTCCCATGTGAAGACACCAGAGATTTTGTTCTTCAATAATCATTTATTTACATCCATTGTGCAATAGTTTCTGGAAATGCAGACCCTGGAGAAGAGGCTTATGGCTTCCACATGTGGCTCTATTCCCTGGCTCCCTCAGGATGGCCGATCCTTCACGTTCAGTGCTACAGGGATGCAGGAGACAGGTAACAGAAAAGAACACAAGGGATTCCATCAAGGCCCTGACTAAAAACAAAAACAAAGCAAGAAAGGGGGAGAAGAGGAGGCGGGGAAGAAAGGAAAGAAGGAAGGAAAGAAAGGAAGAAGGAAGGAAGGAAGCATAGACATAAAAAACAAAGAAGCCCATCTGGTGGCTTCAGGCCAGTGAGATTCCGCTGGGTGGATAGACCCCAAGGGCCTGCAGTGTGTCCTCTAGCCTCTATACACATGCACACATATGTACACTCATGCACACATGCACATGCAAACTTGCACCTGTGTACCCAAACACAGAGAGGAACTGAGGATGCTGAGAACAGGTCACAAGTATCTTTGGCTCTAACCCTAGTGTTCTCCACATGGTCTTGGCTTAAGCCAAAGCTTCTTGCAACTCTATATCTATGTTATAATATCCCTTCCATTTATATACCCAGTGAGTCTTTGGGAAAGAGGAATATAAACTCAGAGGCCCTTCAGAACATGGCAGGTCTGACGCTGCAGCTGGATGACCTAAACCTAATGCGGAGGAGGCCCGCATATCCTCATTTAGGATGAGAAGCTGTGCTCAGAGCTCCGCGCAGCCCACTCACACCAGAATGGAGGCGCACTTGGCTCTGCTACCATTTGTGCTTCAAGAGCGAGCTAGTTCTAATTCCGCCTCCCTCGAGCCCCTCCATGACCAGAGAAGCCAGACCTCCTGAAGGCCCCACTTCTGAGGGATGTGCTCACTCCATCTAGTCCTGGGTCCTCATCTGACTTTATTCTCACCTCCGCTACAGCACAGACCGTACAATTCTGTGAACTCACCCCAGCTCTTCGCCGCAGTGCCTTATTCATACCAGGAGCTTCATAAATGTTTCACCAGCTGATTATTTATCCATGATATGGGAAGTTTTAAGATATTTTAATACTTAGAAAAGAGCTATTTAGTTGCGTTTGTTCTTGTCCTTAAGACACATCCAGAGAACAGAGAAAAAACTTACAAGACAAAAAGACAGCCACATTGCCCTGCAAACAGGACAGATATGACCAGTGAGACTTCACCATAGCCCCTCACGATTTCTAGTAAACACCATCCCTCCCTTTGGGAAGAGGCTGCTTGTTCTCACCGTGCCTGTCCTTAAACCACCGACGAACAATTATATGTGTTCCACATTTCCAAAACAGAACAGCCAAGAAAGAAAGGCAAATGAGACTGGCCAAACTACACAGTCCCTTGAACTCTGTCATTAAAGAGGCTGAAGAGAGTGAGTTTCCAGCGGGGTATGTTCTGAGGTGGAAAGACATCAAGATTAGTAGTATTTAGACCCTGAAAGTATTGGCAGCTTCTCCGGAATTATCCAACACACTTTCCAGGACAAACGCCATTGAAGCAATTCTCTTTGAACCTTTCACTCTAGTGTTAAAGCTGTAGGTAGAAATGATTCTCTCTCCTGGGGACTCTGTCACCTGTGACATACTCTTCCTGCACTAATCCTTTCCAGGCACAGTGAGGGAGCCCAGCTTCCTCAGACCGTTCCTTCCTCATCTTCTTCATTGGCAGGGCCTCGTGAGGGAAACAGAGCACCTGGTTCTATCTAATTTATCCTCCTAGCATGAATAATTGATGCTGCCTGGGCAAGCCAAGGCCATCTCCACTGCAGGGGACACTCTCTGCTCTGTGACTGAAGCCTTGTCTAAGCGGACTGGCCTGCCTCACAAACAGGCAGCCTGGACACCTGTGCATGCCAGGAGGTGGGCCCTTTAATATTCTATTAGGACATTGTGAGCTGGACATTGGTAATTCCCAATTGTTTTATTTAATTCACAGCTGGCCTGCCTCAATGTTATCTAAGAATGAAGGCCCCTTCCTGGTGATAGAGGACGATGTTTGTGAACATTTTGAGAATATGTATATTTGCAAGCCTTATAGGCCTGAACATCTCTGAGAATGGAACAGTAACTCTGAGTGAGCTTGAAGGCAAAAGGACAGAAGGAAGGAGACAGGGAGGACAGAAGGAAGGAGAGAGGGAGGACAAAAGGAAGGGGAGAGGGAGGACAGAAGGAAGGGGAGAGGGAGGACAGAAGGAAGAAGATGGGGAGGCCAGAAGGAAGGAGAGAGGGAGCACAGAGGAAGGAGACAGGAAGGACAGAAGGAAGGAGACAGGGAGGACAGAAGGAAGGAGACAGGGAGGACAGAAGGAAGGAGACAGGGAGGACAGAAGGAAGGAGACAGGGAGGACAGAAGGAAAGAGACAGGAAGGACAGAAGGAAGGAGAGCGGGAGGACAGAAGGAAGAAGATGGGGAGAACAGAAGGAAGGGGAGAGGGAGGACAGAAGGAAGGAGATGGGAAGGACAGAAGGGGCAGGAAGAGGTGGGCATAGGGAGGGAAGGAGGGAGACCCGGCACATAGCTCAGTTGGACACAACACTTGCCTGGCGTCTGTTAAGCCCTAGGTTCAATCCCCAGGACCAGGAATGAGAGGAGGGGACTGGAGTGGATTCCTGGCACTGTATATAAACATGGCTACTCCAAAAGCTGAGCATGAAGATTCCCCATTTTAGGCTTCTTCAGCAAAACTCTTGGCAAAGTGGGAAGACTGACCATCGCACCTTAAGGAATAAACAATCCAGTCAGCAGGCCACGCTCTTCCCCATCAGCTCCCACTCCTGGGTTCTAGAGGCTGAGCAGCAGCTCATTTAATTTCAGTATTTGAACCCTATCTTCTTTGCATCTGGTCTACACACATAGATACAGTGTCTTGAGTACATGCAGGCACAAATATGCAGACGCCATATAAGGCTATGTCTATCATAAAACAAATATAGGGAAATGAGACAGCAGTGAACCAATGGGACTGAAAACCATTAAGGCAAAAGAGACAGGTAGCAGATAATCCTGAGGCTAGGCACAGAAGTGCTGTGACCCTGTGACCCAGGCATGAATCATGCCAAGGTGCATTACTGGAACCCCAACAGGGTCAGTCAGGATAGCAGAGGTAGAAAGACCTTGAGGACACCCAGGAGCTGTGTAAGGAGAGCTTAGCATGGGTTAGACTAGCAGAGAAAAACAAAAATGACAGGAAGGACTTAATGAGTTTTATCATAAAGAAAAACATCTGCTTGGTAGTTTGAGATGAAGAGAAGAGAAGAGAAGAGAAGAGAAGAGAAGAGAAGAGAAGAGAAGAGGAAGAGGAAGAAGAGGAGGAAGAGAAGGAGGAAGAGGAGGAGGAAGAGGAGGAAGAAGAGGGGGGAGGAAGAAGAGAAGAGGAGAAGAGAAAGAAAAGAAAGAAGAATAAAGAGAAGAACCCTGTGTAGCCACCCTGAGTCACACATGAAGGACTCCGCTTCCTTCAGAGCATCAGTCAGCAAGGGCTACTTTCCTTCTCTCTTGGAGCTGATAGGGATGTGGTGGGAAATGAAGGGGGAGGAGGAATGAGTGGCACTCCCCTCTCCAGCCTTAGAGAGGAGGGATGCAGCTACGGCCTGTTCACCAGCATATGGGAACCACTTGCCATGGATTGCGGAGACCTGCCCACAGCAATCTCTGACTTGATGTTTCCACCATGTGATGCCATTGAGAACATGGGGACCTACCCTGGAAAGCTCTCCCCATGCTTCCCCAGCCCATCACTGTCTCCATGGAACTGTCCTACTTCAACAAAGTGGCACTGAGAAAGCAGCGGAGTGCATGAAAATACTTCAGAGGGGTTAAGTCATTGAGAAGGCAAGGGACCCAGTTCCAAGTCAACCTGCCAAAAACTGGGAAAGTGTGCAGTGCCCAGCTTTTTGCGTGTGCGTTGGTAATGAAACCCAGGTCCTCATGCCTATATAGTAACTGGACTATCTCTCCAGCCCCCTGATTTTTCATCTTGACTATCCTTTTGGGGGTGGGTATAGCTCTGATAGTTTATACTAATCCCAAAGATTTCTATAACTGGCCATCAAGAATCCTAAAAGACATCCATAAATAGATGAATGAACAAAGAAACTGAGTGTGTGTGTGTGTGTGTGTGTATGTGTGCACTTGTGTGTGCATATTCATACAGATTGGAAGAAACACTGTTTAGCAAAAACAATGAAATTCTGTGGTAACACAGATAGAGATAAAGAGCACCATTTTAAGGTGAAATAGAAAGACTGAACTCCTTGTGACATCTAATTCAGTGTGGACTTCACTAAATCACAGCACCAAATGAAAATAGCCAAGGCTGAGAAGGGTAGAGAGATGGGCATCAGGAGAGACGAGTCAGCAGCCACAGAGTCAGACAGATGGAGGAGGACATGAGGTTGTTCTTTTACATATAGGTGGCTATGGTTATCCATATTGCATTGAATATTTCAAAATAACTGGAAGAAAAGTTTTGTTAAGATTCTCATTGCACAGAAATGCTAAAAAGTATGCGATGATGGTACACAGCTGCCTTGGACTCTTGTATAACTTATGGTGTTTTGAAACTTCACATGGTGCTTCTACAAATATGCACAGTCAGGATGTGTCACTTAAAAGCATGATTTAAAACAAGAGCCCTAAATGGTACATATTCCTGGCTTATAGTAGTTATATATGTCTGTAAGTATAGTACAGACAGAATGATGTCATTTTAGGATTTACTTTTGGTTATTGTTTTTTGTTTGCTTGTTGTTTTTTTGTGAGTTTCATGCGTCCCAGGCTGGCCTCAAAGGCACTGTTTCATTGAGGATGACCTTGAACTCTCTGTCCCTCCGCCTCCGACTCCGCCTCCACCTCTGCCTCCACCTCCGCTTCTGCCTCCCAGGTACCAGGATAACAGGTTTGACCCACTATCTCTGGCTCTATCAGGTTAAATCTCATGGTAACTTATGAGGTTAACCTAACATTAAAACTCCATCACCTTCCCCCCAAATCACATAATATTCTTTACAAATATAACCTACTACAACATTGATGAATACCAAAGCTCAATTTGCATATGCATAATTATCAATTATAAGCATAGTCTTTCTGGCCAGATTCTCTTTATTCATTTTCTAATTCTCAAACTTTCCAGCCCAGTGTTCACTTACTTCTATATGCTTTGGAATTTGTGCCTGTGCAGTGGTGGTGATGGTGCCTGCTCCCTGGGTCTATAGGTAGTGTAGTTAGTAAGTTCAAAATTTATAAAGTCCTGGGAATGCTTGCTCCTGAAAGGAATATCATGGTAGGAAACCAGAGCACGCCTAGCCCATAGGTGCCTTCATTTATCTATCTGCCCTTCTACTCGCCAGCTAACTTAAATAGTGGCGATGACACTGACGGGGACCACGGCAATGCAGCACCCCTCCCCCTCCCATCCACGGCGGTGTTTATCAGGGGATGGTTTTCGCCTCTCACACACATCTCCTCAGATGCTCCGGTTGGTCAGGTATCATCATCCCCAATTACAAATGAAGAAGCTAAGGAACAGTTGGGTTAACGATTCACCCAAGGTTATGCAGCTAATAAACCAGTGCTGAAAGCTCGGGCCGCCTCAGAGGTCTCACTCTTGACCCCAACAAAACAGCTCAAGGACCAAAAGGACAAAATAAGACAGGAATCATCACCCATGGTCGGCAAAAATGCAAATTGTTTTCTTTAAGCATCCATGGCCTCGAAACTTTAAAATGCTAAAGCCAAACTCTCCAACTCATAAAACTGTTAAGTGCCAAGCGTGCGACCGCTGACATCTTCAAAGCAGAACAACAGTAACTGCACAGCACCGTGATAAAAGATGATGAGAAGCTAATTGTGCCAGCTGAGATGCCACCGTCACACTCCGAGCTAACAACCACAACTAAACCATAGGCTTGTCATCCACTGCTAACAACCACAATAAACCATAGGCTTGTCATCCACTGCATTATGCTTAGGTGTACCCTGCCAGAGTCTTCATACCTTCCCATCACATATTAAAAGAAGGTGGGACGTGGAATAAAAGGGAGGAGAAGGGGAGGGGAAGAGGAAGGGAGAGGGAGGGAGAGGGAAGGAGGGAGAGGGGGGAAGGGAACCTCACCTGCAGACAATGGCCACGCCTCCAGTTCTCTGGAGCAAGTGCCCTTCCCCTGGTACCCCTCCCATTCCCATTAGCACTCTTCCTCCTGAGCCCCCTTCCCTTGGCACCCCTCCCACTCCCATCCCAGCCCTGGCACCCCTCCCCCTTCTCCTAGCACCCATCCTTCCCCCTGACACCCCTCCCCCTAGCATCCCTTTCCCTCCCCTGGCACCCCTCCCCATGGCTCTCCCTCTCCTCTGGCACCCCTCCCCCCAGTGCCCCTCCCCCTCCCATCCAGGGCATCCTAGTCTTAGACCCCTTATTCTCCTCCACCTTTCCTACTGGGAATAACAAGGAATGGAGGGATGGAGGCCACAGAAATGGCAGGGGCAGAGCGCAGCAAGTTCTCCCAAATATTCCTGATGGTAGGGGAGTTTTCCAAAAACCACTTTGTAAACATTTATTTATGGATTTATTTATTATTTATTCATGTGGGCAATTAAAGGGGGCGCAGACATACTTCTGAGGTCAGAGGACAGCTTAAAGAGTCGATTCTCTCCTTCTACCATGTGAGTCCCGGGGAGTGAACTCAGGTAGGCAAGATTGACAGCAAGTGCCCTTTACCCCCTACGCCATCTTGCAAGTTCCAAAAACACCTAAGCAATTTTAATAACCTGACTCACATTCTCTCCTCCCATAGTCTGTCCCAGAGGAGGAGCTGTCTGAAGTGGCTGTTGCTTTGTGGTCTTAGTCATAGGCCGTGGCCGGCTTCAACCAGGTGGCTATCTATGACTTACAGCCTCTCTTCTGTTTCTTTACTGAATCCCAGCCAGTGGCAGATAGCCCTAGCCTCAGGAAGGGGCAAGGCCAAAGGCTGTGACTGAACTGGTCCGTGCTCTGACTGCTCTCAGACTCTGGAAGCAGACCGGCCTTCCAGAACTACAGAGTACACGACACGTGACAGCTTTGGAATGCTACTAGTGTTTAACGGCCGAAGGATTCTGAAAATATGCTGTGAACTTAAGTTGGAAGAAAAAGCCACTCCTACAGTCGAATACTCACTTTCAGGATGGGCCACTCCAGGCTGGGAACCAAATTATTCGGAACTATCTCTGCCTCCTTGTTCCACAAATAGTCCTTTCTTCCTCTCCTCTGTGTGTGACCTAACATCCTTCTAACTCTCAGGTGAAAGTCTTTTCACTGTTCACTTGGACACCTGACTTCCATCAGCTCCCAGCGCAGCACGCCAAAGACAGCGTACTTGACTTCATTTTGTCAGCCTACCAAGTGGCTCTGCCACCGTGGCTTTGGGGTATTTTTGTTTTGATTTATAATGTTCTTTTTTCTGTTACTCTAAACATTCCATGAAGCTGTTGCTTTGTAGGAGCATGGTCTTAGAGCAGCATAAATCTGTGTTGATTCATAATGCCACCATCACTCACATTTGACTCCAAAATAGACAGTGGGAATATCGTGTTCATCCCCAACGAGATGGGAGCTGTGGCTGTGGCTGTTACCTCTTGTTGTGTTTACTGTTACTGTGTGTGTGTGTGTGTGTGTGTGTTATGGTATGTGTATACAGGTGCATGTTCATTCCCCTTGAGATGAGAGCTATGGTTTTTAATTCTTATTATATTTACTGCTGTGTGTGTGATTGTATGTGTGCATAGGTGTGTGTGATTATATATGTACATAGGTGTGTGTGATGGTATGTATATACAGGTGTGTGTGATTATATGTGTATATAGGGGTGTGTGATTGGATGTGTATACAGGGGTGTTTATGTGTGATGGTATGTGTATATAAGTATATATGTGTGTGTGTGTGTGTGTGTGTGTGTGTGTGTGTGTGTAATCATATATGTGGACAAGTATGTGTTCATTCTCTTTGAGGTGAGAACTATGGTTTTTAATTTTTGTTGTATTTACCATGTGTGTTTATGTGGTTGTATGTGTATAGAGGTGTGGTGGGACTGTAAAAAACAGGTTTGTGATTGTATGTGTATACAGGTGTGTGTGTGTGTGTGTGTGATTGTATGTGTATATAGGTGTGTATGTGTGAATGTGTGTATGAGTGTGAATACATGTGTTTACAGGTCATGTGCCATGATGCACATGCATACCAGAGGACAACGTTCAGAGGCTGGCTCTATACTTGCACCATGGGATACAGGGACAGACCTTCAGTTGTCATGCTTGTATGGAAAGCACCTTATGCACTAATCTATCTTGTCAGCCAGATAACTATGGTGTCTTAGTCAGGGTTTCTATTCCTGCACAAACATCATGACCAAGAAGCAAGTTGGGGAGGAAAGGGTTTATTCA
This sequence comes from Apodemus sylvaticus, assembly GCF_947179515.1. Lineage (NCBI taxonomy): Eukaryota > Metazoa > Chordata > Mammalia > Rodentia > Muridae > Apodemus > Apodemus sylvaticus. The sequence continues at coordinate 3,905,572 of NC_067482.1, forward strand.
GCTTACACTTCCACGTTGCAGTTCATCACTAAAGGAAGTCAGGACTGGAACTTAAGCAGGTCAGGAAGCAGGAGCTGATGCAGAGACCATGGAGGGATGTTTCTTACTGGCTTGCTTCCCCTGGCTTGCTCAGCCTGCTCTCTTATAGAACCCAAGAGCACCAGCCCAAAGGTGGTACCACCCACAAGGGGCCCTCCCCACTTGATCACTAATTGAGAAAATGCCCCACAGCTGGATCTCATGGAGGCACTTCCCCAACTGAAGCTCCTTTCTTTGTGATAACTCCAGCCTGTGTCAAGTTGACACACAAAACTAGCCAGTACAATTGACCCCTTGTCAACTTGACACACAAACACATCACTATTAAGCCTCAACCCTTACTTTCTTATTCATCCCCAAGATCTAAATTACTTTAAAAGTCCCACAGTCTTTACACATTAAAAGTTCAATCACCTTAAAATGTCCAATATCTTTAAAATTCAAAGTCTTTTAAAAATTCAAAGTCTCTCAACTGTGGGCTCCACAAAAATACTTTCATCCTTCAAGAGGGAAACATATCAGGGCACAGTCACAACCAAAAGCAAAACTCAAACTCCAATGGTTCAATGTCTGGGATCCAACTCACGATCTTCCGGGCTCCTCCAAGGGCTTAGGTCACTTCTCCAGCTCTGCCCTTTGTAGCACACAGCTTGTCTTCTAGACTCCAGCTGCCTGTACTCCACAGCTGCTGCTGTTCTTGGTGGTCATCTCATGGCACTGGCATCTCCAAAACACTGCTGACTTCTACTGTAATTAGGTTTCACCAATAGCCTCTCATAGGCTCTCTTCATGGTGACAAGCCTCTGCTCCTATGCATGACCCCTTCAAGTCCTGGGCCATCAATTGCAACTGAGGCTGCACCTTTACCAATGGCCTTCCATGGCCTCTCACTGTGCCAAGAGCCTCAACTGCTCTTCATGACCCCTTCATGCCTTCAAAACCAGTACCATCTGGGTGACTCTTACACAGTACCAAGTCCAGCCACAGCACAAAACACAACTGTGGTTATCTCTGGAACACACTCTCTGTGCTCTCAGAAAACACTTCCAAGAAGATTTCATCTCAGTGATGCTGGCCTCTTCTTAATCACCACTAATTTCTTCGCTCCAGCTAACCAGCATCAATAGTCCCAGTAACACAAAGGTTTGCTTTAGTGGTTCTGGTATCTTGTTACTCACAGCTGATTCTTCAGCCCCAGCTAACCAAAACCACAGAATCTTCACAATCAAAACATGGCCACTGTAAATAAGAGTCTTTAATCTTCCTTCTGAAATTTCACAAGCCAGGCCTTCATCTTTTGCACTGTTCTTAACATTGTCTTCCAAGCTCCTAGAGAACTTTCCACCGAGCTCTTAATATTCTAATGGATTTTCTAGCTCAAAGTTCCAAAGTTCTTCCACAGTCCTCCCCAAAACATGGTCAGGTTGTCACAGGAATACCCCACTTCTGGTACCAATTTGTCTTAGTCAGGGTTTCTATTCCTGCACAAACATCATGACCAAGAAGCAAGTTGGGGAAGAAAGGGTTTATTCAGCTTACTCTTCCATGTTGCAGTTCATCACTAAAGGAAGTCAGGACTGGAACTCAAGCAGGTCAGGAAGCAGGAGCTGATGCAGAGACCATGGAGGGATGTTTCTTACTGGCTTGCTTTCCCTGGCTTGCTCAGCCTGCTCTTTTATAGAACCCAAGAGCACCAGCCCAAAGGTGGTACCACCCACAAGGGGCCCTTCCCACTTAATCACTAATTGAGAAAATGCCCCACAACTGGATCTCATGGAGGCACTTCCCAAACTGAAGCTCATTTCTTTGCGACAACTCCAGCCTGTGTCAAGTTGACACACAAAACTAGCCAGTACATATGGTTTTTAGTTGAGGTCATAGTAAAGAAATGTTATTTATTCTGAGGGGATAGGATGCTATTAGCAGTTTAAACAGGACAAGGAAGAAAGCAAAATAAGAACAAATACACATTTCTAGCTTGGCAGATGGTCTTATTCATTGATTTAGATGAAGCTAATCATCCAGTCTCACTTGTTCCAATGAGAGGCTTGGGATGTGATATACAGTATATCCGATAAGAGGCCTGTGATACACAGTGTATCCAATGAGAGGCCTGAGATACACAGTGTAGTCAATGGGAGGCCTGAGATACACAGTGTATCTAATGAGACACCTGTGAGACACACTGTATCCAAGGGGGGGGGGAGTCTGAGATACACTATATCCAATGAGAGGCCTATGAGACACACTGTATCCAATGAGAAGCCTGTGAGACACTGAGGTGGGTATATCGCTGAGGCTTAAAGGCATTGTTTCTGTTTATTTATAGTAAACTTCTGGTGAGGGGAGTTCTGTGACCCTTCAACTTTATCAGGAATCCTAGAAAACATCGGAGTTGACCCATTCAGTCCTAAGGAAGCCTGAAGGTTCTCTGTTCTCCAACCTCTATGAAGTGGTCACATGCTCAAAGTGAAGACCAACCACAGCTTGGTAACAAAAGAGTAAATGAAACAAGTTACAAAAAAATCATATTCCATGGGGTTCCTCTAGTGGGAGTCTTGGGCATGGCTGGCATTGTTTGTCCTGTACACACTTAACTGTCCTTTGGCTTCATGATCTTCAAAGCAAACACAAATGAAGGATAAGTAGTTGCCCACCAGGAAGGGAGACAGGCTCTCAGGGGAAGGAAGAGCAAGTAACGGGTGTAAGGTCAGACCAGACCTTCAGCCTATTGCCTTCACCATTGTGCCGTTTTCCAAAGGCTTCTCAGCCACTTGTTCTCAAGATCATTGACTTAAGGCAATGATGCAGAGAACCCATGCCTCCACCTCCACAGGAGTACCACTTGAATACCATCAGCTCAAGTTAGGAAGGTCTAAAGGTGACAATGGCTTAACAGGAGATGTCATAGGTGTTTTATTCTGCATGGACCCAGCCTTCTTAGTCTCCATGTGGCTCATAATGGGATCTGGACAGCAATGCTATCGTTGGACATCAGGTTCCCTCAACAACTTACATGACTAGTACTTTATGCCAAGAAAAATCTGGCTGCCCAGGAGAAACCTTGAGAGGAGGCAACATTGCAAAAAGAACTCCACAGCTAATAGAGAATTGAACGGGGCTGGGCCGGCTGAAACTGGAGTGGAGATATTGTTCAAAATGACAGCCTCCTTCTTGCTAATGAACAGGGCTCCATGGCGTCTAGGAGAGATGGGAAAACACTTCAATAAGAGGCACCCAAAAATGTATGCAGGCATTGTGCCCTTTTGTGAAAGAAATGCATTTCAAGGCACTGAGTATAATTCTGTAAAATACTGAAAACAATCCATAATAATGAGGAATCAAGAGGAAATCTTAAATGTAAAACTAAAACTTAGAAGGGTAGATGTGCTTTCTTATTAAACCCAATGACCTATAACATAAATTGTCTATTTCCTACAGATTAGCAAAATCAACATTAATCACAATCAAAATATTGATTCTGAATTTGCTTATGTACCTGATGCTGATTAGAAGCTGGAAAGACACTATTCTGTTTATGCGTTAGCATCTTCCCAGCTTTGTAAATATTGACAGACAAGAGTGTCAGTAAGGCATGACAAACAAATCTCTAAGATTTGTCAGTCTTGGGAAAGTATCATTTTTGACTAGCCCCCGGGAGAAGAAAACATGTGAAAACAGTTTCAAAATCCACCATCAGTTCTTCCACAAAAAGAAATTCCTTTGTTGAAAAAAATATATAGCAGTTTCTCTTACTTCCTTTTTCTCCTCGGGCTGAGGACTGCCCCAGTTCCTTCCCATAGCTCTGCCTTTGCTCTGTCTCATCTTCCATGGGTCATGAATGGAGTCCTGAAAAATCTACATTCACCCATCAAGGTACCCTCAGCGAGCAGAGGCTCACAAATTACCTGGTTGAGTTTCTTACATGGCTCAACTTGTTCCTATAGGGAGGAACTTTTCTTTCCTGCTATATTTTTTTTCCTACCTGCATGGCCACTGCCTGACCATCACAGACTTCTGGAATGTGACGTGCTCTTAGGATGTCCTTAGTCATGTCTGTTTCAGAAATTTCCTCTATTATCTGATAGTGTATTATGTTTCATTGGTCTATTCTATCCTGTGTGTTTCTCCCTCTGTGTGTTCCTCTCTGTGTTTCTCTCTTTCTCTGTTTCTGAGTGTGTGTGTGTGTGTGTGTGTTTATCTCTCTTGTCTGTTTGTCTCTCCCTGTCTCTCTCTGCATGGATTGTATTATGAACATATGGTGGGGGTGCTTTGCCTGTGTCTATGTATGTGTGTCTGTGTGTCTGTCTGTCTGCCTGTGTATCTCTCTGTCTCTCTCTGCATGGTTTGTACATATGAGCATGTGTCAGTGTGGTTTCACATGTGTTCTCACACACATGCACAGAAGAGAATGTATGAAGTTTACCTCAACCACTCTCCAGCTTACTTTCTGAGACAGGGTCACTCACTGAAGTGACTTTTTCCGGTAGGGCTAGCAAGCCAGTGAACTCTTGGGATGTTCCTGCCTGTGTCATGCCCAGTGCCAGGCTTACGAACACATGCAGCCATGCTCAGATTGTATGTGGGTGCTGGGAAGTTAAACTTGGGTCCTTACACTCCACAACACGCACTCTTACCCACAGAACCGTCTCCCTGGCCCTGCTCTCTGTAAGCACCAACCAAATCCATGTTGGATGTCCCTACCTGTTGTATTTTCTTCTCGGTTTTTGTTGTAACAAACCATACACAAACATGAAACAGATCATCTGTTTCTCAGTTCCATGGCAAATAAATGTTCCGTTTCCACAAAGAAGGTTTACAGCCATGAAATAATCACTCCATATCCCCAGGCCTAGCACCTGAGATGCCATCCTACCATCTATCTCTGTAACAGGACATCTGTCCTTCCATGTCCAGCTTGGCTGGTGTACTGTCCTCACATTCGCTGATGCAGTGTCCCAGAATTCTCTTCCTCTGAGGCCGAGTTCTAGTATCTGCACTTACCTTTCTTCCGTTTAGTGATTGTCGATGTGTTTACAGCTCTTCCAAGACCCTGCTTTCAATTCTTTGGGGTTTATGCACAGAATTGGGATTTCTGAGTTATAAGATAATTCCACTTTTACTTTTAAATGATTGCCATATTTCACACAGATACACACATACTGGTAATATTTATTTGAAATTCTCATTTAAATGTTTTATTTTGTTGTTTTTGTTTATAAGGTATGTCTGTTCTCCCTGCATGTATGTCCATGTCCCATGTGTGTGCTGGGTACTTAAGGACATCTGACCCCCTGGAACTGGAGTTGACGACGGTTGTGGGCCTTCGTGAGGGTGCTGGGAATTAAACCCAGGTCTTTTGAAAGAGCAGTCATTGCTCTTAACCACCTAGCCATCTCTCCAGCACCACAAAATAATGTTTTAAAAATCACCTCAAATGAATCAAAAGTCTATGTATAAAAACTAAAACAATAAAAGAAATCCTTTTTCAAAATTGTTTCATGTTTTAATTTTGATTCTGGATGTTTTTCTAACCACTGCATCCGTTGCTGTATTTTCAGTTCCGTTTGCTCCCGGGCTGGTTTATTAAAGACTCGCCGGACCTGAGTTTACGTGTGTCTGCTGTTTCTTTCACTTTGTACAGAACTCTGACATCTCGCTTTTCACATGCATGGTCTTCACTGCTTGTCAAGTTTTTGTTTGTTTATTTGTTTATGCTCTTCCCTCCCCCCGCCCCCGCCAACCCCGGAAAAAGATTAGGTTACCCTAAAGCTAATCGAGCTGCTTCTCCCCCAGCTTGCCTCTGAATCCTAGCTTCTGTGTTTGTCCTGCATGGACTCGTAGCCGCGTGATTCCAATCTCTGCCTCCACCATGATATGGCTCTGTCTGCCTCTGCACCCCTCTGCTTTCTCATAGAGACACATCATCCACTGGATTGAGTGCCCCTGTAATCCCATACGACCTCATCATCGGTACATCGGCACACATAAGGTCATAATTACAGAACGGAAACTAGAACATATACATAGTACAATGTGACCGCCATAGTTTGCATGTTGCTGCTGTGATAAAACCATCCAAGGTGGGGCTGGAGAGATGGCTCAGTGGTTAAGAGCACTGACTGCCCTTCTGAAGGTCCTGAGTTCAAATCCCAGCAACCACATGGTGGCTCACAACCATCTGCTATGAGATCTGGCACCCTCTTCTGGTGTGTCTGAAGACAGCTACAGTGTACTTATATATAATAAATAAATAAATCTTTCTAAAAAAAAAAATCAAAGGTAACTGGGGAGGAGGGGTGTTTATTTGTCTTACACATCCACATCACAGGCCCTCATTGAGGGAATTTGGGGCAGGAACTCAAGCAGGCGCAGGTGCGGACACCGTGGAGGAATGCAGCTTACTGCCTTGCAAACGCTGGCTCTCTCGGCTACCTTCCCTACACAACCCTGGCCCATCTCCCATCTGCCTAGGATGGCGCTGCTCACAGTGAGCTGGGCCCTCCCACATCAATTAGAAACTAAGAACATGCCCCACAGACAGGCCCTGGAGACAATTCCTCTGTTGTGGTGCCTCCTTCCCAGTAACTCCAGCTTATGTCAAGTTGACAAAATCCAACCAGCATTATAACACATTGGCTCCAGCAAAAGTGGGTAAGGATCTTGAAGTCTCTCATACGTTATTTTGATTTGTGCTTCTGAATCACCAATAAGCATCATTGTGCGGAGCATTGATTAAAGTGCTCGGTCCACAAAGCAAGGACGTTGAGCCCTTGAGTGACTCCCGACATCAGACTGAGTGCTCTGTCCTGGAGCGGCCCCTCAGGTGCACATATTTTTATGTGCATATGAATGACCCAGGCCTGGTGTCCAAACACATATTTGTTAGGTCTGGAATGGAGTTCTCAGAGTCTACATTCCATTCAAATGTAAATTACCTTTTTAAACTAATAAAAAGCTGTTTTTTTTTAAGATTTATTTATTTATTATATGTAAGTACACTGTAGCTGCTTTTCAGACACATCAGAAGAGGGCATCAGATCTTGTTACGGATGGTTGTGAGCCACCATGTGGTTGCTGGGATTTGAACTCAGGACCTCCCGAAGAGCAGTCAGTGCTCTTAACCGCTGAGCCATCTCTCCAGCCCCAGCATACCTGTGCATTCCTTTCCAGCTTCCTGGAGCTAAGAGACGCTGCTGGTCTGCAGACACAGTCAGAGGAACCATAATGAAATCTTCGGGTTCTCTAACCTAGTTCCTTTTTTAGCATTTCTTATCTTAGTTAATTATGTCATCTTTATCCACCTAGCTTCCCACCTAGAAACTTTGGTATCAAATTTTTTCCCACTCTTTCTCTTACCACCTCCCTCAACTGTGTGGTCAAACTGTACTTTTCCCTTGGATCCAACACACCCTTGTTTTCATTACCTCAGTCAAGGGTGTTAGCATCTTTCTGCAGACTATGAGTACCCTCTTAACAATACAGGCAACCCTCCTCTTGCCTTTAAATATTGTTTTTTCAAGTTATCCCCAGACACAGACTTAGCCGGGTCTCCATCTGTCTTAGTCACTGTTCTATTGTTGGGAAGAGACACCATGACCAAAGCAACTTACAGAGGAAGTGTTTACTTGTGGGGCTTGTTTATACATCCAGAGAATGAGTCCAAGACCATCATGGCAGGAAGCTTGGTAGCAGGCAGGCTTTGGAAACCTCAAAGCCCAGTACAGTGACAGGGACATACTTCCTCCCACAAGAACACACCCATTCTGCAAGGACACACCTCTAATCAGTTCCACTACCTGGGAACCAAGCATTCAACACACAAGCCTAGGGGGGGGGGACCATTTTCATAAGGACACACCTCTAATCCTTCCCAAACAGTCCCACCACCTGGGAACCAAGCATTCAAAACACAGGCCTGGGGGACCATTCTCACTCAAACCACCATGCCACCACATGGTAAAATTTATATTGACACACTGTTTATTGCCCTAACCCTAACCCTAACCCTAACCCTCCATTATTGCCCTCCATATAAAATCCCAACTGAGTAGCATTGAGACCTGCCAAACTTATAGGACTTTTCTAGCCTTGTACCCACTACTACACATGACAAAGCACACACACTGGTCACCCTGGGCTGCTCACTATGTCCTGAAAACACCAGCATGTGCTCCTCTCCGAGTTTGGGCCAAGTTTCTTCAGACCACCAACACCCTTCTTCTGCTATAGTCTCTGCCTGGTAGACACTTCTCATTCTTCAAAGTCTAGCTTAAATGTCATCCCTTTGCTCTCTCTTCCCGATTAACACTATTTTCATCGCTACCTTGCTCTCAGAATTTTGCTCACAGGTGTGATTAAGGTGTCTTTAATGCTAAGTATTAAATTCTGACCCCTCTCTCCTTCTAAACTGGCTCTGAAATTGACTTCTAGGAATCTATGTTTTTAATTATGTACCTGTTTCCTGTACTTGGGAAGAACCCACATCCCTTTGACTCTTTTCCACCCAAAACATTAATTTGTTTAACTATTCATTAAAAAAAAAAACAACAACAAGGCTATCAGGGGCTGCAGAGATGGTTTGATTGCCAAAGTGTTTGCCTATAAACACGATGTCTGTCTCTACCTCCCCGATGGCAGGATTTCAGATGTACTCTGCCATGCCCAGCTTTCTATGCGGGTGCTGGGGGTTGAATTCAGGTTCTCATGTTTATAGGCAAACACACCTTGAAGAAGGTAAGGGACACACATCAAGCATCCATAAAGAACAACTCATGCAAGGACTTAGTGACTCTTTGGAACAGAAAACTTGATCCTCAGGCTGCAATGGTTCTTTTAACATTTCCTGACTGTCTTAGTCAGGGTTTCTGTTCCTGCACAAACACCATGACCAAGAAGCAAGTTGGGGAGGAAAGTTTTACTCAGCTTACACTTCCACATTGCTGTTCATCACCAAAGGAAGTCAGGACTGGAACTCAAGCAGGGCAGGAACCTGGAGGCAGGAGCTGATGCAGAGGCCATTTACTACTTCTTGAGAAGTAGCTTATCTAGATAAAAGCCTGGGGAACATCATTGGTCCAATTTCTTGCATAAATCTAAAAAGAACAAAAATTATGAAGAGATAGTTAAACATTTATGGAAATGGTTATGGATAAATTTTTCATTGGCGTTTCAGTCCTCATCATACTCAAAACGGAACCTGGTTAAAATCCTCGTTTGCTTAAACTGTTGCTGGCTTAGTTGCTGTCTTAGTCAGGGGTTCTATTCCTGCACAAACATCATGACCAAGAAGCAAGTTGGGGAGGAAAGGGTTTATTCAGCTTACAGTTCCACACTGCTGTTCATCACCAAAGGAAGTCAGGACTGGAACTCAAGCAGGTCAGGAAGCAGGAGCTGATGCAGAGGCCATGGAGGGATGTAACTTACTGGCTTGCTTCCCCTGGCTTGCTCAGCTTGCTCTCTTATAGAACCCAAGAGCACCAGCCCAGGGATGGCACCACCCACAAGGGGCCCTCCCCACTTGATCACTAATTGAGAAAATGCCCCACAGCTGGATCTCATGGAGGCACTTCCCCCACTGAAGCTCCTTTCTCTGTGACAACTCCATCCCGTGTCAGGGTGACACACACACACACACACACACACACATACACAAGCGCACCGACCAACAGCAGCTCATGGCACGCAACATTGTTTGTCTCAGGAAAGCCGAGTGTTTCCAGTTGCCAGACTTACCTGATGTAAAATGGAATAAGCTTAAAAAAAAATTCTATTTTCTGGGCAGTACCTAAAGCCAACCAATTCCCAACCCCAACAGAGCCCAGCCACCGACTCTGCAGCTGGCCCCTCCCAGCACCGAGGCCCCAGCTCAGTGAACGGGAAGCTAAATGAAAGTTAAACTTGTCACATTCTTAGCCGAGCTGCACACTTTCAGAGTTTCACAAAATTAAAAAAAAAGATCCACATAATTAGTTTAGCTTTACCAGGAAAGAAAGTGAATGGCAAGGTCAGGCTCCTGACCTTTCAGTAAATTAGAGAAGATTGCCATAAATTACACAATATAATGAAACACCAATTTGCATATTTGCTGCCATATTAAAAGGGATCAGTTTTAGCTCGCAAAGCAGAACAAACAAAAACATGCATTTTAATAACTCGAATTACTCCCAGGAAGTGACCCTCAGCAGAAAGCCTGATTATCACTACTTAATTAGAAGACTTAGAAATCCGAATCCTCCTTTGAATCCTATTCTGGGTACAGTGAAAGATGAAGCCATGAGTTTTGTCTAAGATTCAATATTTACTCTTTACTAATATGTTTGCTGGAGAGACTTCCCAAGCATTACAAAGACATGCGAGGGGAAAAAAATTTAATATTCAAAGAAAGGGTGCACAAACCCTGTGTTGGCTTGCAGGTGCAAAGCAATTAACAAGCTGGCATTTACAGTACTTTTAATTAATTAATTAAAAATGCAAAGCCGACTTTCATTTCTTTAAATGTTTGAACATTTTACCCATCCGTAATAAACCTGCATGCGCTGCTGGCTGTGAGCACCTGACGAAGGAGGGATCCAGGATGGAAGGACGTGGGGGAGATTTGGAATCTGCAGTCTCTTCCCCTGTGCTCCCCCAACCCTAGCATATTACTAAACTTAGTGTCAAGTGAGAGGGAAACGGGTGGTTGCCTGGGACGGATCGTAAAAGCACGAGTGACAATATTTGATGTGACATGTTAACCTTGACCAGGAAGGAGAACAACAAGGCTCATTACAATTACACTCACCATTAAGGACTTGCCGCTCCGTTTTCAGAGGGGAGCAGAGCTGTTTGGAGTTGAGGCTCTGTACCTCCGTCTTGTTTATAAAGGTTAAAAACATAATTAGCAAAGGGAATTCCAATAATTTGCCAAAACGAAGTAGGTAATGGCTCCTTGCACAATGCTGCCGTGACTAATTTTACAGCTGGGCACTGCTGGAAGGGCGACTTCACAATTCCCCACGAACACATTCTTGGCCGGTACATATTTAAAAAACAACACCATTAATGGACTTAATTAAAACATAAATAGTACCGTGCTACCTCGGTAGGCATTCACTCAGCTGGAACTAACTGTATTTGCTTAATCTACAATTTTAGATGTATTAGCAAAAATAAATGTTAGTGAATGTAAGTGAGCCTGATTGCATATCTGGGGTAAATTGGTGATAATGAGTCAAGAGACTTTGTGTTCGTTCACATATATTAGAATAAGAATCATTATGAAATTAAAGCTAAGATTAATCCTGCTAATGACACCACAGAGCATCTGGGAATAAGATAACCCAGATGTCAGATCCACTGCGGCACCGCGCTGGTGTTTGATAGAGTAACCCCTTGAAGTGTTCTTCTAAGGCACATGGCTGCTACCCCCACCCCCAGTCTCAGTACTTGAAATGCAAATGAGTGACAAGATAGTCTAATAATGAGAGCAGATTCCGGCAGTAAAGAAAATGAATAAATTAAAAAAAAAAAAAAACCCACTCTGCACCGCTGATAAGAACAAGCAGCAGACACCTTGATGTCCTCAGTTAGGGTGGTGACATCTGCCGAGCGCGTCTCTGTAATAAAGCCCTCACTCGCTATTCCAAAGCACACGATTCTAACACTGTTAACATTTTAATGTTCTGGGCGTGCGTGGTAACATTAATTACAAGATCATTTGGATGACTTCTGAATCTCTTTCATGTCTTCAGCAGGAGAGAACACAGTGCTGAGCTTTGATATCATAAATAAAAATGGGGACGCCTGCCAAGCCTGAAAGGTATCCCGAAGTCATCTGCGTCTGCCGGGTCATTCTGAACCTCTGCAGCCATGCAGAGCATCCTCTGGGCATCTCCAAAGGGGCAGAGGCTCTCTGTTTCACCGGGGAGTTGTGTGGCTTTCTGGGAGTCTCTTTCCTAATGCTAAAGGTGAAGTTTCTGTCAGCTGCCTTTAGCCTGGTGAGCTGAAAGCCCAACTGAATGGTTTCCTAAGTACAGTTTGCCTTTCTTGTGAATATTACAGAGCTTTGGCAAGCATCTCTGGGCTTGCTTGCTGGCTGGCTGGAAAACAGAGGACAGTTTCTTTAATTTACAGACTGATGCAAAGGATTATCACTAAGAGGGACCTTAGGTAGAAAGCAGGGCGGGGATATGGGACAGAAGGAATTGGTTGGATCTCCTACCTTTTATCTGACCCTGTATCACCACCAAGAAAATACCATTGTGAAAATTGGGGCCAAGAGCAGACAACCTATCCCCTGAGTTATTAAACATCCGGCAAGAGACAAAAGTCAGGCTCAAACCACAGTGTCACTTTTCTCAACCCTGGCTCCCACAATGGGTGTGGTGGCTGGCACCCTGAAATCATAGGCTTTGAGTAGCCAGGGTAGGAGGGCGCCAAGTTTGAAGCCAGCCTGGGCTCCACAGTGATATCCGGTCTCAAAACAAAACAAAAACCCATCCACACCCTTTGACTCTTCTTCATTACGTCTGTGCTGGTCACTCTTCTAGGATCACCTGGATCTCATCTTTGTGGGCAGAGAGTCACGTTTCTGAACCTGCCCTTCAAGTGAGCACAGCCACTTTAACCATGAAATGCAAGCTGGTACCCTGAAGGAGATTTCCTGGCTGGCCTCGCCCCCTCCAGACATTGGTGAATGTCACACTCACCCTGGATCTGAGGAGGACCTGGAGGAAGAAGACATTTATTCGTTGTAGTTCTGGGATGTGGAGGTTGGTCCTGCCGTCTAACCTCGCCTATCTTGACAAATGCCAACAGCCAAGGACGAACATGTGAACCCCCCACAAGCCTCAGGGACAGGTGAAGGATGGGGGGAAAGCCAGGGGAAATGTGACTCAAAAGGTGGCCCAAGAACCATCAGACTGAGAAAGAAAAGATTTTAATTTTCCAAACCCGGGTGGGTACCACTTACATCATAATATGTGAGAATGGCTCCCCCTAGAGTTTTACAGCACCACCCAGCCTGCGAGATCACAGCCATGTCCCTGTCATGTCCAACCTGGCTTGTATTCCTTTGATAGATTAAACCAGATTTGCAGAAGGGGCCAGGTCATTACCGAAGCGACTAAACACGGTGCTCAGCCGCAGTTCACAAAGTGCTTCTTCACTCAAAACCTCAGGAATGAACAGTTCACCAACAAATTGATTAGGTCACTTGTCCATGAATCACAATCTTGTTGGATGTGACAGATGATTATTGATAGCTCTGTGTGAAGTGATGTTATCCAGTCATAAACAAAGATATAGTAAGCAAATGTGAAATGGAAAAGAACACACGACCCTTTGACCTTTCCATAATTGGCTCAGTGTGGTACTGATTTGCTGCTGATTTGGGATGGTTGGGAGAAGAGGGGAGGCATAGCATAGAGGAATCAGACGTTCGAGTCCAGTTCTCAGTCACATCTTTTTCCTGGATCTCTTTAGTGAAATATCATACTTCCTTAGTCTAGTTCTTTCTATTCAAGAGGTTATAGTTTCCTGGGATCACAGCTAAACAGTACAACAAAGGTCCCTAGGACCAGTCACAAGTTTCCCAGGACATCAGCCCACCAAGTTTGCAGAGTAAATAAACTAAGTAGAGTAACTATAGAATAAACGTAATTAGTAGAACATTCTTGCATAGGATCAGAATGGGCCAAAGCGTAACCACACACACACACACACACACACACCGCCACTGCCGCTGCCGCCTCTCAGCGCCCTCCTGGCTCAGTCTCATTGTCAACTGACTAGATTTAGAATCACTATAAACACATCTGTGAGTCTGTCTGTGAGATTGTTTCTAGAAAGGTTTATCTGAGGAGGGAAGACTTACCTTGAATGTAGGGAGCAAAATTCCCCAGGCCGGGTAGAATCCCAGACTGAATAAAACGGAGACAGCAAGCTGAGCTCCGGCAAGCAGTCTCTGCTTCCTGACTATAGATGCAATGTGAGCGGCCGCCTCATCCTCCTGCCTGACCTACCAGCCAGGCTACATCCTCAAGCTGTGAGCCCGCATAATTCCTCCCTTCCTTAAACTGCTTTGGTCATGGTATTCTGTCACAGCAAAGAGAAATGTGGCTACCTCAAGACTGGGTTGCCTGGGGTGTTTAATGTGTGGGTGCTATTTTCAGAATTGCAGGACTAAATTGTTACATCTGTTGACACATTGTAGCTCCTTGATGAAAGGGAAGAGTTACAAAGTTTATGCTCAAGAAATTCAGTTGCCATCACAAAAGCCTTCCAGGAGACTGTCATCTGCAGAACGACTTATGTGTCTGCGTGAAGCCTGCTCAGACCACTGATCAGAGAGGTAAGTGGTCTTGTTCTGTGTCTCTTTCAAAACACAGAACTTCCATGTAATAACTTCACATGCCTTCCACATGTACTGGATCCTGGAGATACAGATGGTTGGCTTCCCCAGCCCCTGAGACGGAGAAGATCCTGGATAATTACTTACTAGAAATGTTTCTAGAATATTGATGGTGAGAGATGGAGCTAAGATGCTCAGACACCTTAGAAGATAAATCATGGTCTGTATTTTCTTATCAGGAGCCTAAGGACTGAATAAACCTCTTCTGACAAACAGATAATATTTTATCTCCTGTTGAAGGCTTTAGCCTGCCCCAAACTTCCCAGGCTCTTTTTCTCTGCTATAATAAGGTATCCTTAGATAAGCCTCGGCCAATTAGCATTATTCTGTGCCTGGCTTCGACAAGATAAATGGAAAACCAATGACCATGACGCTGAATGGCCTGAGTTCTCGTGACTGAGAGGGCTCTTAGGTGTCTTTTACACAGAATAATTTATGGAAACATCCTTTAAATACAGACTTCCCATTTGTTTCTCCTTCACTCTTGAGAGGGATGTGAAATAGAAAGATACTCAATCTGTTTCAACCTTGTATTTTTAACCTCTTCTTTTCAGGATTTAGAACTCTTGGTTCCACATCTTTCAAATGTCTCCAAATAAGGAAGACGAAAAGTTATTGCTTAAGGGTTGTCTTCTGGGTGCCAGGTGTTGTGCCAGGAATTCCAAAGGTTCAGTGAACTTAGTCTGAGGAGAAAGGAAACAAAAATAGCTTAAAAATCAAGTTTTGAATTAGAGATGGAGTTGTAGAATGTCGAGGGATTTGGGGGCCTGCAGTGGGGGGGTGTCGTTGGGGAGCTGGGGGGGTGGATCATTGAGGTAACATTCGTACCTAGGTTCGATGAAGGGTGAGAAAGCAAGAGTGAACAATGACAGGAACAAAGGCAAGAAAACACAAAGGGATCTTGGGAAGTCTGACAGACCTACTTGGGGACTGCTGTGGAAGGGGGATGGAGGGGGAGTGGGTGTAAGCTAGGCCTGGGCCAGTGGAGGGTCTTATTGGAGAATTTTGCTCTCTACTCATAATACAGGAAATGCAGTGTTTAGGAGAGAGCAACTTGGGTCCACTCGGGCTTTAAAAGAACATTGTTCAAGAATATTAATTAGAGAGGGACCAAGTTCTACACATACTCTCTCTCTCTCTCTCTCTCTCTCTCTCTCTCTCTCTCTCTCTCTCCCTCTCTCCACCTCCCCCCACACACACACACACAAGCATAAACACCTGGCTACTTTTCCATGCCACAAACAGATGAGGTAAGTCAGGCAAGCGCAGAGAGGGCAGAATGTAGTCTGCATGTCTTCATGGAGAGTCACATGTGAGAGGGCAGACTGTGGTCTGCATGTCTTCATGGAAAGTCATATGTGAGGAGTTGCGTGTAAAGAAGACAGGAAGCTGGGCTTCCAGAGCTACACCAAGGTGAAACTTAGACGCATTGTTTAGTGTGAATGGGAGTTTACAGACAAAAGAAGAAAATCACTGCTGAGTTTAAAAAAGAAGAGGAGGAGGAAGAGGAGGAGGAGAAAACAAAAGGGCTGGAGCAAGCCATAGTCCCTGGGCTCCCACGTTAGAAACACACACACACACAGACACACTCACACAGACACACACACACACACAGACACACACACAGACACACACACACACAGAGACACACACATGCACACACACAGGCTACAGTGAGCTCTTCTTGGCGAGTGCCTTGGTGTCAGTTCCAAGCCCATGAGTCTCCTACATGATTCTATGTCTGTTTTAATTCTGTTAATATTCTGTTAAAGATGTTATATCCATAAATTTATTTTTCTAACACACATTTCTAACACACGTTAGAAACACATACACATACAGTGCTACTCATAATGCATAAGTAAATTAAATAAGTGTAACCTTTTAGATCAAAATGACCTTTCTGTGTCTTGGACTGGGAACTCAGTGTCGTAACCTCTCAGTCAGCAGGAATTGGTTCCATCCTCGTCGCCTTTGCAAGGCCTCTGGTTCTGCTCCTGCTCCTCCACAGTTATCACTCATCCATCAAGAACCCTCGCCTCTTGTCTCTACTCATTTTCGCACCCCACCTCCAGGATCATCTGAACAAATGTGGGCTCCTTTTACTTCCTATGACCAATTATGAAGCCCAGGTGTTGCCCCCACAGCTTTATCTCTTCAGCCCAGTCACTAGACACTATTGCGCGTGGTAACGTCGAATGCTATAGCAGGACATTTTGATCTGTACATTAACACGTTTCCTAAAATGTCATACCACATACAGAACTCAACCCAAGAGTTCTAGAGGAAAAGTGACCGGAGGACTATATTAAGTGCAGCACTGCAAACCTGCACCTCCACCTGACTTCCTCCCCGCATGGCCGGCATTATTTCTGAGACCCCTCTAACTCCTTTTGGCAAGCAGCCTGCAGGGCAGCTCTTGCTTAACCACGGTGGTGGCTTCTTCACAGTCTCATCTTTCTCGCCCCTCCCCAAGCGTGCTCCTTTAATAAAAGAGTGTCTCGGGGGGGGGGGGGGGGCTTCAATCCACGGCCTCCCTCTGCTGCGCTCTTAACGCTGCGCAATTAACACACCTTGGAGATTACTCTTAAATCCTGGGAAATCTTTAAGCAGCAACACACTGGCAACAGGAAACACTCCCTCCCCTGAGACCTCAGGGACAGAAGAAGCATAGCACAGCAGCCTGGGAAGGAGGCGGCCTACCCGAGGGATGGGATGGGACGCTAAGCCAGGGTGCCCTAGAGATGTCCCAGATGCTCCACACCAAGCACAAGGGCTCAGGACTGGTGGCGCCAAGGGTAGGGCTTCCGCATGGAGTGAGCACGGCCCCAGCATGGTACAGGAACTCCGTGGGCCTCCTATCTCCACCTCTGCTCAGTCAAGACCATTGCAAGGCGATGTGGGTGAGTTTTTTCCTTTCCTCTTTGCGTAGACTCAGCAGTTCCGCCACTCGGGCCTGCCTCATGGTGGAATCAAACAGTTAGCTATATTAGGAAAGACTTTCTTTTCTTTTTTAAGATTTTATTTATTTATTTATTATTTCATGTATGTGAGTACACTGTCACTATCCTCAGACACACAGGAAGAGGGCATCAGATCCCCATTACAGATGGTGGTGAGCCACCATGTGGTTGCTGGGAATTGAACTCAGGACCTCTGGAAGAGCAGTCAGTGCTTTTAACCGCTGAGCCATCTCTCCAGCCCTAAGAAAGATTTTCATACTCTGCTTTCTTCCTAGAAAATATTTATAAACTTATAAATATTTACAAGTTCTAATAAGGGTAGTGGAGCTCACCTTTAACCTGAATAGTCAGGCTGAGGCAAGAAGATTCCACAAAAGGTGAGCCTGGGCTACACAGTGAGTTTCAGGACAACCTGGGCTACACTGTGAAATCCTATCTTAAAATAAATAAAAAATAGCAAACAATCAAAATGTATAAATATATGTGTAAACCTAAAGAGTACTGATCCAGGAGCAGCCCTCTAAAGCACTGTTATAATTACTATGTGCACGGTACCTCCAAGAGCCATGGTGCTGACACGTCGCAAGTGTGTGAAACCCCTATAGTCTCATGTCACACATGGATCCCTGGGTGTGGCCAGGGGTCTACTGGAATACAAACAAATATCAAAAATTTTAAAAATTAAATAGCCTAGCCTTCTTTAAAGTTATTCTTTGAGATTAGGAGAGGGGTTGCCTGTAGTCATAGCACTCTAGAGGCTGAGGAAGGAGAACTGACAGAAGCTCCAGGCCAGCTTGGGTTGCAGAGTGAGACCCTTTTGAAAGGAAGAAAGGAAAGAAGGAAGGAAGGAAGAAAGGGAAGAAGGGAGGGAGGAAGAAAAGGAGGAAAGGAGGAAGGAAAGAAAAAAACAAAGTTATATTTTTAATAAAGGGTCATAGATACTGTCTGTAACAATTGTGTCTTAAAATATGGAGAATTTTTAAATTAATTTCTATTTTATATGTGAGTGTATTGCCTGTGTGTATTTAAGTGCAGCACATGTGTGTGCTGCCCACAGAGGCCAGAAGAGGGCGCTGGGTCTCCAGAACTGGAGTTACACACTTGGGACCTACCACATAAATGCTGGGACTCAAACCAGGGTCTTCTTCAAGAGGAGCCAGTGCTCTTAACTGCTGAGCCATCTCCCCAGCCCCGGGATAAGGAGAATTTTAGGACACAATAAAATAAAAGCTCTTGTCCCAAAACTCTCCCAGGCCAGAACCCCACGTAGTGGTTCGCAAGTATTCAGACGCTGCTCTGGCAAGGGAAGCTCACAGACATGAATAAGCCAAGGAAAAGCTACAAAAACAATTTCCTTCAAAAATCCATTTCACATTTACCTCCTGAAGAACCAAGGCTTAGGAGAGGGCAGGCTTGATCTGAGAGAACAAAAAAATCTGACAGGATGTTCTGATGGATTCTATCAGCTTACCTCTGGTGAGCGGGGAGGCCTGCTACTCCATGGCGGCGGCAGCGGAGGCAGCGGACGAAGAGGAGGAGAAGGAGGAAGAAGAGGAGGAGGAGCAAGAGGAGGAGGAGTAAGAGGAGGAGGAGGCGGCAGCAGCAGTGGTGGTGTCACTCCATTGCTAATATGCAAGACATGAGACTTAGAGATACCATCAAGGAAGAAAGCCATCCCGGTGAAAGTAGTGGAGAGACATTAATAGTGCAACGATTATATTTAATTAATTAAACCTACAGTGTAACCAGTCTGAGAAGATGAACTTTAATACTGAAAACTGGAAGGTCTTGGCTCTGCATAGTTCACTCCTCCTCGTGCCCTGAGCGGAAGAGGACAAGCCACTTTCCGTGCTTAAGAACGGGAGCGCTCTGGCCCAGGCCCTGTGTGACCCTGCAAATAGAACCCTGGCCGGGTCGGGCTCATTGTCCGCTAAGGCAGCCTGCTGTATCTCTTACTGGCTTTTTTGATTCTATATGAGAATGAGATTTAGGACAGGCTCACATGCTTTGTCACCATAGATGTGAAAGGGTGAGTCCTGCCTCCGAGTGGCCCGTGTTTCCCTCCCTATGCAGTACTCCCCGAATGTACAGAGAACACATCAACTGTGTGCCCAACAAACGAACATCTGCTCACACCAAGCGCGGCTGAGCAGTCTGCTTCCTACACACACACAGCAGTGGCTCAGATGCTGGATCTGTCTCCTTAAAAGGGACGCCATCATCCCCTTCCTGAGCCTGTGCTCCAGGCGACTTCTGGAATGGATCTCGTACCTGTTGGACATAACTCTGTGGCCATCAGTCACGTAGGGCCACGCCCCAGGCCCCTAGTGCTCTGGCTGGACTCCACCCCCACAGTCACCTGGCTACCCCCAGGTTTGCCCTGCCCCACAGTTACCTGGCAGCAATCAGGTAGGTCCCACTATAAAAGGGGGTGCTTGGCCGTCCTCGCTCTCTTTCCCTCTCTCGCCCTTCTCTCCTGTCCTCTTTTCTTGTCTCTTCTCCCCCCCCCTCGCCCCCTACACTCCCCCCCTCCCTCCATTCTCTTTCCACGTGGCCATGGCCGGCTCTCACCTCTCTATCTCTTCCTTCTCTCTTTACTTTTCTTTCTTTCTTTCTTTCTTTCTTTCTTTCTTTCTTTCTTTCTTTCTTTCTTTTTGCCCTCTTTGCTTTTCTATCTCTTTTCTTTCCCCCTACTTTTCTATAATAAATCTTTAAAATCATGGGCTGTCTCTTATCTAAACCCGCCGTGTTGGAGCAACGGAGCAGGTCTTTCAGCATCTCCAGCCACCAGACCAGATCAAGGACTCCACCCCGTAGCCGGGTCACCTCCCTCAATAGGTACACAGGCTGTGCCAGGGTGGCCCCAGGAACACGCCTCACCGAGCCGGGTCTCCATCCGCAGGTAAATGGGCCGGCACCAGCACAGTCCTACAGGTACCTGCCTTCACAGGCCCCGTTAAGCCCTGAATATCTAAAGCTGCACCATATGCAACAGGAGGCTGGTGGCTTTTGCAGGGCTTGGTATTTTCAACCAGCAATGGAAGAAACGGAGTTGGTGAAGCTTGGCTTCCTCTAGCATGGCTGCTCACCTGCCCCAGGCTAGCCCAGCATCACCTCTCCATAGTCTGTACTCTTAATGACCAGAACCCCAGGCTAGCCCAGCATCACCTCTCCATAGTCTGTAATCTTAATGACCAGAACCTCAGGCTAGCCCAAGATCACCTCTCCATAGTCTATAATCTTAATGGCAAGAACCCCAGGCTAGCCCAGCATCACCTCTCCATAGTCTGTAATCTTAATGACCAGAATCCCAGGCTAGCCCAGGATCACCTCTCCATAGTCTGTAATCTTAATGACCAGAATCCAATCAACTCCAGATGTGGCGATCACTGAGAACAAAGTTCTTATTTGCCTGATGCTTCTGACCCTTGGATCTCCCGATACTATCTCACCAGCATAAGTCCCAATCCTCTGACAGCCGTTAGAAATAGCGGTCTTTTACAATACCCGTATCCAGGTGGAAAGTTAAAATGTGGACTACTTAATGAGAGAAAAAGTCACCAGAGCCACTACTCTCTGCTTGGTAAACAGAAAAGGAAGACTTTGTGGAGGTTGCCCTTGATGATTGGCTATGGTTGAAGGCGGTTGTGGAATGGTCTAAACCTATAACTCTTATACTAATAGCACTGCCCAACTCATAAGTAGATCAGAAAAATAAATGGCAATTAGGTTTGCTCCTCCATCCAGTTTCTGTCAAAGACTCTCTACACTGGATCAGAGACTCTAACACACCGGGTCACTCTACACTGGATCAGAGACTAACACACCAGGTCACACTCTACACTGGATCAGGGACTTTAACACACCAGGTCGCTCTACACTGGATCAGGGACTTTAACACACCAGGACACTCTACACTGGATCAGAGATTCTAACACACCTGGTCACTCTACACTGGATCAGAGACTCTAACACACCAGGTCACACTCTACACTGGATCAGAGACTCTGACACACCAGGTCACACTCTACACTGGATCAGAGACTAACACACCAGGATGCTCTATCCAGGATTACTAAAGCTAGGGATCACACAATTATTTGAGGCTTTAGATTTTGTTTTTGTTTTAGGGTAAATCCAAGTATCTAGGTAAAGCTACCTTAACATGTTTCCAAATTACCACATGGAGCACATGCCCTAGATCGTACATTCATTTTACCGTTGGAAAAGATCACAGAGCCTTTGCTGAGTTGACATCTTGACTAGCCTCTCTAGCTGGTCTTTACGCGGAGGAAGCCCTTCTCTCTGGCATCCTATCATACTCAGTTTCCACGGGGAATCTCAACCTTAGCCCTTGCTTCACTGTCTGTTGGGGTAGACGTAACTATTTACTGGGTGCTTGGTGTTCCCCACGCCTCACACTGACACACCTCAGAGATAATGTCTCATCAAGCTCTTGGGTGAAAAGGAAGGATATTTGAAGGATTCCTTGGAGAAAGGATCAGCACATCACTCCAAGAACTCTAAACTCTACCACCAGCTAAGCCAGGTCAGAGAGGACTGGGCACATCTTAGCTATAGTAGAATGTTTTGGCTGGACTTGCATTTTGGCCAGAAACAATTGGTCTATTCTCACAGACTGAAGTTAGGGCATGTGGTGGTGATATAAATGTCTTTTCTAAGAAAACCTGATAAACATTTATGTCATTAAAGCCTCATGGCATTTAATGGGCTATGAGCTGTGAAGTGGGAAAGGGGTTTCTGACACAGCTAAGGCAATGAATGACAGTACATCTGAGGTTAGTCAAGTGGCGCTCAGATGCGGAGAATCAGGTTTGATGTACGCAAGAAATGGCCAAGCGTTTACATGTGGCGTATGCTTCACCACATGAGCCAGAAGGTTGGAGAGAGCAGTGAGCCTCTGAGAGAAAAACCCACGGAACACCAACAGTTGAGAGACCAGCATCCTGAGAGGATTCGGGGGCACCATTTGTACAAGAAAATCTGAATTATACATCAACCACAATGTTCATGTCTGTAAGTAAGAAACCATTATATATTGAATGGCAGGAAACTGATCATGTGACCATTGGAACTAGATCAGCAATTTCATGGAGTTGAGAAATACATAAAAGATTCAAGCCTGGCAGGTTAGTTATCATTAAATATAAATATTTGTATTGACTTATATATGCCTATATATACAGCCATGACGAGGAGCAAGAGTGACTTGTTTGATCAAAGAAAAACTATAATTTCAAAGTGGGCACCTGCTGTTCAAGAAAGAATTCTGCACAGATATGTAACAAATTATTGACAGGAGGTACCTTCAAACACACAAGTTGGAAGAGACACTTCAACACATATGGGGGTTGTCTGGCGATCGAGCTGTTTTGTTTTAATGTGAGTCAAGAGTTTCATGTTGTACAGGCTGCCCTGGAACTTACTATGTAGTCAGAGCTGACCTTGAACCTCTGACCCTCCTGCCTCTGCTTCCTAAATATTGAGGTCATTCTCTCACGCATGTTCAACAGACATTCTGCGAAGTAGTCATGTGCTTTTACATAGAAAAAAAAATTAAGGCTGCAAGAAAATAGAGTGGACATCTTCTCAGAAGTCTAAGACACTCCCATTCTTCCTCTGCCTCTTCAACCCTCTGCACCGAGTAAAGGGAAAATGCTTTTTCTTTCACTGTCTGTTGGGCCAGTAATTTCTAAGCATTTTAGGCTTAGGGGAACACTGTGATCCCCAGGGCAACAGACCAGAGCACAGGCCATCCGCTCGTAGGCTTGCCACTTCTCTTCAGGGGATTTCTCACCAGAAATGGAAAGCAGGTCCCTGCTGGATCCGCTCGCTATCCCCACAGCAGTCTTGGCCCTCGGTGCCTCCAGTCAAGCAGAAATTCAACTTTCTGTCTATTCCTGCAGCCCCTTCCCGTCCATCCCAGTGTCTCCCGAGGCCGTTCTGCCCCACAGAGCTCTAAACTTGCAGCTCAGCAGAGAGCGAACCTCGGCCCGAAAGGTCAGCCCCCTGGACCAAAAGGGCTTTCTCTTCTTGCTCTTCGGGTGGCGAGGGGCTGGGGGTGCTGCCTTTGCATTTGCAGAGAGGAACTTGCACCATGCGGTTCCCACTGATGAACCTAATGGTTTCCTGGCATGCCAAGATTCCCAGCCATCTGCTCAGCTGGCTGCATGCCCATCTCGAAGGTGGCCTGTCATGGAGGAAGGGGGCCGTGGACAGCAACCATAGACAGTAGGCCCAGTGAGCACAATGATGCCTTACTTTCAGGAAGACCCCTGAAGCTAGCAAAGACAAGACAGCGCATCTGCTAACCACTCTTGGCAAAAAACCATTAAGACCAGTTTCCACTGTGAATTTTCCCCTTCTCATTGGTCATCAGAGGTGGACGTAGGAATTTAGAGGCAGCGAGGCCTAGCTGTGAGGACTTTTTCTGCGTGACCAAGCACCAGACAGGAGAGAGTTCCATCCATGCAGAAGAACATGTAGAGATTATGAAACTTAAAAGTCACTGCAGAGGCTGCCCAGCCCTGTAACTGTGGAATCATGCCTTTCCATAGCCCTCTTACATGTGGGTCACATACATGAAGATGTGTTAGACATTCTTATACTAAAAAAAAAAATGTGACTTAACTGAACATCATTTAGCTTATGTCCTGTGTTTAATTTGCTTAATCTGGAAACCTTACTCTTAAATCAAGCTGAAAGAAAAACAAAAGCAAGGAGCAGAGATTTGGAATAAGTGTAAGAAAGTCACCATAAATAGAACTGGGGTGACTGGGGGCTGAAATCACCTTATGTCTGAAAATACCCCCATTACCTAGGCCTGAAGTGTCTACATTGTTGGGGGAAACTAATAGGATAATTTCTCAAGCATTGTCTTTCATCCTCCTTCTATGTGTACACACACACACACACACACACACACACATGCACACGGGCACATACACATGTACATGCATACACACGTGCACAAGCATGCACACACATGCATACATGTACACATATGCACAACACATATGCACACACACATACACATGCCTATTCATCTACACATTCATGTGCATGCTCATGCACACACATACACACAGACCGACAGACAGCAGACTGCCTCTGTTTTTGATACCTGCTACGTGCCAGGCACTGCAGAAGGCAATGAACAAATGAATTTTCACTTAGTGTCCTATTTCTGAGGATTAGCATCCCGCGGGCTGTTTTATGGATGAGGAAATGCCAATTTAGACAAATTTAGATGCTCCCCTACTTTCTGCACCCTGAAGATTCCAATGCTCACCCTCAGACACCCAAAGCCAGTGAGTGCCCTGTGATGTTTGAATGTGGGGAGTTACTAGAGCCAGCCGTACCTTGGTCTGTGTGGCCATCAAAGGAGACCGCCCTAGCACCTCTCAGAACGGTAGTGAGGACTAGAGGGAGCAGTGTGGCATTCAGCAAGCACTAGCTGCCGATAGCAGAGCTATCGATACTACAGTCTTTCTTCTTCATAGTCTACAGGCCTGTGATGCCAACTGAGAACGACCCAGAAAAACAAAAACCAGAGCATCCACCTCACTGAACAGCCAGGAGCGGTTTGTGTCCCGTGGCACTTTGGAAGGAGACTACCCTTGAACTGCGCCTTCTAGGGCTTTGTCGCCCACCCCGAGAGATGATATTTCCTCTAAGATGAGAAACCAAATCCTGAGCTAAGAACCCATGCAAAACCATCGGGATCAAGAATCACACTCACCATCCTCACACTTTCTCATAGGCCTGTCCAGCATTCCCAGCAGCCTGGCCACACCCTGCGCAGCCTTCTGCTGCACAGAGCAGTCACGTGGACCAATCACGGAGCAGTCACGTGGACCAGTCACACAAACCAGTCACGGAGCAATCACGCAAACCAGTGACTCTCCCTGGCTTTCCCCAGAGGGATCCTAACAACCTGGGCTTTGGCTCTAGGCCATTTATCAGTTCTTTCACTATTCCAGTTGTTGAGACCTGAGAGCCCAATGTAACAGGACACCGAGCTTTAAGTATGCAGGGACAGCAGGGCGGCTCAGTGGGGGGGGAAGAACCTGAGTTCAAGCCCTGATTCCACACGGTGGAAGGAAAAACTGACTCCCCCAAGTCTGCCTCTGATCCTCACATGACCATGCACACAAACTAATGTTTATTGGTTGGTTGGTTTTTAAGACAGGCAAGATTTTAAGCCAGTAAAATGGCTCAGCTGGTTAAAGGTCCTTACAGTCAAGCCATTACCTAAATGAACCCAGGAACGTGCATGGGAAGAAAAGAGCCAGCTACCACAAATTGTCCTCTAAGCCCTCTGTGTGTACATCACACACATCACACACACACACACACACACGTGCACACGCACGTGCAAAGTAAATAAATATAAACATTGTTTACTTAAAAAAACATTATGGAAGGCCTGCAGGAACCATTGAAATATGTATCTTTATTTATTCATATGTGAATCAAACCAGCTCTAATAATTTTATGAGCAAAGATTCATTTGGCCTTCATAAAACCCTATGAAGGAAGAGATTATTTTTATGACGGTTTTACAGAGAGGACACAGGGAATGAAGAGAAGACACAGTTTCCAAGGCGACACGTCTATTAAAATAATGGCTGGGGTTAGAACCCAGACAGACCCCACCCTTCCAGGCAGTCCTCTCAGACAGACAGACCCCACCCTTCCACGCAGTCCTCCCAGACAGACAGACCCCGCCCTTCCAGGCAGTCCTCTCAGACAGACAGACCCCACCCTTCCACGCAGTCCTCCCA
Organism: Apodemus sylvaticus; assembly: GCF_947179515.1. NCBI lineage: Eukaryota > Metazoa > Chordata > Mammalia > Rodentia > Muridae > Apodemus > Apodemus sylvaticus. Next base: position 3,931,773 of record NC_067482.1, read on the forward strand.
GACAGACCCCGCCCTTCCACGCAGTCCTCTCAGACAGACAGACCCCACCCTTCCACGCAGTCCTCTCAGACAGACAGACCCCACCCTTCCACGCAGTCCTCCCAGACAGACCCCACCCTTCCACGCAGTCCTTCCATGCAGTCCTCCCAGAGAGACAGACCCCGCCCTTCCAGGCAGTCCTCCCAGACAGACCCCGCCCTTCCAGGCAGTCCTCCCAGACAGACCCCGCCCTTCCAGGCAGTCCTCCCAGGCAGACCCCACCCTTCCAGGCAGTCCTCCCAGACAAACCCCGCCCTTCCCAGACAGTGCAAGTCCTTCCTCTACTGCCTTTCTCTTAGATCTCTGACACTAACCCCACAGTTTCATGCCACTCTCCCCAGAGTGACGTCTGAAGCCCAAATCGCAACTCTACATGGTGACACAAGGACAGCCGTAGGAAGGGAAAGACAAATCTCTTCTCGATACCACCCCTGCCAAACTCTTCAGCCTTCATAAAAATCCCTTTGCCCAGAACAAATATCATTGCTCATCATCCCCAAAGCTGCTCCGTCACACCACAGATGTGGACCTCGGTGTCCTAAAGACCCCCCCCCCCCCCCCGCATCTGCCTGACTGGGAGCTTTGTGAAAGCGGAGACTGTGTCCTGTTCCCCGGTATCCACTGATCTGCCACGGCATGAACCCTTGGAGGAGACTTTTTTCCATGAATAAACAAAGATTAGTGTGACCTGGAACCTTTTCTGCTGTCCAAGGTCAGCCCCCTGTGTCCACAGACACACAAAGCCTAGGGAAAACACTTGTGCGAGCAGCTTACCTGATCCTCCAGTCTCAGCTGTCGGCAAAGGCTCCATTAGCACCAAGTCAGCCTGAGCAGATGCTGGTGGCTAACAATGCTAACCAGTTAAATCATCCCAGTTCGATCGTCTTCAAAGAGAGCCAATGTTCTTTATGACTTAGAGGATTTAGCTGCAATTCTGAAAAATCTACGTATTAACCTCCGATGTGTGCTGAAGTCAGTAAAGCGAGGTCGGACAGTAGCATCAGGCCACACCATGCAAGGTTTAAGTGTGATGGTTAGGAGAACCTTCCCAACAGATAAAATGCAAGAGAAGTAGCCAGAAACCTCCAAAATTGGTGGCCTCTGGTAAACACATCAAGCGACCTCTGGTTACTTGAACCAAAGCCAGTAGGTGTGAAGAAGAAAAGATGGGTGTGTCTGCTCACACACCTCATTCACAGAATTTCTACCTTCAGACCATCTCTGGCTTTTCTGTGAAAAGCATTTTTTCCTAAATGTCTTTACCCAACAATCTCAGGTTTCAGGAAATTGAGTTCTGTTTATATAGTCATTGGAAACCCAGTATAACATCTCAGAAGAGTGTCGTTTAGATTACTCGTGGATAATTCACATAAACAAATTGGGGGCTGGGGAAATGATTCAGTTGAGTAAGTGTCTGGCAGGCAGGCATGAGTTCAGATCCCTAGCACCCTCTAAAAAGCCAGGGGCAGCAGTGTGCTTCAGGAGTGCAAGCACTGGAGCGAGCGGGCGGGCGGGCGGGCGAGCGAGCGAGCGAGGCCCTGCACCTCGTTGGCTCACCAGCCCAGCTGAGAGAATGACCTCCACAGAGAAGGGGCGGCTCTGCTTCAAAGAGAGAGGATGCAGAGACATTGACAAGAAACACCTAATACCAGGTCTGGCCTCCATGTGTACACCCTCATACACACATCCACAAAAATACACACATATGCCACACAATAAATAGATAGACAAATGGATGGATGGTTGGATAGATAGATAGATAGATAGATAGATGAATAAATAAATGAATAAATAATAAATTAATCAAATAGAAATTGGTATAAAGTATCCCTTTCAATACCATAAGGTATTGAAATTCTAGATTGCCCTCTAGACAATATCCTGCCATCAAAATAAATTTATTTCCATACTTGACAAGAGAAGTCAGTGGCGATCTATATGCATTACATATATGGGAATTTACACATTTGGGAATATGTGCTATCTATGCAGGCTTGTAGCTGTCAGATTTCTGCTGAGGCCACTGGAGCAATAATCCATAGGTCAACAAGGAAACACTGTTTAAGTGGCCCTTTAGGGTGATACCATCCTCTCCAACCCTGGCCTCCATAGCAAAGAAACAAGTGACGGGGTACAGCTGATAACCAGATGCCATACCCTCTATATCCCAGGTGTTGTCGTGGTTCCCGAACAGTTTGTGTGTTGACAGTTCCACCTCCAATTTGGTGCTGGTGGGAAGTGGTATAAACTTCAAGAACTTCCTTCTCTAGTGTGAGGTCTTCCCATCACCAGGAACACATCCTTGAAAGGGTAGCGGCAACATGTGTGTGTGTGTGTGTGTGTGTGTGTGTGTCTGTCCGTCTGTCTCTCTCTGTCTATCTGTCTCTCTGCCTGTCTCTCTGTCTCTCTCTCTGGTCATGAATTAAATGACCCACCCCACTCCTTATCATGCCATGCTGCCCATGCTGCCCATGCTGCCCATGCTGCCCATGCTGCCCATACCCCAGCCAGAGCCCAACAATAACGTGTCCACCTGACCATGGTCTAGACCTCCAGAAGTATGAGCAGAGTAAACTATTTCTCACCATAGCTGATCGGCCTAGGCATTTGTTACAACCACAGGGAACCACAGACATGCCAGAGGTCTCCACCACACACTCAGCACAGACAGAACGGTGAAAACTGAGCAGTGCCTTGTTCCTTTGCCCCCGTATTAAGAACTACACTCATTTAGTGGGCCAGTTTCTGGGCATGCGCTCTAGAAAACAGAAAACATCTTATGCCAAGGACCAGCTCAAAGAGAAAGCATCTCCCACCAGGCAGTGCTCCACCTGCTGCCCCTTCAGCTATCTGCAGCATGTCCACAGGCCACGCCAAAAACAAAAGTCCTTCTCAAAATACTACAGACCGCACTAACCGTGAACTAGATGCCATTGCGGAGGCTGAGAACACAAAGAGCTGAGCTAACTCGGTAACCCTGCTCTTGTTTTATTCAGTTACAATAATAAATAATTTAACACGATAATGTATGTGCATTTAAAAGAATAGATCTTAGAAGTGCAACGATAAGCGTGGCTTTCACAAACCTGCTGTAATACCTATCTAAAAACAATTCATATTTATTAGTGGAATAAATCCCTAAAACTCCTTCCTAAAGGCTTACCAAACCAAATTGGGTCCCAGTCCAACAAATCGAATTAGAAATCCTGTAAGACCGCTAACTGAGTTATTAAAGATCTACAGGGCTATGGCCCTCTCGCCAGCAACCTTCTATTTGGACAGTTGGTCAAATGCTGCCCCCTAGTGAGAAAACTCTCCAAGAGTCTCCAGGAGATCCTGGGATTGAAAAGTCTTCAGGATTCAAAAGGGAAACCCGGCAGAGCCTTCAACTAGAAAAACCATTTGCTCTGGGTTAAAGGATTCTTGCCTTCTCTGCCTTGCTCTCCCTAACAATGCTTGAAGAGGTAAAGGTATCCTGGCATAACCTTTCGTATGTAACGCAATTCTGACTCTAGCATTTGACGATCAAATAACACAAACTGAAAATAAAGTTTGAAGCATTTAAAGTGTGTTAACTAGCGAGTTCAGATCCAAGGGAAAGTCAGGGAGAAACATGAAAGTGACTGGGGCTAGCGAAGAAGATAAAAGCTCTGCTGGGAAAACCCTGCCTCAAGGGGCAAGACAGAATGACAGAGAAAGACACCCGGGGTCCTCTTCTGGCTTCTGTCCATATGGACATGTGTGTGCACCATACATACACTGACACACACACACCCCACAAAACACACACACACAAACACACACAATTACATGTCTCCTTGCTCTCAATCTTTGTTAGACACTATTTTAATACTATCTAAAACACCTTGACTAACAAAGCTTTTCTTTTTCAAAACATTTTATAAGTTTTTTTAAATGTATATACTGGCTGGTTTTGTGTATCAACTTGACACAGGCTGGAGTTATCACAGAGAAAGGAGTTTCAGTTGGGGAAATGCCTCCATGAGATCCAGCTGTGGGGCATTTTCTCAACTAGTGATCAAGTGGGGAGAGCCCTTTGTGGGTTGCGCTATCTCTGGGCTGGTGGTCCTGGGTTCTATAAGAGAGCAGGCTGAGCAAGCCAGGGGAAGCAAGCCAGTAAGAAACATCCCTCCATGGCCTCTGCATCAGCTCCTGCTTCCTGCCCTGCTTGAGTTCCAGTCCTGACTTCCTTTGGTGATGAACAGCAATGTGGAAGTGTAAGCTGAATAAACCCTTTCTTCCCCAACTTGCTTCTTGGTCATGATGTTTGTGCAGGAATAGAAACCCTGACTAAGACAATGTATAAATATAGAAGATTATCCTGCATAGGCTGATGTCACATGTGACCGTCAGTGGTGGAAATGCTCTTGTGTGCTTGAAAACAGAGGTAGTGGTATGTGTTTCCATAGTAAGTCTATGTTTCCTCATGAAATAAATCCACAAGGCCTAAGAGAGTGCACAGTCATGTTTGCAGTGTATTTGTGAGAGTTAAATCTTCTGAATAGCCCAGAACCAGGAAGACTCCTGAAGAAGAGTGCGAGATGTTTATGACAGATGGTTGTGCTCCTCCTCTACACTCCTTTTCCTCCCCTCCCTCTCCCCCTCCTCTTCTTCCTCCTCTCCCTCTTCCCCCTCCTCCTCTTTCTCCTCTCCCTCTTCCCCTCCTCCTCTCCTTCCTTCCCTTCATAATCCTCTTTTTGACTCAGCCTCGATTTTTTTTAAAATCATGAAAAAGTGTGGTGTTGCTGTAAACGTGAAGACTGATAATTTCCTTAATACTGTCACTATTCTCTCAAATAGAAAAACCCAACCAGCTGCTGTCAACTCAGCAGGGGGAAAAGAAGATCTCCACTTCTAAAGTGCTTCACAGAATCTTAGTGAATTAGCAGTAACGGGTACTTAGCATGTTTTAAATTGCATGCTCAACTTTGTAAATCCTGACAGGGGAAAATATCTTCTCCAGGTATAATCTTCCTAACCACAATATTCATCCACCCACCCAAAATCCATTTGCCTGTCCACCCACACATCCACCCACTTATCCATCCAACCACTTACCCACCCAAAATCTATCCACCTATATACCCATCCACCCAAAATTCATCTATCCACCCATCCATCAATCTCACACATCTATCCAAAATCCACCCACCTTCTCATCCATCCATCCATCCTCCCATCATCCATCTGTCCATCAATTATCCATCTGTCTGTCCGTCCATCCATTTCCTGCCTTTTGACAAACTCTCAGCCCATCTTTCAGTGACTCTGTACTCTGCAGCTCTCGCAGGATGCAGTGGTAAGAATATGGACCTAGATCTGCCCACCCACACGTATCCCTTGTGAGGAACTTCCGAGTGAGAAGGCAGGAAGGCAGGCATGCAATTAGACAACTATGAAATGTAATAGACTTTAAGATGGGAACTCCCCTGTTCCAACTCTGGGAGCTTCCCTGAGGTTCAGTGGCCATTCAAAGTCCTCCAAAGGCAGTGCTGATTGGACAGGCCGCTTTCCTTCTGAAGAGATGCTGCAAAGCCATCCCAGTGCCAGGTTCAAGCCCCCTGCTCCTCACAGTTTTCAGTTTGTATGTAGCCATAGCTAAACCACACTACACAAGTGCTGGCTACACAGAGAGAGTGAAAATTTACTATTTTGATATATTCACTTAACAGAAACATTTGTCCCCTGTCTTAATTTTAAACGCAGCTATAAACCACTATGTCCCTTGTTTTTTGAAAAAGAAAGCTAAAATCGTGGTATTTGTGATCTGTGTTCCTCCCATGAGCTGGTAGAGCCGCCACCACCCTGAATCTCTAGAGTCAGGTCCTTTCATCCCGAGAACTCCCTGAATCCATCAACAGCATAACATAAAATCTCCCTCCACATGAGAGCCTTGTGCTCACCGTGAACTACGGTGAACCCAGCACCTCCCACGACTCTCTAGTCAACAACATGGCATGGAGAGAAAAAATTAGCCTGAGAGAGATAACATCTCATCCATTCTAGTTTTCAATCATTAAAAATGAAATAGAAATAGAACTTCTCAAAGAAAAGTATAGTTATCTCTTAACTATAAATAAAAATGTCATCACTACATCAAAGGCATACTTGTACAAAACAACCGTAGAGAAGTTTGGAAAACTCACTCTGAGACACCTGTTCATTTCCTTGAGTGTTTTCTCTAAACAAACATGCCATGCGTGAGGAAAAGTTGGAGGATATGTTTGTTGTCTGTCTACTAACTTAGCTGGCAGACTTGGGATGTGTGTGTCTGAGTGGCACCTGCCTGGGACACACAAGGCTCTAGACTTAATCATTGGGATCACAGTGTGTGAGTGGTGGTGGACAGGTGTTCTTGATAATTATCTTAAAATTAACTTGAATGAAAAAATTAATCTTAAAACAGAACCCCAATATAGATACTGTACAGGATTTCCAACTCAAACTATGTGTACATTCAGTTTCACTTTTAAATGTTATTTCAAAGTGTGATGGACAGAAACACTCGTGGAATCAGGCAAGAGTCTTACATGAGGAATCAGGAAACCTGAGTTCTGTGTGGGGTTAAGAAAAGCCGGCCACCTCCTTCCACCTCGGTGTCTGGATTTGCACTAGGCGTCAGTGAGCTTGATGCACTAGGCATCATGGAGCCCGTAAGCTCATCTTTTTGAATGCACGCTGAGAACTGTGACTGTTCCGGCATCCGGAACCCCCACTAGGAGCGAGAATGTTCACTGAGGTATGTAAATACTACACAGAAAGGGTAAAGCAGTCTCGGGTAAGCGCAGTCAGTTAAGTGCTGTGTGTGTGTGTGTGTGTGTGTGTGTGTGTGCGCGCTCGCGCGCGAGGGAGTTCTATCTCCAACCCGGCATCCATGGGGAAGGCAGGAATGAGGGCACCTCTCTAAGCCAGTACTCAAGGGGCGGGGGCAGGAGTATTGGAAGTTTAAGGCCACTTTCAATTATGTAAGAGTTCTAGACTAGCCTGGGATAGAGACCCTGCCTCAATTTTTTTAAATGAATAACCTGTGGATATAAATATATACATATATACACATGACAAATGAATAACCTGTGGATATTATACATATATGCACATGACAGCTAAATGACTAACCTGTGCATATACTTGTATACATATATATACATGACAATTAAGTGAATAACCTGTGGATATTATACTATATGCACATGACAAATAAATGAATAACCTGTAGTTATAAGTGTATACATATATGCACATGGCAATTAAATGAATGACCTGTAGTTATAAGTGTATACATATATGCACAGGACAATTAAATGAATAACCTGTGGACATTATACTATATGCACATGACAATTAAATGAATGACCTGTAGTTATAAGTGTATACATATATGCACAGGACAATTAAATGAATAACCTGTGGATATTATACATATATGCACATGACAATTAAGTGAATGATCTGTGGATATGAGTGTATACATACATGCATATGACAATTAAATGAATAACCTGTGGATATTATACATATATGCACATGGCAATGTGGATTTAAAGAACAAACATGAGTGAAAACTTCAAGCTAGGGCTAGAGAGATGCTTCCTGGTTAAGAGCCCTCACTGCTCTCCAGAGGACCTGGGTTCTGTTCTCAGCACCCAGACAGTGGCTCACAGCCATCTGAATTCCAGTTCCAGAGTCTGACACCTTCCCTGGCCTCTGCAGGCACCAGACATGCAAACAGTACACTGACATATATACAAACAAGACACCAATACACATAAAATAAAAACATTTTCTTTAAAAAATTAAGATATAGCATGATATGCCATTGAGCTACTTACATTTCCAAGTAACCAAAAGAATATTATGTGTCATTTAAAGGTTTCATAAAGAAAGAAATATATAAATGTATGGGTGTGAAAGATACTAAAATAGTAATTATTTTTCAAGAGAAGGAAAGAAACAAAATAAGGGGCTAGTGGAGATCTCAGCTGATTCTGAAATTATCATAGGAGACTCCATGCAAATACAGCAAAGTGCTAACCACTAGTTCTGGGTGCTGTGGATGGGGTGCCCCTTACTCTTTGAGGGTTTATCTTTTAAATCACATTCCTTAGACTTCTCAACTCATTTCCAACTAACAAAATAAAACCTGTTGAGGGGAGGGGGCTGGAGAGGTGACTTAGCAGTTAAGAGCACTGACTGCTCTTCCAAAGTTTCCAAGTTCAATCCCCAGCAAACACATGGTGGCTCACAACCATCTGTAATGGGATTTGATGCCCTCTTCTGGTGTGTCTGAACACAGCTATATACAAAATAAATAAATCTAAACAAACAAACAAACAAACAAACAGCTATGGCGAGCGAAGCATGTGGTTAGAACAGAGCTGGGGCTTGAACACAACCGGGCAGTCCTTGTTATATGATCTGAGCAGCACAGAACACTGCCTGCCATTACTCAACAGAGGACAAGCAGGTCACGCCAGCGCTGGACCTGCAGTGTGAGAGCATCACACTCCGCACTCCTAGCGAATGTTGCCCAGTCACAGGCTCAACTCGGGCCCGCCTGAACCTTTAGCTCAACTTCAGAGTCTCTTTCCTGGCCTCTGTGTTAACCATCAGAACTTTAACAATGGTTTAAACAGAGGGGCGAGCCAAATATTACTGCTTTCTTCACCATGGTGTCAGTGCTCCCATCCAAATACTTAAGAAACTGGACCAGAACAACCGCCAGTTTCTTTTTTTGTTTGTTTGTTTGGTTCGTTTGGTTTTTTCCAGACAGGGTTTCTCTGTGTAGCGCTGGCTGTCCTGGAACTCACTCTGGTCTTGAAACAGGCTGGCCTCAGATTCAGAAATCTGCCTGCCTCTGCCTCCCGAGTGCTGGGATTAAAAGCAGCACCATCACTGCCCAGCGCACCGCCAGTTTCAAGAACCAGATTCACAAGCCCGTGATCCTAACCCAGAAGATACAGAGTTTGACTTATTTGGTACAAGTAACAAACTTTGCAGAAAATGAAAGCCAAACAGTAGTTAAGTGTATTTCCAATTGTTCCACTGGGCTGTGGTGGAAATGTAATTTAAACACACTCTGAAGTGTTTTCCTTTTTAACCCTTGAATGACTCAGGTCTTACAGCTCGAAAGGGCCAGTTTGTGATGAGCAGGTTGTTGGGGACCCGGGCCTCCGGTACTGGAGGAAGTATGAATTGGTGTGTCCCCATGAAAGCTAACAGGACACAGCCCATCAAATGTCCAGATGTTTACTTCCTATGACTAGTAGCTACATTCCTAGGACTTGATGCTTCAGACTTTTTGGCATATGTGTGACACATCACAGGTACAAGGCAGTTCAAGCCATATTCGTTTATTTAAGGTCTCACTGTTGCCCAGGTTGGCACTTAACTTGTAGTCATGTGACATTAGCCTACAGATTGTTGGCTTGTGCCACCAGATCCAGTTTCTCCCTGTTATCCTTGATACGGGGTTTTAAATAGCAAAATATTAGAAACCTTAAATTACCACCAGTTGATGGGTAAATCAATTATATCACACACAAAACATAAATAATGCTACTGCAAGAGAGAGAAAGACAGGGAGAGACAGAGAGACAGAGAGAACAGTAATGGTTTGATGTGGAAAACTTTAAGCTCTATTATTATAAAGGAAGAGTAGTGAGGGTCAGGGACATAGCTTATTGGCATTAACCAAGACAGCATAAGGACCTTGGTTCTACCCCAGGAACCAACATAAAAAGACAGGGTGGGGGGCTGGAGAGATGGCTCAGCGGTTAAGAGCACTGACTGCTCTTCTAAAGGTCCTGAGTTCAAATCCCAGCAACCACATGGTGGCTCACAACCATCTGTACACAGTGTACTCATATACATAAAAATAAATAAATAAAAAGACAGGGTGGTGTTATGGATGGCTCTGCTTGCTCTCCAAGGAGAGGCTGTCTGTAATGAGGAATGAGTCACGAACTCGGGTGACTTCTTGTGAACCAATCCCCTAATGAATAAAGGAGCCAATCACTGGGCGAGTAGGCAGGACTTCCGGGTTGGATGGAGGAAGAGAGGAGGCAGGAGAGCGTTACTTCCTTTTGGAGCTGGGACAGGAGAGGGGTAAGATGTAGCTTTTAGAGTTTCCTAGTATCATGGTGGATCCGCAAGGATCCTCCACCAGAGGGATCAGAACTTGCCGCCTCTGCTTTTTAATATTTCCCGCAACAGGGTGGACCTGTAACTCCAACACTCTTCAGGCAAGATGGGAGGTAGAGGTAGGAGAGTCGCTCAGACACTACCTGGCCAGCTAGCCTGGATGTGACCAGAAGGAAGTGAGACCTGACTCCCACTGATGGCTGACCACATGTGCACCATGTCCTAAACATGCCTCTCCAATAACAATAAATTTAATAAATCAAATAAAACACAAAACATGAGAGAATGTTACTAATATCCATGGGAGAGAGAAAAACAATAATAAAAGAAAAGCAAACTTTCCTTCTATGGAAAATTGATTCTTTTCTCATACAGTACATCAGAGAAGGGAAAATTCTGCTTCCCACAGGAAGCAGAACACTGCATCAGGAGCTGGATGGTAAGGACAACTCTCTTCTGTGCTGTTTTGATTTGTGAACTTTGTGGATTTTTAAAAGTAGGTTAAAATTTAACTAATTTTATGTAAATAGTGAAAGACCTGTGATAGGTGTCCTAAGTTCCTACAGGTGACTCACACTGTAAAGAAGATATCTCACCCCACCCAAACATAAAATATGTACAGAGGAATCACCTGCCATAAAACTCTCACAGAAGCAGACTTTCTCATTGTATCTACTCAAACAATTTCACCCCTCCTGAGGACACCATACCAAAACCATACCAGATTTTCTTAAAATCAAGCCCAATTTAGGACTCCATCAAATTTCTGCTACAGGAAGTCCCGATTCAAACACATAATGATAACGAAAAATCCAAGGTTCTTTCTTGACCTGATCTTCGGCTTGTGTGAAACCCACAGGAAATCACAAAAAATACCGGAGATGTTTTTAAAGCAAAAATCCGTCTTTTGGCTCAAAACTATAAGAACCTCAGTCATGTAAACCAACAGGCGAATGTGAGCAGTGTGAGCGGCACATTTTCCATACTGTGAATCCAGCACGGACAAGCAGAAGCCTTATGGTTGAGCCATGTCCGCATCCTCGAGGGGATGGCTCATCTCAGCAAACAGAAACAGCTCATTGGTATCTGCTTATTGCTTTGTACTTTATCTTAGCCCATTAGCAAAGAGAGTCCCCTGGTTAAGAGTTTTATAAAACACAACTTAAACCAAAAACCTCAACACTAAACCTCTGGCTTTAGTATTAGATCTAACCTTGGTTTTAGACAGGAATTCTGAAAGACACAGATGAGGCTTAGTTTTGTTCTCGTCGCCACTGCACGTTTTCTGTCTCCGCGGACATGTTTCCACCCACCGGCAGGTCTACTGTACACCCACACATCCTGAGCACAGCCTCCTGGGTCTGCTCTCTGCCGCGGGTCTACAGGGCACTCGGCGCAAGTGGATCGGGGCAACAGGGTTTGATTTAGATCTCTGCTGTGACGTTTAGTCCATATACATTTCTCTTATGAAAAAAAATTCTTACTAAAATTCCGGGTATCTTGCTGAGATGTGCTAGAAAGCAGAAATGTTATGTCTTAGATGAATCTGCGTTGGCCTGACGCAGGGAACTTCAGGGGAGAGCAAAGCTGCCTTTGGCGTAGAGCTGAGGACACCCCGAAGGAAAAAGGAAGAGAAGGGACTCTCCCCGGTGGTCAGTGGATGTGTTTCCGGAAACCAGAAAATATATATCTTGGAAATGGGACAATTTCCCACCTGGGCATTCCTTATAAAGACATGAAATTACTAGAAACGCCTGCTGAGTGGGCACCGCACCCACCTTAGGAGGAGTCCCCAGGGCTGGCTGCACCGCGCCCACCGCGCCCACCTTAGGAGGAGTCCCCAGGGCTGGCTTTGCAGCAAGCTTTCAGGCTTCTGGTCAGTACAAAAACATTATTCCACTTCTGCCCCTTCCCCACCCTGCAGGACTTCAGAAATGCGTTTTTACAATCTGTCTTTGCCATAAGCTCCCACCCCACGGCTTCCTCGCTAACGTGCTCCTGACTGACGCCGCTGGCAGCCTACAGCCGCCTAGGATAATAACTGTGACAGTCACTTTTCGTCTCAAGTTGTGGATTCATTAAAAAGAAGGCATTGTATCTCGCCAGGAAACAGGGTCAATCCCACACTGAATGTTTCCGTTCCTCAGTTACAGAGGATAAACATGAGCAGTACTAACCATACAAGCATGTGTGAACACACGCGCCCGCGCACACGCACACCCTTCTGCAATGTCTATCTATGAGTGGACGGTACCTCTACATGACACAGTGCATATTTTAAACGGTTCTTAAAGAAAAACTCTTTGTCATATTTATTAGCTCTACTTGTAACTTTGATTTTCCTTTTCTACACATCCCTTCCTGCCCTGTCATCATTTAGTTTTCTTTCTTTCCCTGTTTTGAGACAGACTTGAGCTCTGGGTGTCAAATTTTATTCCAGACTTGTTATTCCTCCTTTGCTACATGGTGGGGTTAAAAATGTCCAAACTCACTTTTAACATAGTTAGATAAATAAATAATAAATAAATAAAATGTCTCCAGGTTAAGACCCTGCATTCCAAGTTTCAGCCCAGAGTGAATTTGTATGGCCAAGATATAAACCCCTGAAAATAGGAAACTAATGCCACAAGGATTTAAAATAATAGAAAATGTTTCACATAATATAAATCCATAAGCAGTGTATTATATTTAAGTCTTAATATCTACATACATGGATTATCTATATCTTGACAATCACACAAAGTAATCTCATTGCCCCCCCTCCCCTCTTCCTTCGACTCTGGCTTCTGTTCCCTTGTATTATCAATGCTCTGGGCCATAAAATACTGTATTAATATTAGTTTGTCACAGCAGACTAAATTTAGAACAACTCATTAATACAAGAGAGTTAGAGGCAGTCAGCCAGGAGTAGCAGGGACCGTAATCTCTTAAGGCTGTAAGTTATGCAAACTTGCCACTTGAACTGGAGAGCCAGCCGTTCTTTTTGTTCCTAATAAGAGATTCTATTCATTCTAAGATGATTCTAATTAAGAAATGGAAGGAAAAGCAATTTTGTCATCGTGCATACAGTTGTGTGACTGCAGTCAACCTTATATCATCCCGCTTGGCTTCCTGGTCAGATAAGATTAGTGGCACCTGCATGGAGTGAATATTCCTCTTACCATCTACATGAAAAACAATGGCTTCCCTGTGCAAATGCCCGGGTGTGATCATAATCAATGCTCCTGGAAGACGCTGGATAATCGATGGTTTTCAAAATGAACCTTTTATGGCTCAGAATCATCTCAGTGCAGACAAAAAGTTTCAACTTTTTACAAATAAAAAAAAAAAAAAAGTCTTTCAAATGGATACTTCTGGACCAGTTACGACTTTCACTGGGCTTGTCAAATATTAATTTTTTTTTAAATTTAATCCCTTGCTAAGCTACAAATATTCATGTTTAACACAAGCAGCAAGCAGTTCAGGGCCGGTGACTTGGTATGTACCTTTTGAATGATGCATAGAAAACAGCAGTTAGCACAAAGAAAAGCCACCAGATTGGTCTCAGGGAAACCCAGTGTCTGAATTTTTCATGACTCCTCCAGCACTTAAAGAATAAAAAAAGAAAGAAAGAAACCTGGCTACTGGTGTTGGAAGGGCAGGAATCGGGAAGGTGAACGCTGGAAATGTACAAGGGAATCCAGCTTTGCCCTGGGAAAGCGAAAGGGGAGTTAAGCTCCTTAGGAGATTTGGGGGGTGGTGTTCTTTTGCTTTGTTTTGGTATTTATAAACACTAGAGGAGCAAAACCAAAATCATGAAAATGTACACACACAGTCACGAGTCCCGGAGGACCCTTATTTTTGAGTCTCTAAGGACACTCCAAACTTGCCTTTCCTTTGGGGTCCCGAGGCTTATTGCTAAACTTCCTTGAACCATGCCTTTCCTGGCCTGATTGTTCATGCTTACAGGTTCTCCCTCCAGAGGAAATGGGAAACGCAGAGAAAGTGAAAGAGAATCATTTGTTTCCGGGGCTGCATTCTCAGACCTCTCTCTGGAATGAGGGCAAGGAGGCGGGGCGTGGGGAGGGGGGTGACGTCTTAATTACATAGATGCCCAGTGACGCCAGACTGAAGGGTGTTTCCGGTGTGATGAACCTGGCTGCATTGTATAGTGGTTTATTAGAAAATATAAATTGATTCCAGGGAAACAAACGGAGTAACGCTAAGAAAGGGGGAAAATATAGCGTTTAAGCAACTGATGCCTTCACCTGCCGCCACCTTGTTAAGCTCTTAATGAGTTCCTTTCTATTCTTGGTCACATCTGATATTTTTTTTTTTTTTTTTTTTTTTTGTATAAGTCCCTTTGAACAGCTGGGAGCAAGAACTGCCTTTGATCACAGAATTCTTCTGATTTTCACTCAAAACGAGGCCATTTTCATTCTGACTCGGGGTATTTTTTTATGAGTTTTATTTCCCCCAAGAACATTCCCGGGCATAGCTCTTCCAGGCCAGGAAGAGCCTGAACAATTAATGTATACATTTTTACATAAATGTTTATAAATTTAACAAAGGGAGAGAGCTTTGCCACAAGAAGGCCCTACTCTTTTGAAGGTGGTTTTCTAATGATGACCCTTGGCGTGTTGGACCACATGGGATTCCTCGGAGAAGAGTCGGATGAAAATTAGTCTATTCTCATTTCAAACAGAATTCCGCCGAAGTCCTGATCATAGCATCAGCGTGCAGTCCAGGGAGACAACACGCGCTATCATTCGCTCCGTAGCCTCCCTCTCCTGGTAATTGTTGCAGGAGCGCACAGTGACAAGACTCCGGGATGCGAGCGGCCTGGATGTACTCCGGCTGTTACGCTCTGTTTAAAGATTTAAACCATCGGGGTATGATAAGGCTTTTTGATGTTCATTGAACATGGAACTTGGGTACAGAAGAAGGGGAAAGGGCTTCACCAGAAGGCAATCATCTTTCAGAGCTGCAGTCAGTCAGGGAGCGGTGGGGAAATCTCAGCCTCGGTGTAGCTTCCCAACAAAGGGAGATGAAAGAGGTAGGGTGAGAGGGAGGCCAGGTCTGGCTGTGAGGCAGGACTCTCGGATGAGAGTTCCATGCCTTCAAATGCAGGAAAAACATTTAGTGTTCCTCTTTCATTAAAACCCACTCAGGCATGGCAGGGAAGGCAGGGACAGCGGCAGGTGTAAATCTGGGGGGCTTCAGTTGACCCCAGACTTGAAAGAACCTCCTGTGACTTATATTTTTGAAATTCCTTAATGAGTATTTACTTGCACTCAGATGAATGCTATTTCAGATGCACAGCCACAAATCTGGGAGAGGACAGTCCTTAAAGCACATTCTCCGATTCCTTACAACACCATCTTCCCCTGAAGGGAGAAGATGGATATTTGTCTTGAAGAACATATAACCATCAATGAAAGAGTAGTAAGAGCCCCTAAAAAACCCAAACCGATTTCCTCTGTGTCTGCTTTGGCAAAACAACAGCTTTCCACCCTGCTCACAGTACATCTCGTTGTGTGAAACAAAAACCAAGACTTTGGTGCTGCCTCACAAGTCACAAGCTGGCTGACAGCAGAAGCCAAAGACTCTAACAAATGTTTGTTGAATGAATGAATGAATGGTCCCAGGGAATGAGGGGGATTCCCACACATTTTCTATGATTCCATCTAAAAGGGATAGGGGGCGCTAGGGAGACAGTGCAGCAGGTAAAGCTCTCAGTGAGCTCAACAACCCGACTTCTATCCCCAGCACCTATCGAAAGACCTGGGCCTCCTGGCAAACACCTGAGATCCTAACAGCAGGAAGAAGGAAACAGAAGGATCCTGGGGTTCAAAGACATCCTGTCTAACCAGTTGGTGAGCTCCAGAGCAAGCGAGAGACCCCCCTCTCAAAAAATATGGAGAGATACTGTCATCTAACCTTAACCTAAACACACAAAAAAGAAAAGAAAGCAGAGGTGTGGCTTTCTCACCCCACCTCACTGTGGTGAGGCATGGAAGCAGACCTGACACTCCTGGACCTGAGGACAGCTTGGCCACTTAGCAGAGAATTCTGGGAATCTTTCATCACTTACTTTTTCTCCTTCTCCAGACTGAAATCCATGTCTCTGACAATCTTTGACAAACATTCAAACTTTACAGGAAAAAAGAAAAGAAAAGAAAAACCTTTCATTAACATTCTTACTGCTGGACTAGAGACATGGCTCAGTGGTTAAGAGCACTGACTGCTCTTCTGAAGGTCCTGAGTTCAAATCCCAGCAACCACATGGTGGTTCACAACCATCCGTAATAAGATCTGACACCCTCTTCTGGTGTGTCTGAGGACAACTACAGTATATTTGCACATAATAAATAAATAAATCTTAAAAAAAAAAACCATTCTTGCTGCCGTTGGTATTTCTCTCCAAGATACTTCACGTCAACATGGCAGAGAGGAGTTTAGAAATACAGAGTCACCAACATTGTTTAAAAGTGAGTCTTGGACTGGAGAGATGATTCAGTGATTAAGAGCACTGGCTGTTCTTCCAGAGGCTCTGGGTTCAATTCCCACCATCCACATAGCAGGTCACAACTATCTGTCATTGCAGTTCCTGGAGATTCAACACCTTTAAACAGACACATATGAAGGAAAAACAGCAATGCACATGAAATAAAAAATAATTTTAAAAAGAAAAAAAAAAACCACTGAGCCTTATGCTGGACGTGTAGCTCTGTTGGGCTACCACAAACCCCTGGCTATATCGCCAGCACTGCTTAGCATAGTGCTTCAAAAATGGAGGCATGAGGATCAGAAGTTCATTGTTACCCTCACATACATAGAGGCCAGTCTGGGATGCATGGGACCCTGTCTCCAAAAATACAAATATAAGGGAGACTTCCTACTTCCTGGTGACATGAATAACACATACTGTGACCTCCCAACTTGCCCTGGTCTCACAGTGAGCTGTTGATGCCCCACACCCCCACAATCATTCTTTCCTTAGAGGTGAGACCCTGGCCTCTCTGATTTCTTCATAGGAACTTAAAATGGGCTCGGCCCCTCCTGTGGGCAGCCAGAGTAGGTGCTTCCCATTCTAGCCCAGAAAACTACATGTCCACCAAGCAGCACTGCAAACCAGGACCCAGTTCCCCCCCAGAGCTTAGGTCTGTCCACGAGGCCATGGCCCAGCTGTGCCCAGGACCTACCACAGCCAGCCCAGTCCCAGGAAGTGGAAGAAGCCCCGCTGTCAGTGTTTAATCACATACACCCTAAGCCAGGGCCTCCCAGATGGTTCTCCCAGCGAACCTGAGAGAAAGGGGCGGCTCAAGGGTGACAAGCATAAAGTGTACACATAATGAAACTCATCAGAACGTTTATGTGTTTCACGTTTCATGTTCTTCCGAGTTATCACTGGCCTGGACTGAGCACGGTATCCATTTCTCTGGGACTGTACCCACTCAGCTGCTCTGAGTATCACAGTCCCTCCCATTAGAGTGTCACTGGAGAGGAAGTGAAGTGTGGTCCATTTTTTTCCATGGGCTCGGAGTCCTGCTAGCACCTGCTGCTGACCCTGAAGTTTCTTCGAGAAACCACAGACCTGCCCTTTCCCCCAGCCTTCCCTTCCCTGGTCCTGGAGCCTGTTAGCCATCACCCATCAACACAAGAGTCCATTTAGCACAACTCAAATCCAGAAAACTCAACGACCAAATAACTTGCCCTCTGACTGGTCTCTTTCCTCTTATTGCCCAACTCACCTAAAAAAACCCTCAGCCTCTGAAATCAAATTGATGGTTGATATAACCAAACCTCTTCCTAAGATTTCCAGTGTCAGAATCAACCTGCTGCAAACACGACCATCCAAGGGCTGAGGAAAAGCAAGATTGTACCAGTTGCCTTTCTCTCTTGCCCTTCTGGGTACACTAGGAAAAAAACTCTCTTCAGAAAATCAATAAGTCAGATTGTGCCCAGCAGTCCCCCATTACAGAATTAAATCCATATGCCAACACAAAAACAATGAAGAGGCGCAGCTATCAAGGGACACATCTGCTTTGTTTGACTTCAGCCGACAGGGAATGAGACCACAAGACTGGATATAATTTAATGCAAACCTTGGCCTATCCTGGTCGTGCATATGACTGACCCTCGGGGCACGACCATCAATTTTCTATTAAAGATCAGAGATTTGACATATCAAAGTCAACATGTAGCTGAATAACTCCAGTAACTTGATAATACTTCTTTTGTGGATTTCACAGTGGCTTTTCGCTAAAGTATCAGAAAGGTAGCCGATTTCAATCCTGACCTGCCAAGATCTGAATATGAAATGAAGGATTTCAGCTTGATCTTCCCACAATGTGAGGATGAACGTTCTGGTAAATGTTAACTTAGTGCTCTGAATAGCTCAGTAATAGATGGGTTTAGGCGATAATAGGTTTAAAATGTCAACTTATTGAATAATAATTTCATGTTGTACAAATACTATGTGTGAGAAGGGATTTGTTTTGCAAATTTTGAAATAAATGAATGGATTTATAATGCCCTTGGCTGTCTCACCGTCTGAAAATAATCTAACAGAAGAATGAGAATTTGGGTATGCTTTCTCCGGGCTTGTTTTTCTGCATTTGTTTCCTTGTGGTTTCCATAATTACAGCGCCTTTCTGAATCCCGGTCCTTAATTGAGTTCTCCCCAACTTTGGTCCCCAAAGCCAGGATGATGGCTTTCTTTTCTAGTAAAAATAAAAACTCAATTATCCTTGCCTATAAAATGTTTCATGACACCAATACCATCAAAACCTTGCACCGACCCAGCTGTAAAATGCTCAACTGTTCAGAACCCAGGAACTGGGGGAAAAGTCAGCTTCCGTAACTGAACTCAGCCCTTCAGTCCAATTACAAGATGACAGCTCGACAAATCCTAGAGGAACGCAAGTGTGGGGAAAACAGAATTGTGATGGGGACCTGGGGAGAAACACCTGAGCCGTGGGCTGTGGGAAAGGGCCCTGGATTCTGTGGCTGGATCCCCCAGACACACATACCACACTCCCCACCATCCTGGCTGAAATAAGTGTGCTTTCTTGGAGAACCATCGGTGAGTTGGCTGAATGTTTCAGATCAGGTATTTTTCTCCTCTGTGTCCCTGAAATCTCAGGAGGGGAAAGCCCACATGCCTGGTAGGCTAAACCTCTGAGAAAACAGATACCAACACTTCCTGTTGGTGCAAACATGCTCATATCTGGTGACACCTACATGAACTGGTCCAAGCCAGATCCGCACCACTAAGCTCACCCACTCTTGCAACATTGTCTTGTCTGAGTCACCTCAAAACTATCCATAAAATAAGAATATGATGTTAGTTGTTAGCCTGGGAGAAGAAAACATGAGTAAGAGAGTAAGCTGTGGGAGGAGGTGACAGCAGCCCGTGAAGACTGCGGGTCAGGCAGGTTGTCCCTGTGGGTAACGGAATGTGGTTCCTCCTGGGACACCCTGATTGGGTATAGAACACCCTTAAGCAGGATTTGGGGGGCTTTCCTCAGTGCTGTGATCAAATACTTGACAACAAACAGTTTCAGGAGGTTGGATTTGACTCACTGCTGGGGTTCACGGCTCGTCCTGCTGGGGGAAGCAGGGCCGTAGGAAGGGCTCTGTACTGTGACCGCAGAACTTCCTTACATCTCAGGACATCAGAAAGCGAAGGAATCGAGACATAGGCATCAAGCTAGCTTTCTGCTTTTCCTGTTTTTATTCAGTCCAAGATGGGATAGTGCCCACATTCACAGTGGGTCTCCTCTCCTCAGCAAACACCTGCTCAGCACAGGCACAGGTGTATCTCCTTATCGTCTGTCTTCTAAACCCAGTCAGGTTGACAAGGAAGAGTCATCATCACAGATTAAGGGGTCCAAAGAGTTTCTACAACTCTTGTTGCCATTAATGGAGGTTGGCTCTTGGGAACAGTAATTCTTTGGTACTTCTGGACTAGTGTATGGTTGAGCAGGGGCTTTAGGAACCTGAGGAGATCCTCAGACAGGAGTCACTGCTGGAAGCTGGAAGCCAGGTACCATGCGCTGAAGTGGAAACCAGGAGAAGGGTGGTGGCATAGCCTCTGCTGCAGGCTTTATTAACCTTTATTAACCACTGATGCTTTCCTGTTGGTTTTCAACTTATGACGTAATGTGGATTATAATAAGTTTAAGCAGTAGGCATGAGTAGATCTTTCTTTCCTCCTTCTTTCTTTAAAGACTTTCTTTCTCCCAGCCATTCAATCTTATTCTCCAAAGTGACCACATTTTAGCTGCTTCTGACTCTCTTTGTAAACCTTGTGTTTCCAAACACACACACACACACACACACACACACACACATTATGTGACCATCTTTTTATTGTCAAGTAGAGGAGGTCCTACTTGGCATAAAATTCCGATCTGTGTTTCTCTTATATGATGTATGCTTGCACATACTAGCATATCAATGTCTCTATATTTGTCTCAATGTTTTAATTGATGCTAATACCATGATTTGACCCATTCCCATCTGCAAGCACTTCAGTATTTATCTAACTTTTGCCCATCACATTGAATGTTATCACCCTGCAACATATATACAAGTTGAGCCAACAGTGTGAACAGCCTATGTGCATGTGTACCTCTGTGTGTGTGTGTGTGTGTGTGAGAGAGAGAGAGAGAGAGAGAGAGAGAGAGAGAGAGAGAGAGAGAGAGAGTCATTCTGTTATGACTGGAGTTACTCAAATAGCAGGTACTTTTCAGTACTTGAGAAATCATGTCAACATGACTCTGAACACTTTATGAAATCAGCCTTCTTCTGATGACACATACACACTTAATAATTCCACACCCTAGAAAATGTTGAACATTTTAAGACTTAGGTCAAATAACAAATTAAAATGGCAGCTCCCTGCGGTGATGCACATTGCATACCTTCTCACTTACCTATGAAGGGTCTCAGCTGCATTTGTTCCTCCATGTCCACCTTCTTTTCCTAAGCTTTTTGAAAGCACTCTTTCTGAGAAAATGGCCTTCTATCTCTGTATTCTTCTTGTTTGTGGCCTTTTTTTTCCTCACCATGTGAACATATTAACTATCAATGCTTAATAACAACATTTTGAGATTTCTATGTTTTATCTTATTTTTGTAGTGTGGTTTTATTTTAAGTCTTCTTTATTTTAACCTCTCTGCTCCAGTGTAATATAGGGTACAAAATATAAATTTGATTAAAAGGCATTGTTTCCAGTGCCATAAGATGATTTAGTTCATAAAATATTTTCAACATAAGTTTGATGACCTGAGTTCCATCCTTCAAAAAATATAAGGAGAAAATCAATTTCACAAACTTGTTCTCTGATCTCCAAACATATACCATGGCATGCTCACATAGTAAATTTTTTTAATTAAAAATTGATGGTATTAGAGAGGTGACTCACTGGCTACAAGTGTGTAATAGGACATGAGCTGAGTTCCCAGCACTCACATCAGCTGCCTCACAGCCATTTGTACCTCCAGCTCCAGAGGTTGATGCCTGTGGTTTCCACAGCCATCTACACAGT
Organism: Apodemus sylvaticus; assembly: GCF_947179515.1. Lineage (NCBI taxonomy): Eukaryota > Metazoa > Chordata > Mammalia > Rodentia > Muridae > Apodemus > Apodemus sylvaticus. Next base: position 3,953,509 of record NC_067482.1, read on the forward strand.
ACACACACACACACACAGACACACACACACATATAAACACATCAAACACATGCATATAAGCATACCAAACACACGCGCACACACACAAATACAGATACACACACAAACACACCAAATACAACCATAACTATATGTATGCATAAATCCTTAAACTACATTTTAAAATATTATTTCCAAATTGCTACGTAGCTGCCTCCAACTATTACTCAATTTTTCTTGTATTGTTTGGAAATCTTTTCATCAATAATTAGTTCCCATGTGAATTCTATTTCTGACTTGTGTGTTGTGTTTTAAATGGCTGTGTTATCATGGAGAATCTGTCCTCTGTCTTCATCACCAAAACTCTCCACGTTCATCTTCCCCAGTGAATAATAACCTGTCTCGACCTGGAGCAAAGTAAAGTATGTGTTTTCATGGAAATTACTTGAATATCCAGATTAATTTAGAGAAAATTAACATGTTTGCAATATTTATTCTCACTAAAAATGAAAGATATGCTTCCACTTACTGCTCCTCGGTTTCTGTCCTTCAGAAAATGTTTGTTTGCCTAAGTTGTGATGCTCATGCCTGAGGTAAAGTGAAGGAGACCATTCTCAGGTAAAAATGACCACCATGTTGTCCCGAGGAGAGAGGTAAACTCCCCATTTGTTCTGCTCCTTCCCCCTTTCATTCCCTTCTCTGTGATCATGTTTACAGCTTTGGCTAACCTTATGCTCTGCCTTTTTCTTAACTTTTTTTAATGTGTGTATAAAATAATGGGTTTTGTTATGACATCTTCAAATAATCATATTGTGTATCTTGCTCATAATCACACAACACACATGTCTTAGGGTTTCCATTGCTGTGAACAGACACCATGACCAAGGAAACTCTTATAAGGACAACATGTAATTGAGACAAGCTTACAGGTTCAGAGGTTCAGTCCATTATCATCAAGGTGGGAACGTGGCAGCATCCAGACAGGCATGGTGCAGGAGGAGCTGAGAGTCCTACATCTTGTTCTGAAGGCAAACAGAAGACTGACTTCCATGGGGCTAGAACCAGGGTTTTAAAGTCCACACCCACAGTGACACACCTACTCCAACAAGACCACACCTACTCCAACAAGACTGCATTTCCTAATAGTGCCACTCCCTGGGGCCAAGCATATACAAACCATCACAACACACATACACACACACTGACACACACACTGATACACACACTCACACATACACACATTGACACATACACATTCTCACACACATACTCACATGCACACACATATTACCACTCTCTCTCTCTCTCTCTCTCTCTCTCTCTCACACACACACACACACACACACACATCTTCCCACCACCTTTGTCTCTCACACAGACTCCCTTCTTCCCTTTCTTTCATCTTTGAGATTACAACCTAATCACAACATCTCCCCTTCCTTTCTTCCCTCCAAACCCTCCCATATATTCTTCAATCTCCTTCAGATTCATGGCCTCTTCTTGTTAATGCATGCATATATGTATGCCTACACACATATTGTTAATGCATGCATACATGTATGCCTACACACATATTGTTAATGCATGCATACATGTATGCCTACACACATATTGTTAATGCATGCATACATGTATGCCTACACACACACACACACATATATATAGGTTTCATATATATATATGTTCCTAAATGAAACCTTCTCAGTCTGTATAACATTACTTGTATGTATGATTTCAGGACAATGCGGCCCAGGACAGTTGACTGGTAAGCTCTTCCCTGGAGAGACCACCTTTCCCACCCCCAGCATGCCTTGGTTGCCTGTAGTTCTTTGTGTACGGTTAAGTCCTCACGGCTTTCCCTCTGTAGGAAGCCATGGCTCTACCACTGTAGCACGTCCACTGGTGTCATCCTTGCTCAGCTTGTGTTGATGATGCTCAGCTTGGTGAGAGTTTATGGGTGTAGCTTCTGACATTACTAGGACACACAATCTCACAGCCAATTCCCTAATCCTCTAGCTCTTACGATCTTACTGGCCCCTCTTCTGAAATGTTCCCTGAGCCATAGGTGTTGAGGTGTTTTGTGGGTGTTTCCATTGGGTCTGGGCTCCACAACTGCATTTTAATTGGTTGTGGTTTTCTGTCACAGTCTCTGTTACAAAAAGAAATTTCTTTTCTTCGAAGACTACACTTATCTGTGGATATAAATACAAATATTTAAGGGTTGCTATTAGAGATTATGCTAGTTTAATAAATTAGTTGTTGTAGATTCTTCTCCAATGGCCATGATTTCAACTTGCCCTGGGTAGTTGGCTACGTCTCCAGTACCAACTATGGTTTGCCTATTGTTATATGGATCTTAGCTGTTGGTCACCACCAAGGTATGTGTACCACTACTGCGCCTTTAAGGTTATCATGGCATGTTGGTCATATGGGGTTCATAGGTGTCATAGATGATAGGCTGGTTGACTCCCTCCTTTGGGAACTTGCATAGCGCTTTCTGGTACCATGGAGGCTGGTTCTCAGGGTCTTCCCCCCCTGCTTGCTGGTTCTGTATTAGCTACTTCTTTTATTTATTACATACCTGATGTCCCTGGAATTTTTTATTGTCACTAAAGATTCCCCTCCCCAGGTGACTCCCTCATATTTCAGAGATAAATGACATCAAGTAAAGATAATAATTTTTAAACAGCTATTTAAGGACTGTCAAGAAGACTCAGTGAGTAAGGCCATGTGCTACCAGTTTCAATCCCCAAGACATACGTGGTAGAAGAAGAAGTAAAGGGACTCTCACAAGTTGTCTTCCAACCTCCACACTTGCATGGTAGCATGTGCCCATATAATAATAATAATAATAATAATAATAATAATTTAAAACACCACCACCTCTACTCTACACTTGATGATAAGATCCTGTTACTGAAGATACCACACACATTGGCCACATCATATGGAAAAATCAAGTTGGTAGTGCCAGGAAGCCCTCTCCTGTATGGCCAGCCTTCATAATAGAGGGAGGATCTCCAAAGGCTGCTGAGGGGATCAAGTCACCAGTTGTCACGTACAACTGTGAGCCTGTGAACTGCAATAATGACTAACATAACAGCAAACACCCATTGGCGCGGCAGTAGCCTGACTGTTACAGGGAAACCTAGCATGTTCTGGTTAGATTTAGGAACAGATTGAGATCAGATTTTCTGAAATCTGATTAGAGTCCCACAGAAGGAAACTCAAGCACTTACTACCAATCAAGCCAGTCACTCATGACTGGGGAGCCCGCATGGCCCCAGCGATGAACCTACTACTACAGTTCGATTAAATGGGACATCCTACTTCACTTCTCATTGCTAAGCTGAAATATGACCAAAGCCAACCTGGAGGAGGAAGGTTTGTGCGGTGTACACAGCCACCTCACAGTCCATCCCTGAGGGAAAAGCCAGCCTTGCCTGAAGCAGCAACCATGGAGGAATCCTGCCTATGGCTTGCTTTCCCTGCCTCGCTCGGTCCCCTTGTTTACACAGCCCGGACTCACCGGCCTGGGGATGCTATCACTCACGGTGGGCTGCCCCCCCACATCATTATCAATTAATAGAATTAAGCAATTAAAAAAGTCCCCACGGATTTGCCCACAGACCTGTCCAATAGATACCTCAACTGAGGTTCCTTCTTCCCACGTGATTCTAGTTTGTATCGAATTGGCAAGCACTAGCCAGCATGCAGACAGTATCAGTCCACTCTCTCAGTTCAGACCTATCTACCTATAGATTAGTGCAGCTCTCTGGCCTGTCAGAGAAGATTCTTTATGCAGTGGACGAGGACGTACAGGAACTCACAACCAGTCAGAATGCAGAGAAGAGGTGTACGTGAGTGCTAAGACACAATGGAGCATCTACATCACCCGACATACAAGGTTCAGGGACTGTACGGGTAGGGACAAGAAAACGATAAGAGCCAGAGGTCAGGGGTTAAGGGGGACCGGAGTGAGGCAGTATGGTCTGGATGGATGGACTACTGCATCCATGAACACACTGTAGCCATGCTTCCTATACAAGACCAAACCAGTCAACACCACAGCAGGGAGTAGCAAGGGGCCCAAGCTCTACCCTAACTGAAGAGCTACGGACACCTGTTGGCCTCTCCGGGAGGGAGAGTTTTCTTTACAGATATGACCTTGGTAAGCCAACCATGTTCCAGTGGATGGCCCCATACCTGGTCTGTACAAATTGGATGGATATCGTACTATTTAAAGAAAAAGAGAGGAAGTGAGGGGAGAAGGAGGAATCAGGAAAATCTCAAGAAGGCTGTGGGCCAGCTAGCCTGGGCATACCCAGGTGTGATGGTTTGTGTATGCTCATCCCAGGGAGTGGCACTATTAGAGGGTGTGGCCTTGTTAGAGGAAGTGTGTCACTGTTGGCATAGGCTTGGAGATCTTCCTCCTAGATACCTGAGCATGCCCAGTCTGTTCCTGGCTTCCTTTGGATAAAGATGTAGAACCCTCAGCTCCTCCTGCACCATGCCTGCCTGGATGCTGCCATGCTTCTGCCATGGTGACAATGGACTGAACCTCTGAACCTATAAGCCAGCCCCAATTAAATGTTGTCTTTTATAAGACTTGCATTGGTCATGGTGTCTGCTCACAGCAGTAAAACCCTAACTAAGACACCAGGCATGAGAGACTCTGGCTCAAACAAGGTAGAAAATGAGGACCAGTGCCCAAAGTTGCCCTCCACACATGCTGTGACATGCACATGCCTGCACTCACACAGGGACATGCCTGCACTCACACATACGGATTTGAATACACATGAATACACACATGCACGCAGCATATGCAAATGAAAAGGAATTTCAAAACCTCTTCCTAGAGGAAGCCACGTCATTTCTTCTCATGTTTCACTGGTCAGAGCAGGCCACCTCCGTGTCAGGTGTGGTAGAGGAATTCAATTTCACACTAGAGTGGAAGGAGGAGGAAATCCTGGACATGTGTACAATGACATCACCATACTTGGCCTTTTCTTACCCGGAAGCAATTATTACCTCTGCCTGGGACGTGCCAACAGCCTTGCTCCCTTAACAGGATGGCTTCTTCCCATCCAGATGTTTTCCCAGTATCCCTCTTAAGGCTTCCTAGACATCACATCTGGATAGAATGTCCTTCCCCAGCTAATCTGGCCAACTGATGACACAGTCACATGGGATTGCAGTTTGGATTGTGAGCTGCTTCTTTTCTAGCCAATGATAATCTTCTTGCTAAATCCAGCCTGACACTCACTTTTTGTAATAAAGTTTTATCAGAATGTGTTATGTCCATTTATTTCCATAGTCTGTGACACCTTATACCACAGCGGGTAGTTGTCACAGAGCCTGTCTGGACTCCAAAGGGTAAGCTGTTTGCCACCTGATCCTTTAGAAAAATGTTTGTTTAGGCTAGCAAGACAACTCTTCCTAAAATGCACTTTTAGCACAGGCATGAGGGACTGAATTTTGATCTTCAGAATCTTCATATAAAAAAAAAAAAAAGCCAGGCATGGTTGCACATGCCTGTAACCCCAGCACATGGAAGGCAGGGGTAGACCCACCCCTGGGGCCTGCGGGCCAGCCAGCCTTGTCTATCTGGTGAGCTACAGTCAGTAAGAGACAAGTCTTCTTAAAGAAAGAAAACTAGTAGACAGTTGAGAGAAGAAAACCAGGATTAAGCTCCAGCTTCACACACATGCACACATACATGCACATACATGATGCACAAACATGACACACAATGCATGCATGCATGCATTCACACAAACACAAAAGAAAATTAAAAGATCTGCTAAGCCTGGCATACAACCCAAACTCGTGGGAGCAGCAGTTTCATCCCAGCGTGTTGTGTGCCCTAGCACATCACAGAGCTCACGGCCTGTTCTTCTTTGTTTCCTGCTCCTGGGGCTCAGCAATCTGACCAAGAGCAACATGGGAGGCAAGGCCTCGCTGCCCTACACAACCTGTCACTAAAGAAAGCCAGGGCAGGAACTGAAGCAAAGACCATTCAGGAACACTGTTCAGCTGTTAGACCCGAGAGCCCAGGGTAACACGGCCCACAACAGGCGGGGCCCTCCCTCAACTGCCAATCAGGAAAATAACTCACAGACTTGCCTACAGGCCAATCGGATGGAGGCCTTCATTTCCACTTCCCAGATGACTAGCTTGAGTCAGTTTGATGAAAACCTAACCAACGCAATGGGACAATCAATAAATACATGCCAAAAATCTGGAGAGAAGGCACACGTGTTCCCCAGATTCGAATAGTCAAGAAAAATGGGCAAAGAATCAGGATGCAGAGTCTCAGAATGTCAAATGTCACTAAGACAAACTTCAGATGTCTCTCTGAACCACAGATTATCACCTCCTCAACTTCCTCCTCCTCCTCTTCCTCCTTCTCCTCCTCCTCTTCCTCTTCCTCCTCTTCCTCCTCTTCCTCCTCCTCCTCCTCCTCTTCCTCCTTCTCCTCCTCCTCTTCCTCTTCCTCCTCTTCCTCTTCCTCCTCCTCCTCTTCCTTTCTCTCTCTCTCTCTCTCTCTCTCTCTCTCCCAGAGTAAACATTAGAAATCAACATTGATTCTCTAAGCATTCAGGCAACTAGAATTTTTCACACCCTAGTTAGAAAGAATTAAGCAACTCTGACACTTATGAAGTGTTTAAAAATTACAAAATTACTAAATCCACATCCATTTGCTCTGAAGAATATATCATTCTCTTTGATTAATAAATCTGACTGAAATGAGGTATGGCCGCTTCCACGCGGTATTGTACAGCCTTCACAGGCTCCTAAGCCGGCGTGGACTGCCTCCATACTGGGCATCTAGGGAGTACCTCAGTACGCATGCTCAGAACACCCACAGGTCTCTATGCAAGGACCCGGGCCCTGGTGAGTTTACAACATGAGGAAAACACCCAAAGCACAGGCCAACCTTGCAAGCGCGGCATCCTGGCTTGCTTATAACAGCAATTTCAGCTTGCGCAGATCCACAACTTATTTGCAAACAGATTAATTAATGTTACAGCAGCTGTTTGCAGCCAGTCTGTGATCTCGCGGAGCACAGATGACACTTTGCCGTCGTCTACTCCGTAGGGGCAATTCCAGCAATGCTCAGATTAGGTCTGTGCTGCAGAGACCCGCAAGATGAAATAAGTCGAGTCCTGAAACCACCACACTGGCTTTCCAGGAACCCCAGGCCACCAGCTCTCTAGTGGTGTCCCTGTCCCCCCACTTTCTGGGCTTCCTTCTAATTATGGCCCCCAAAAAGCCAGTTTGCAAACAGATTGTGAAAAGAAAACCAGGCATTGTTTTCGTTTTTTATTTATTTATTTAAAACAAAATGGTTATTTTCTTGTGCTTTCGGGTCCCTCTGGGTTGGTGTTCAGCAGTGTGAACCACTGGGTGTAATAAAAGAAAATGCTTGACTATTTTTCAGTAAGCTGACAGAATAAACAAATGTCTGAGGAAGTGCGGAGGAGGCGCCGAGCACCATTCCGCATACACGAGGTAGACGGCTCCGACCCCGCAGTGTGGCTCCTCCGATTGGGTTTCTCTTTTAGAAGGAAAAAAACGAAACAGAAGACAAGACAAAATCCCCAAAGCCTCGCTAGGCTAAATTTCCTTCCTTTCCTTTGAACAGACTACACAGATTTTGTTGACTAATTGGGATCAATCCCAGCTGTAAAACGCCTAGCTATCCTGCAGCTTTAATTAAGCTACCGGAGGGAGCTGTTTATCAATTAACACTTGTTACAAATTATTAGTAATTATATGGACTTTGTATGTATACTACAGCCTGCAAAGACCAAAACTGCCTTCCTTCCCCCGTTGTTAAGGAAGCAAACCGAACAGTTAACGGGCTCGTTGGAGGAAGGTACCAGTCCGACCAGAGCTTACGGAATCCCCCTTTTGGTGGGAAGATTTGGGAGATGCTTCAGTGCTGGGGACACAGCCGTCAAACAGTCACCATGTACGATGTATGCTCGGTTTTTTTCCAGAGCTTCGTGTTGACTGGCAGGCAGCCTAATGTGGACTCTGGGCCTGTATTTACTTTTTGAGTAACAAGCATAAATGGATATGGGAATTCTATGTAAAAGTTGGTAATGTATTCAAGCATTAAAGCTACCTCTCTCAGTATGCTCCTGGTTCTGTGATAATTTTAATTGGCTTAATTGAGATGCACAAACCTGATTAATGTTTAATTCCTTTATATTAAAAAAAAGAGTCAAGTAGTTCGACATTTCTTCAATTATGTTAGATCTTTCTCGACTTCAAAGGAATGTTCCGTTAGACAGCTAGATACGGGCGAGCTGATTAAAGAATAAAGACTGCTCATTATAATCTAAGAGTACAAAATTGGTTTGTGTAGCCTTTGAAAGTCAAAATTATGAGCTAAAACTTGAGCTACAGTAATTAACCCAGTTTATAGTCATTTTTGCTTATCTGTTTGCTTATGATTAGTAATTTAAAATGATCCCTGGGATTGATTTACACATCTAAAGCCCATTCTGGGACCCAAAATGTTTTGTCCATGATTCTTTAAACACTGGAGGAATGTAGTTAATGATACTAGTAAATACCTACCAATGAACAGAAGTCATTAGTATTGAAAAGACTTCATTGTAAACTGCCTGACGCTTGATGCGTAAATATAGAAACGTTTGCATACTGCAATCTACCTACAAAACATTTAAAATCTAACTTGCATTTCCTGTGGCCCTCTGGAATATTAAAAACAAGTGCAGGTGAAAAGTGTAAGTCACAGGGACATTTCACTGCGTGTGGCCCCAACAAGGGCCTCACAGATGCGTTCCGTTCCACAGTTCCCTCCAGGGAGCAGAATCAGGGAACATCTGGCAGAGAACTACTAGGGAGTCAGAGATAGTCGAGATGTGCCCCAGAAGTATGCATTCAGGGCTGAAGAGAGGGCTCAGCCAGCACCGCACTTGTCTTGCAGGTATGAAGACCCAGACTCCAGCTCTAGAACTCACATTGAACAAACAAACAAGCCAAGCACGGCGGGGCGGTGGCTCAGTTTATAACCCCAGCGCTGAGAAGGCAGAGACTGCAGAAGACTCGTGGCACAATGACAAGCCCAGCCGGCTTGGCGAATCTCAGGTCTATGAGAGATTCTGTTCTCGACATACAAGGTGGGCAATGCTGAGGAGTGGTACCCAATGCTGTCCACTGGCTTCCATGTTCACACAGACGCACCCAAAATACACACGCACACACACACAAACATACACAAATGTATATTCAGAGTGATCACACATTTGCCAATTTTTAAAGACTTATTTTTATTTGTGTGGGTGTGTATGGGTAGGTATGTGTACGTTAGTACACATGTCTACGTTAGTACACATGTCTACAGAGGCCAGAGACATCCAATCCTCCTACAGGTGGAATTAAAGGTGGTTGTAAGTCACCTAATGTGGGTGTTGGGACCTGAATTCAGGTCCTCTGAAAGAGTGGTGTACACTCATAACCACTGAGACAATTTTCCAGCCCCTATTTGCTAAGTCTTAAATGTTTCCAAGATTTTAGTGATAAAGAAAGAAAAAGCCACCTGTGGCCCTTCAACCCTGTGCTTGGGGTGGGGGGTGCTGTTGGCCACCACCCTCAGGACCAAGGGGGCAGGGTTCAGATGTCATGAATACCAACAGATTGACTCCCAGGGTCAGTTTCAGTGAGACAGATCAACTTTATTTGAGGTGAAGAAGGCCTATATAGATTTTGGGGAGTGGATAGGGGTCTCAGAGGTGGGTTGGAGGCTGGGCTGGAGGCCTGGGAATGCTTCTTTGACATAAAGAGGAATTCCAAAATCCTGCCTGGCAGATTTTTATCCTGGAGGGAGGAAGTTGAACCTGTAATTTGGCCGTAGACTATAAGTCTGGTGTGGGGGGAAGGGGGGGCGGCGGCTATAAAGGAGCAGAGGGAGAGAGGGCGGGCCTAACTCCTGCCAGTCTCAGGATGTTGGGGGTTTGGGGTATAGCTCAGTCTCACTCTTGTTCCAGGCCAGCTCCCCCATCCCGGCCCCACCCCCACCGTGGTCGCATGTGCCCACGGTCATTTGATGATAGAAAGCTTAGAGCAGAATGAAATGGGATCAAGGCAAAGAATCCAGGCACCCAGTTCAGATCAAATGTTCTACAACTGTGTGAGCATGCAGCCATGCCAGCTAATTGCCCTGTGAGGAAGTGGTGGCAGTGCGTTCCCTCGACACTGGTTTCCTGCAATGAACTTGATGTAGATGTTCCCTAGCAAGGAGCCTCCACAGACAAACAACTTGAGAAACTTTGCACTGTTTTCTATTTTTGAAGAATCATTATAGCCATTCAAATATTAAACATTCTACACATTTTATTAAAGAATCTTTTTTGTGAAATGCCAACTAATATGGTACAACAGCTTTAGGCTGCAGTAGGGAACATTGGAATAGAAACGAGACGTCTGCACTCATTACCATAGAGCCGTGGTGATCACATCTGTCCACAGGAACTTGTCCTTCTCACCTTACCAGGGCGGGACTAGTCCGCATGCGCAGTGCGAGCTCAGCCTTACGTCATGCCCTTCTTCAAAAGGAGAGCAGCAGTGAGAAGGCATTAGCTCTGCCTCTGCTTCTGGCTCACTGCATCGCTGTATGCTTGATTTGTCTATGTAGCACATATGCTAGAATGTTCTACTTTCAAAGAGGGGGACGGTGGGAGTGACTCCACACGCGCACCTGCCACCAGCCTCACAATGGGAGTGTATCCCGGCGACCTGCATGGTGGACAGAGAAAGCAGACTCCTCAAAGGTGTCTGACCTACATATTCACGAATGCATGATACACACTCACATACATACACAGACATGCACACACACACACACACACACACATATATATATATATATACACACTCATACATACAATCACACACACATATACACATTCACATCCATATTCACACATACACATAGAGATGCACACATACACACATGAATACACACATACCCCCACACACACAGCATACTCATACACACACATATGCAGAAACACATACTCACATACATACACAGACATGCACATATGCACATACATATATACACATACTCATACATACATACAAACACACACTCACATACATATACACACATATATACACAGAGATGCACACACATATATATATGCACACACACATATACATACACACATAAGCAGACACATACACACACATAGCCATACACACACAGACATATACACACACATGCAGAGACACACATACACACATAGACATATATATACACATTCATATGTGCTCATGCACACACGCTTACATACATATACACACATACAAAAACACAGAGATGCTCACACATACACACATGTACACACATATACATCATATACATGCACATACACATACATATACGATACGGATATGGATACGGATACATATATACATAGGCAGACATATGCACACACATACTCATACACACAGACATATACATACATATGCACAGAGACACACACACACACATATATATATACACACACACACACTCATATGTGTATTCAGGAGAAGCTGAGAGAGAAGCCTGACTGAATCGGTCAGCTCGGAGAGGAGTCTGAGGCAGAACAGCTGAGCTGACCAGCCAGAGCTCAGGGTGAGCTCATTCAGCAGTAAGTCTCAGAGGTAGAAGACATTCTAGGCCTAGATTAGATTGTGTGGAGGGTAGAAGCTTCCAGGCCTAGGCCCAGGTTAGCAGACGGAGGCAGTATGTCATGGAGAGGACATACACACAGACATATACATATGTATTCACACACACATACATATACACACATACAAACATACAGAGATGCTCACACATACACACATGTACACACACATATACATATACACATATAAACATAGACAGACATATACACACATATGCACAGAGATACACAAGCAAACACACACATATACACACACACTCATACACAGACATATACACTCACAATACATGCATTGATACATACACATACTCATATACATATACACATAGACACACACATGCACTCACACACATATACACCTATGTACAAACACATAAATAAATAAATAAATAAATAAATAAATAAATAAACAATCTTTAAAAAGAGATGAGAGAAATGTGTTCCAGAATCAAAGAAGAAATTAGCCATCTTAAACTTGAAAGTATGAGTCCTGGACATTTTCTTAAGATACCATTTCCTAAGATTACCAATGATCTATGACATAAACAAGAAAAACTTTGGTTTCCATGGATAGATATGGAAATTATATAGAGGTGTGTGTGTGTGTGTGTGTGTGTGTGTGTGTGTTCTAACTTCATCCAATGAGAGGGACCAGAAATATGGGCACCTCGGTACTGAATGGCACAGCCAGCGCAGCGCCCATATCTTAGCTCCTAGAAAGTGCAGGGTGCACACCTTTAATTCCAGCAGGAGGAGGCAGAGCCAATTGCACCTCTGGGAGTTCCAGACTAGCCTGGTCTACAGAGTGAGTTCCAGGATAGCCAGGGCTACACTGTAAATATATCTTTTGTTCTCCTGTTGTAACTGTTCTCTCCGTGACATACTGCCTCCGTCTGCTAACCTGGGCCTAGGCCTGGAAGCTTCTACCCTCCACACAACCTAATCTAGGCCTAGAATGTCTTCTACCTCTGAGACTTGCTGCTGAATGAGCTCACCCGAGCTCCGGCTGGTCAGCTCAGCTGTTCTGGCTCAGCCTCCTCTCCGAGCTGACCAATTCAGTCAGGGTTCTCCTGAATTTCTCTGATTCACTTTGTCTGCCACTCAATCAGACCTCACTTTCACACGTGAGTGCTTCCTTCTACAAACCAACTTTACCTTCAGTGTTTGGGATGAAAGGTGTGTACTAAGGGTGTGTCTGTATTCTAGCTAGAAGGAATTAAAGATATGTGCTAAGGTTGAGCCACACCACAACTAGAAACATTTTTCCCCCTCAGGAAATAACACAATCTCAGGGTTCACATTGTGATCAAATATCCTACAACACTATATAACAAAATCCTGTCTCAAAAGAAAAAAATCTGAGCACTCACTATTTTAATTAAGGTTTCTATTGTTTTGATAAACACTGGGAGCAAAAGCAACTTGAGGAAGAAAGGGTTTATTTCATGTTACACTTCCAAGTAATAGTCCATCACTGACAGGAGTGTGGGCAGGAACTCAAAGCAGGGGCCTACAGGAAGGAGCTGAGACAGAAGCAGTCAATGGGAGAATGCTGCTTATTGATTTGCTTCCCATGTCTTACTCAGCCAACTCTCACACATCCAGCACCACCTTCCTAAGGGTAGTATAGTCCACAGTGGGCTGGACCCTCCCATGCCAATCATGACCACAGTGGGCTGGTCCCTCCCATGCCAATCATGACCACAGTGGGCTGGTCCCTCCCAGGCCAATCACGAATCAAGAAAACATCCCATGGGCCTGCTCACAAGCCCATCTAGTGAGGGCATTTTTCTTAACTGAGGTTTCTTCTTCCCAAATAGCTTGGGTCAAGTTGACATAAAACTAACCAACCTGCTCACCAAAGGAAATCAGGGCTGCAAGATACAAAGACTGGTTCAGGGCTGGGGTAGGACGTGTACCCAATGAGCTTTGATCCTAGAACACCTGCTATACCACAAGGTAAGGAAATTATGTATTCAGGGACAGATGGGACATGCCAGATGAAAACAAAAGGCAACTTCGAAAGACCCTCCACTATGTAAATGTTAGGCAAGTATGAAAAAGTCATTATGGTATAGTAACAATCATAACATATAGTAAGTAAAACTTTGTGAGCCCATGCAGATAGGAAAGAAGGGTAAGAAGAATGGATAAATGGAAGGAAGGAAAAAATGATTATGGGAAGTGAAGAAAAAATCTCACTTTCCCCATAGTAAAATGTCCACTGCTAAGTACAGAAGGAAGGGCCTGATCAAAATGACCATTTTACAGTCACCACAGGAGTAACTGCTTCAGACAAGGAGTCATTACAAGATGCAGAAAGTAGTAGATGCGCTTTGATAAGCACATTTGCTCTCAAAGTATCTCTCTACAAAATGCATATTAATCACCAGAGGTAAAATTCTAGTAGAGAAATTTGCACAAACTATGGTGGTCAGGGTTCAAAGGCCAGCAGTTGTCATGTTACTAAGGCGTGTTTATAGCAGGCATCTCCTGATATGACTCGCTGATCTTGCGCCCATGGTCTGAATGTCATTGTAAAAAAAAATTAATAAATGCGAACTGAGGGACTCTGCAAAAGAGGCAGGGCAGAACTCAAAGACAGAAAGGTCATCACTATGAAAACTGGGAGCCATGCAAGGGGGCTGAGAAGACAGGACGGGTAAATGTTAAACCAACTCAAAGAAATCCTATACTGGGATTTTAATGCAATTTGTATTTAGTCTTTGAAAATCACATACAAGCATACATTTTCAGTCCTATTCTTCCCAGAATCTGCCTCTCCCGCTTCTCCCAGCCTCACTCCCCATGTCTCCCGCCTTCCTGACCCCTGAAACTCCATATCCTCTGTTTGTCTTAATGTATAACCACTGAGTCCAGTGAATGCTGTTCATATACTCCAGGGTGTAGTGCTGTTTACTGGAGAGTGGTCACCCTACCAGGGGCTGAACCCTAAAAAAATGACTCTCCTTCCCCTAGAAGACATCATCTCAAACCATCTTCCTTCTGTTACCCTGAAGGACAATAAAGAAAACGGGCAAACAGATTAGATGACAACTCTGTATCACCCTACATCCATATTAGCTTCTTGATTTAGATAGTCAGACTGTAATTCTATAAGACAATATCACGCTTCCAGAGATGGACAGCTAGGGCTGGAGAGATGGCTCAGCAGCAGAGCGCCTGCTGTTCTCGCAAGGACCTGAACTGGGTTCCCAGCACCACGGCTCTGGGACTCACATGAAGGACCTGCCACCCTCTTTTAGCTTCCAAGGACCTTTCATGCACACAGTGACAAACACATACACAACACACACACACACACACACACAAATCATATAGCTTAAAATAAATCAGATACATACACACATTACCTACACTCCATTCAGGAATAAAAGTGCATATCTATAACTTTTTTTTTAAAGATTTATTTATTTATTATATGTAAGTACACTGTAACTGTCTTCAGACACTCCAGAAGAGGGCATCAGATCTCATTATGGATGGTTTTGAGCCACCATGTGGTTGCTGGGATTTGAACTCAGGACCTTCAGAAGAGCAGTCAGTGCTCTTAACCGCTGAGCCACCTCTCCAGCCCCTCTATAACTATTTTTAAGGAGTCAGAAAAGGCATTTTACATGTGGATATTTGCGTGCACATATTTGGAGTGGGAATAATAAACCACATATGGTAATATGTATATATATATGTGATAGGTATAGATAAATAAGCATTTGGATTATCCAGATGAAGGATCAGTAAAAACATGTAATTTTCCATTTTTTGTCTCTGGTATTCCTTCAAATTTTAAAATAAAGTGAAGAGGGAAAGCCTGGGTCAAGGAGGAAATTCCCTGGAAAGAAAATCTGAGACGGGCATGCTTAACTAGTTTTCCACAGGATTGTACAGTTAAGATTCTCCGGGGACCTGTCACCTTCAACTCCCTCAAAGGCAGTCTCAGCTCCTTGAGCACTAAAGTCATATTCTTCTTTCCTTGGAAACAGGAGAGCCTGAGTTTCATCCCTAGAACCCACACAAAAGGCCAAGCATGGCGGCATGTTCTTATCATTCCAGTAATGGGGCAAGACCAGGAAGATCACTGGGGCTTACTGGTAAGTCACACACTCACACACACTCACACACACACACTCACACACTCACACTCGCTCACACTTATGCACTCACACACAGTCACACTCACTCATCGACATTCACATGCTCACACACAGTGAGCACAGACCTGGCAGGGGATGGGAAGAGATGATTTTGTGGCAGACATTAGCAGACAGGAGAACTCACCCATGAGACAGTCATTGTAAGTGGGATGAAGTAAGAGGCCTTTGAATCTCCAGAATTTGGGGGGATGATGACCGAAACCATCGTATACTCTGAAAGTCCCTGCTGACTGAGCACCTCAGGGAGGGTGGACCAGGACTCTGTTTTTAAAAACTCTGAGAGGGATGCAGTGTGAGGCTGGGTGTGTCAACTCTTTAGGGGATGACTTCAGTGGACCCAACAAAGCAAACTTACTGTGAAACCTGCAGAAACAACAGTGTATATCCGCACTGCAGCAGATTCTCAAACATGCTGCTACCTCTGGCTCAGTGTGGACTGTGTGCGCTCCTACTGTGCTCATGCGTGCTCTCACCTCTGGCTCAGTGTGGACTGTGTGCGCTCCTACTGTGCTCATGCGTGCTCTCACCTCTGGCTCAGTGTGGACTGTGTGCGCTCCTACTGTGCTCATGCGCTCTCAGCTCTGGCTCAGTGTGGACTGTGTGCGCTCCTACTGTGCTCATGCACTCTCACCTCTGGCTCAGTGTGGACTGTGTGCGCTCCTACTGTGCTCATGCACTCTCTCCTCTGGCTCAGTGTGGACTGTGTGCGCTCCTACTGTGCTCATGCACTCTCTCCTCTGGCTCAGTGTGGACTGTGTGCGCTCCTACTGTGCTCATGCGCGCTCTCTCCTCTGGCTCAGTGTGGACTGTGTGCGTTCCTACTGTGCTCATGCACTCTCACCTCTGGCTCAGTGTGGACTGTGTGCGTTCCTACTGTGCTCATGCACTCTCACCTCTGGCTCAGTGTGGACTGTGTGCTCCTACTGTGCTCATGCACTCTCACCTCTGGCTCAGTGTGGACTGTGTGCGCTCCTACTGTGCTCATGCACTCTCACCTCTGGCTCAGTGTGGACTGTGTGCGCTCCTACTGTGCTCATGCACTCTCACCTCTGGCTCAGTGTGGACTGTGTGCGCTCCTACTGTGCTCATGCACTCTCACCTCTGGCTCAGTGTGGACTGTGTGCTCCTACTGTGCTCATGCACTCTCACCTCTGGCTCAGTGTGGACTGTGTGCGCTCCTACTGTGCTCATGCGCGCTCTCACCTCTGGCTCAGTGTGGACTGTGTGCACTCCTACTGTGCTCCCCATTTGGTTCCACCTGTGAGGCCTTCAGCAAGTTCACTTCTGAGCCTCAGCCTCCTGACAGGTTGTTATAAGAGCCACCTAACTTAAGACCTGAGGCATCGGTGTTAGCCATCGGTAACTTACCTATCCAAGCTCTTCCCATTTTGTTTTTTTTCAACCAGGTGACCCATCCTCCTCCTCGCCGGCTGTTGTCCCCTGTGTGTTCTGAATCTTCGTCTCCAATTTCTGGCCTGTCTCTGGCTTTCAGGTCCACATCGTGCCCAGCTGGTCCTAGCAGAACCACACCAATGCCCTATAGCAGCACAACTAAAGCATGGGAAGCCACAGCAAGATTCACGCCAGAGAGGCCAAGAAAGCAAAGGCTCACAAAGCCGAAGCCTGAGCGCTGTATTCCACCCTAGCTCCCAGCTCAGGACGGTGTCACTCAAATCCAAGATGGCTCAATCCCGCTCAGTCAATCCTCTCTGGAAACACAGGCCCAACATTTCTAAACACACGTTTCACCAAGTCCTAGGCGATTCTTAATCCAGTGAAGCTTTTTGTTTTTAAAGATTTATTTATTATGTGTAAGGACACTGTAGCTGTCTTCAGACGCAACAGAAGAGGGCATCTGATCTCAATGCAGATGGTTGTGAGCCACCATGTGGGTGCTGGGATTTGAACTCAGGATCTTCAGAAGAACAGTCAGTGCTCTTAACCACTGAGCCATCTCTCCAGCCCCGATCCAGTTGATAATGAAGATTAGCCACCATGGTGGCGCACACATATTACCAACTATAACTATTTATTCTAGTAACATGTTCCCAGGAGCCACCGTGTTCACGGCACTGAACCAAAACAACAAAGAACACAAGGTCCGTTCTTGTCAGCATAGGTTTTGAGTCTCCTAAAAAGGTGATTATAAAGTAAGTGGTAAATGCAAAAAAAAATGGGATTTCCAAAACGCACCAAGGAAAAGGCCCAGTTCTGACCTGTGGGGCTGCGGACGGCTTCCTAGAGACAGAAAACAGACAGACCCGTGATGAGCCAATCTGGAATTAGTGGAGGAAGTAAAACACGAAGGGCACAGAAGGGAAGGTCAAGAAAAGCCGAAGATACCTGCTAGATTTAGATTGAATAGTAGTTCCTTTTCCTGTTATAAGAAACTTGGAAATAGCGTATGAATAAATAATACTAAACTCTACTTTCAATGCTACGCAGCTAAGGTTCCTGGAGATACCCAGGAGGAGCTGCCCAATAGGCGGCTGGATGATGGGGGTTCCTGGAGCTCTAGAGATTGATTGTGCGTGCGGCGGTGGGCTTAGAAGTCATTATCATGTAGATGATACTTAAAAACATTATACAGAGCAAAAAAGACTGCTGCAGGCAGGCAGGAAGGAAGAGGCTACAAAAGGCTTTGAATCTTATTCTTTCCTGCTCTCACCTAGACCTTAGTCTATCAAATACTCAACCATCTTTTCCTTGCTTCTCGTATCCCCCCACTACTCTTCCTCACAGGCTTTAAGATATGCTTCTCTATCATATAAAATATAATCCTATCTTTTGACAACCCCACAACGCCGCAGCAGGCCTGTCGCTCTCTCCTCTTCAGAGCTGAGCCTTGTAAAATGGAAATGGAGAACTGGGTCCTCTTTGCCTTTCCTCAGCGGCCGCCCGTGCCTCCATTTGAGTGCTTGCATCAGAATCATCCACGGTCTTAGACAGGCCCTGTCCAGGTGCTCGCCGGCTGCTGCTGTCTACCTTGCCTGACTTCTCCAGGCTTTAGAGACTGGAACACCGAACAGTTCGCCCTCTCGCTCAAAGCGCTTCCTGCCTTGCTTTCCTTCTCTTCCTCCTCTCCATTGCGCTGCCCTGTGCCCCGGCCACTACCCTGCCCCCTGCTCCTCTCCATAGCCCCGCCCCCTTTCCTCTCCACTGCCCCACCCTTTGCCCCTCCCAGCCCCTTTTCATTGTCTCTTCTTTGTCTATTCAGGATATATTATTTGTTTCACTTTTTAAAACTTTATCCCTGTAATCCCAGCACTTGGGAGGCAGAGGCAGGTGGATTTATGAGTTCGAGGCCAGCCTGGTCTACAGAGTGAGTTCCAGGACAGGCAGGATTACACAGAGAAACCCTGTCTCGAAACAAAAAACAAAAACCTTTATCATTACTGTATGAATTACTGTGTGTACACAAGTGGTTATGTGTGTGAGTTGGAAGCACATACCACACGCATGTGGAGGTCAGAATATGTGAATGAGCCAGATCTCTCCTTCCACTGTGTGGGTTCACAGTATTGGACATCCAACTAGGACAGCAAGAGTCTTTCCCCAGCGAGTCATCTTGCCGGCCTGTATTTCTAGTATTTCTGTCTCAAGATTCTTAGGAAGCCAAGTGTGATGGCCATCTATAACCCCAGCACTTGGAAGTGGAGTCAAGAGTGTCACAAGTTTAAGGTCAGCCTTAGCTGACATTGAGATTAAGAGTCTAAAGCCATCGTAGACGGCATGATATCCTGTCTCACAACAATCAAGATTAAAAAAGTTTTAAATATCCTTTTGTAAATTATTTCTCCATCTTCCAAGCCCACCCAAGTTATTAAATGGAGATAGAAGCCCAATGGTCCATTGAATTGGATAGAAGAACGAATGGGTAATCATAGCATTTAATGTCCTTTAAGACAATTACGGGAAGTTAATGAAGTATCAATCTATAGCTTGCATTTCCTCAACCTTCCTAATGCTGGAATCCTTTAATACAGTTCCTCATGTTGTGGTGACCCCAAACCATAAAATTCTTTTTGTTGTTACTTTATTACTGTAAGTCTGCTACTGTTATGAATTGCAATATAAATATGTTTTCTGCTGATCTTAGGTGACCCATGTGAAAGGGTCATTCGATGCCCCCAAAGGGAACGCAACCCACTGGTTGTGAGTCATTGTTCTACAAGGTCATGGTAAGGTCATCTGTTGAGCAAGCAGGAGAAGGGACAGATCTCAGTGTCCTGGGACAGAAGAGTTCTAATCAGTCTCCATGGAAGACCTGGAAAACCTCTAAGTGCAGAAATACAAAAGTCTTACTAAGAAACATCAGACTCACTTGGGAATGGTGATTTTTACATGTGCCAATTTTCCTCTTCTTTCTCACAGTCCAAGTACAAATACAGAGATAGGACAAATGACTTACTCTAAAGTGGGATTTTCCACGTAAACCTGCTAAAGCACAATAAAGTAGACAAACTAAAAACAACTGCAGAGTGTGGCCAGCGTGCGCGCCTCGGAGCTCTGTGCTCGTAAGCTCTAAGCAGGGATGGTCTAAGAGAGGACGTTGTGGTAAGCTCCAAGACGCTGCAGCAGCTTCCATAACTCCATAAACTGGGAGGACTAGGGGGTCACGAGGAAGGGGCTCACAGGCTGTGTGGTCACGTGGTAAAGTCTGGGCAGTGAGAAAAGCCACAAGACAGCATGGCAGGAAATGGAGTAAGGGTGACAGTCATTGGAAGCCAAATGAGCTCTTACAGTGAAGAGGGACCAACCCCCAATCACCACGTCTGCGAATTTCTGGTCCCCACGAGAGGAGTGATACATCTGTCTTCTGTGGTCTTCCCCAAGGGCACTGCTATCAGTACCCTGCCTCCCAGTGAGCCACAGCTCCGCTCATCTCTACTCCACTGTGACATGACGGTCAGAGAGCCGTGCCACTTGCACTCTTCCCTCTGGAGCCTACATGTCCTGGCTGGTTTCCTGTGTCAACCTGACACAGGCTGGAGTTATCACAGAGAAAGGAGCTTCAGTTGGGGAAGTGCCTCCATGAGATCCAGCTGTGGGGCATTTTCTCAATTGGTGATCAAGGTGGGGAGGGCCCATTGTAGGTGGTGCCATCCCTGGGCTGTATTCTTGGGTTCTATAAGAGAGCAGTCTGAGCAAGCCAGGGGAAGCAAGCCAGTAAGAAACATCCCTCCATGGCCTCTGCATCAGCTCCTGCTTCCTGACCTGCTTGAGTTTCAGTCCTGACTTCCTTTAGTGATGAACAGCAGTGTGGAAGTGTAAACTGAATAAACCCTTTCCTCCCCAACTTGCTTCTTGGTCAGGATGTTTGTGCAGGAGTAGAAACCCTGACTAAGACACTACATAAGACAATGAGAACAGGACACAGGACAGTGAGGACACAGGACAGTGAGGACACAGGACAGTGAGGACACAGGACAGCAAAGACACAGGACACAGGACAGTGAGGACACAGGACAGTGAGGACACAGGACAGTGAGGACACAGGACAGTGAGGACACAGGACACAGGACAGTGAGGACGCAGGACAGCGAGGACACAGGACACAGGACAGTGAGGACACAGGACAGTGAGGATACAGGACAGTGAGGACACAGGACACAGGACAGTGAGGACACAGGACAGTGAGGACACAGGACAGCGAGGACACAGGACACAGGACAGTGAGGACACAGGACAGTGAGGACACAGGACAGTGAGGACACAGGACAGTGAGGACACAGGACACAGGACAGTGAGGACACAGGACAGTGAGGACACAGGACACAGGACAGTGAGGACACAGGACAGTGAGGACACAGGACAGTGAGGACACAGGACACAGGACAGTGAGGACACAGGACACAGGACAGTGAGGACACAGGACACAGGACAGTGAGGACACAGGACACAGGACAGTGAGGACACAGGACAGTGAGGACACAGGACAGTGAGGACACAGGACACAGGACAGTGAGGACACAGGACACAGGACAGTGAGGACACAGGACACAGGACAGTGAGGACACAGGACACAGGACAGTGAGGACACAGAACACAGGACAGTGAGGACACAGGACACAGGACAGTGAGGACACAGGACAGTGAGGACACAGGACACAGGACAGTGAGGACACAGGACAGTGAGGACACAGGACAGTGAGGACACAGGACACAGGACAGTGAAGACACAGGACAGAGAGGACACAGGACAGTGAGGACACAGGACAGAGAGGACACAGGACACAGGACAGTGAAGACACAGGACAGAGAGGACACAGGACAGTGAGGACACAGGACACAGGACAGTGAAGACACAGGACAGTGAGGACACAGGACAGTGAGGACACAGGGCAGTGAGGACACAGGACACAGGACAGTGAAGACATAGGACAGAGAGGACACAGGACAGTGAGGACACAGAACAGAGAGGACACGGGACAGTAAGGACACGGGAGTGAGGACACAGGATAAGGGAATGCAGGCTTCAGAACCTTCGCTTTCTGTGTCACTGACCACAAGCTTTTTCTCCGCCGCCTGATGGCATCATGGCTACCTGTCCATAAGTAGCAACATGTGTCCTCTGTACACAATTCTCTTCCAGTGGGGAAAGCTTTTATTTTCTTACATTTTTCGTTGACTTTATTTTCTTAAGAAAATACTTTTTAGCATTTAGATATGGGAACACCATCCTGGCTTCCCCGGCAGATAATATCCCATTTTGCTTTTCTCTTTACACTTGTACCATGCCACGGGCCTGAGTATAAAGCTAAATCTTGAGCCAGATCCTTTCTTGATAATCATTTCATTCCATGAATGATGCATTAGCTGTGGTCCCTATGTCAGGCAGTCCTGTAACAAGGCTCTAGAGACACAATGACAAACAAGACAGGAGCTCAGCAACGCTGGGTTCATCGGAATATGCCTCGATGCATGTACTGAGGGCTGACACAGGACTGCCACTTGAGTCAGCCTGGGCTGCGTAGTGAATTCCAGGCCCGTCAGGGCCACAAAGTGAGATTAAAGCACACAGAACGCACATGGATACAGTGCGCAGTGGAGAAGCTCCGGCCCTTGGTGGCTACGAGGCAGGTCTGTACCTCACTGGGGCCACGTGTGACTAGCTCGCTAATACCCAGTTGCTCTCCACATCACCATCACACACATCCGCACTGGCACATGCTTCCAGCACTGCCAGGCCTGGGAACAGCCTGGGGTTGAGTGCAGAGTCCAGTTCTACTCATAAATCACCAGTCTTGTCACACCATGTGACCAACCTACCTCCAGGAAAGGAATAAGGAGCAGTCCCTCTGCAGGCTCAAAATAAAGGATCAGGGACAGTGCCCAGTGACAGTGCTCATAGAGTTGACAATGGTGACCCAGGTGACCCCTGAGGACCACTGCGGGGAGGGACTAAGGTCTAAGGTAGTCAAGGAAAGCCTGTTGAAAGAAAAGATATTTCATCTAAGATCTAAAATATCCACATGGGAAGGAACAGGCTACATAAAGCAAGCTTGGGGCTTCCCTCCTGCCCGTGTTCCTTACTGCTCCTAAGGCTACAGCTCATATGTGTGAGAGAGAACACACCCAAAGCATGGACACCTGTAACTGCCCGCAGTTATATCAAACGGGTTACCTGGAAGGGAAACTGGGGATGTATGGGAAGGCGGCAAAAAGAGATGGAGACCAAGACAACACCTGCTATTCAAGGTCTCAAAGTTTAATGAAGAACTCCAAAAATATAGGTAGGGGAAAAGGCTGGAAGCTTCTCAGCAGAACTGATTCAATTGCTCCAGGGGTGGCTAGTGTTTCTCAGGAAACCGCAGGTCCTTGAAGAACGATGGGCTTCACCTTGGTCTGAGCGCTCCACCCTAAGTGGAAGGGATTATGGCTGACACAGGAGTTCCCACTCAAAGGCTGGGAGAGGAACTTTACATTGGTTGATGTCAAGTTCCTGCCAGGTGGCATGGCACCTCAATAAGGCTCTCTACAGACACTCATTAGGGGAGGATCAAAAATAAAACAAAACTGAAGAAAATAAAGTCAAATAGTGAGAACTGTAAGAATCAATCATCAGTTATGCATGCCTACAAACATGCAAGTGTGAAGAGGTGCATATAGATATAGAAGATATGGATGATAAATAGATAAACAGACAGATGATAGGTAGATGATATGTAGTTGACAGATGATTGATGGATGATAAATAGATGATAGATATAGATGATTGATAGATATAGATGATAGGTAGATAGATAATAGACAGAGATAGAGAGATCATAGACAGACAGATAGATAGATAGATAGATAGATAGATAGATAGATAGATAGATAGATAGATAGATAAATGGATGGATGGATGGATGGATGGATGGATAGATAGATAGATGGGTGGATGGATAGATAGATAGATAGATAGATAGATAGATAGATAGATAGATAGATAGATAGATGGGTGGATGGATAGATAGATGGGTGGATGGATGGATAGATAGATGGGTGGATGGATGGATAGATGGGTGGATGGATGGATAGATAGATGGGTGGATGGATGGATGGATAGATAGATGGGTGGATGGATGGATGATGAGTGGATGATAGGATAGAAATGGAGACAGATGTCACTGGAGTGCCTGAGCCCCAGTATTTATGTAACAGGAACACACTAATGTATCTGAGAATTCTGAAGTCTCAGGATCAAACACTTGGAGTCCATCTACAAGGACAGAGTTAGTTCCCTAGGAGCTGAGTCTAACAAAGAGAAACAAATAGACTCTGAATCTAGACCCATTTCTCGTAGCACCCCAGCCCTCTCGCTGCCCCACCACAGCAGAGTGCTACATCATGTAGCACCGGTGGGCACCAAGCAGAGTGGGTTCATGACGTCGTCGTTCAGCACATAGTCAGACATCAAGTCTGGCTCCTCCCCTTTGGCCCGCATTTATTAAACAGTAGCAAACCTCCCCAATTAAAAACTATTGTCTTTATTTTACAAATGAGAAAACTATGCACAGTACTGTGATACCCTGCACAACACAACACTTAGTAACAGTGAGAGTGGAGATCCCAGACCAAGACACTACATAACCCCCGTTTGGGCTTCGTTTTGTTAAACGGCTACCTACAGAAGTTGAGCCGCCAAGCTCACTTAGAAGGAGGATGACACTATGCTGGGCTGGAATTTCTCTTCATACAAGTACATACATATTAAGCAAGTGCACACACCACGACCAAAAAGTCTAATCAACAAGTCTGCAGTGATGGCCACCCTCTGGCATAGACATCAAAGAGGCTCAGCTACAGCCTTCCAGTTTAATTTTAAAGTTTCCTTCTCATACTTTGATGGCCCCTCCAAATGTTCTCAGTTGGCCGGAAGAGACAGACCCTCAGACTCACAGATCTCTCTCACATCTTGAACACACTTGTTAGTGAAAATTAGAACTTGTTAAAGATTAATTCTTGAAGCATCGTCAAGCTTTCTTCTCCAACAAAGGAAACATCAATTATAGGCTCACACATAAACTTTGCCCCTTTCTTGGATGCTCGCTGCCCTTTATAAATCTTAGATTTCTTCCCCTTGAGTATTCCTTCAAAGGAGAGATTTTTATTGCCTCCAGGGGTTGTTAACTGATTGCAGCACTGCCTATTTAGAGCTGTTCAGTGGGAATTAAGCCGGTTCAATGCTGTCAGACCCAGAATATAGCTGTCAACTAGCATTACAAGCGAAACATCCTTGATAAGAAATAATGACCAAATGTCACTCTGTTTCTCCTTGCTCTTCGTACAGACCTCTACCACACAAAAAGGCAACAGTCTCTCTTCCTAGAAATAAGACATTTCTGATATTTCCATCAAAATCCTAGCAGTGTTTTCAACTATTAAAATTGGTAGTTTTAATGTCATCTGGGCTCCAAAGCTGATGGAAGCGGTTTTTCCCTTTAATAAAATGTTGGGAAATCCATTTCAGAATCAACAAAGTTTATTAGTGCACAAAAGTTCAGGGTTGTTTTTTAAACCATTTTTAATTCTATCTATTTAGATAACACTTGTTGCTGACTTTGGCAGTATGTGAGACAGTAGGCTACAAACATGGCTTCTTAAAAGCTATTTTAAGGGTATAGATTTAATTCTTTAGGCTACAGAAAGTGAATGAAAGATTTTAAGCATAACGTCTTAGTTAGGGTATTACTACTGTGTACAGACACCATGACCAAGGCAACTCTTATAAGGACAACATTTAATTGGGATTAGCTTATAGGTTCAGAGAGTCAGTCCATTATCATCAAGGTGGGAGCGTGGCAGCATCCAAGCAGGCATGGTACAGGAGGAACTGAGAGTTCTACATCTTCATCTGAAGGCTTCAAGGAGAATACTGACTTCCAGGCACATAGGATGAGGGGCTTAAATCCCATGCCCACCATGACACACCTACTGCAACAAGGCTAAACCTTCTAATAGTGCCACTTCCTGGGCCAAGCAGATACAAACCATCACACATAATCAGATTGGATTTTTATAAAGATCAATTTTTAGCAAAGGAAGGTATAGCCCTATCACACAGGAGGCCACGGTGGGAGAACAGCGAGCCCAAGGCCAGGGGCTGTGCAGTGAGACTTTCAGAACAAAAAGCGATGTTTTCTTTCCCGGCACTCGTCTTCTTCCTGCTGCCTGTCTCGAAAAAACCAAATCCAAAAAACCAAGAGAGAGAGAGAGAGAGAGAGAGAGAGAGAGAGAGAGAGAGAGAGAGAGAGAGAGAGAGAGAGAAGAGAAGCGAAGAGAGAAAAGAAAAGAAAAGAAAAGAAAAGAAAAGAAAAGAAAAGAAAAGAAAAAAGCAAGCTGAGCAAGCCAGTAAGGAACATCCCCCCATGGCCTCTGCATCAGCTCCTGCTTCCTGACCTGCTTGAGTTCCAGTCCTGACTTCCTTTGGTGATGAACCACAGTGTGGAAGTGTAAGCTGAATAAACCCTTTCCTCCCCAGCTTGCTTCTTGGTCATGATGTTTGTGCAGGAATAGAAACCCTAGAACAGAAGAGTTACCGTTTCTGTGATGAAATACCATGGCCAAAAGCTTCGGGAGGAAAAGGTTTATTTCACTCACAGTTCCACATAACAGTTTATCATCTAAATCCACAAGGGCAGGAATCAGGCAGCACAAGAACCTGGAGACAGCTGAAGCAGAGGCCAGGGAGGGACGCTGCTGACTGGCTTGCTCCTCCCAGCTTGCTCAGCCTGGGTTTTTTATAGAACCCAGGAGCACAGCCCAGGATGTCACCATCACAATGGGCTGGTTCCTCCCCCATCAATCACCAAGAAAATGCCTCACAGGTTCTCCTACAGCCCATCTTATGGAGACATTTTTCTCAGCTGAGGTTTGTCATCTCAGATGGTATCTTGTGTCAAGTTGACATAATACTAGCCTGGACTGCCTAAGCCCGTTTTCCCGAGCACATGAAAAGAGAGATTTCCTCTATTTTGTTCTTTATTATGGGACTCAGTAGGAGATCAGTTGTGGAAACCACTTAATAATTATGTACGGAGCAAAATGAACGAACAGTTAAATATTAGAGAAGGTTTGAACTGAATCTTCAAAGATCCATTAGGAACCCATTATTGTTTACAGAGCATTCTTAGTGACAGAAAATAAGGAACTTATCAAAAAACAAGATTTGATCTGTACACACAAATAACCCCAGCACTTAAGAAACTGAGGCAGGAGGATGGTAAATTCGAGATGAACCTGGGCTACTTTGTTGGAGGAGAAGGAGGAAAAGAAGAGGAAGAGGGAAAGAGGAGAAGGGGAGGAGGAGAGAGAGAAGGAGAGGGAGAAGGGGAGGAAGGAGAAGGGGATGAGGGGGAGAGGGAGGGAGGAGAAGAAGGGGAGGAGGGAAGCGAAGGAGGGGAGGAGGAGGGGAAGGGGAGGAGAAGGGGAGGAAGGGAAGAGGAGGAGGAAGGGAGAAAGAGGGGAGTGAAGAAGGAGGGAGAGGAGGAAGGAACAGAACAGAAACAAATGAGAAGTATGTAATGAGAAGTATGAACTTAATGAGTTAGTACAGAAAAGCAAAGGGCTTTAAAGTAACTCAGAATTTTCCAATTTAATCAAAAAGAATTTTGATTCCAAATAGATAAAGAGCAAATTAATTACAGATAAAATATTATTTCCAAATGTTGGGCATAGAGAAGATTCGGATTATGCAAAGAAGATAATATCATGTTTGAATCATTTTCAATTATAACTTACTAAATGCTTCAATCCGTCAAAGTAAGAGCTCAGTACCAAGGGGTCATCACGACCCCTTCATCTTTCCCATGTCTCCTTTCTCACTCTGTTAACATCTACAAAGAGAATGTTCGCTTAAGACCAGACCACCTATTTACTAATAAAGGGTGCCAAACCATTCATTTTTCCTAAAAAGAAATTGTTGTATCTGTTCCTTAGATGAAAACCAAAACATTCTAGATTCAAGCAGGCTGGCTTTCCAAGCGTTGTCTGCCAGCTCTGCACCAGCACTTAAACTCCCACTGAAGACAGCATTTTGTCACCCAGCCTCTGTCCTGTGAATCCCTCCCATTCTGAGCTGTGGTCTGTACACAAGCCACAACACGAGTCACCGTCACAACAACCAGTCCAGGAAGAGGGACGATCTCACTGCAGCCCGCTGCACCTGTCTAACCATGAGTGGCTTCACTGTTAGTCCCTAGATCTCTCTAAGGAGAACTTCTGCTCTTTAAATACAACAACAACAAAACTCATCGCATTCAGAGAAATGTTTCTGTTAGTAAAAACATCAACAGTAAGATGAAGAAACTGTCTAAGAACGATGTGTTCACCACAGATATCACCGCCCCCAATGCCGTCCCGGCCCCGCCCCATCTTTGCAGAACATTCTGAAGAGCTCACTATTAAGCAAAGGCCCTGGACAGCAACCGATGCACCTGCTCGGTGTCTTTTTTTTTTTTTTTAAAGATTTATTTATTTATTATATGTAAGTACACTGTAGCTGTCCTCAGATACACCAGAAAAGGGCGTCAGATCTCATTACGGATGGTTGTGAGCCACCATGTGGTTGCTGGGATTTGAACTCAGGACCTTTGGAAGAGCAGTCGGTGCTCTTACTCGCTGAGCCACCTCTCCAGCCCCCTGCTCGGTGTCTTTAGTCTCCAGGTAGACTGACATACCTCTGTCCTTCTCATGTAAAGCATTAGTTAAGTAGACGGTGGCTTCCTGCTCAAGGCAGTCTGTATTCTTTGTTTCCTTTTGCTTGATTACCTCAGCATTTAAGGCACTTTTCAAAGAGTAAAAACACAAACAGCAATATCTATACGTTAAGCAAACTATTTTAATGTGTCGTGTTCTCTAAAAGAATGAATAAATTAGAGTGGGAATTTGTATTATAGGGTTTTTGGATCTTTAGGTTTAAAATAAAAACTATTATTAAATAATTAATTTAACTAATTATTTCTTTTCTTTCCTTTTTTTTGGGGGGGTGGTTAATGGGTTTTGAGACAGGGTTTCTCTGTGTAGCCATGGCTGTCCTGGAACTCACTCTGCAGAACCAGGCTAGCCTTGAACTCAGAAATCTGCCTGCCTCTGACTTCCCAAGTGACTATTTCTGAGCAACTCTTGAGCATCCTTCTTTTGTGGAGAAGACAGTAAAAAGAAAAAGTTAAAGGTAAGATAGTTCTATAGCTAAATGTACCTAAAATTAGTTCCATATAGCCCACACTATACTCAAATTCATTAGGTTGCCAAGGTTAACCCTGAACTCCTGATCCTTCTTCCATCTCCCAAGTGCTGGGATTTCAGGATACACCACCAAGCCCAGCCTACAGTTCTTTAAAAAGAAAAAATCAACAATTTAGTAATAAGCCAAGTGTTTCAGCTCAGTGGTGTCCATGCTGAACGTTTTCCAAAGGTAAAGCTTTAAAATATGCATTCCTGAATTTATATATTTTATTACCGTTAGTCAAAAAACAAGTTTCCAAACAAAAGAAATATTTCTTAAGTACATCAGAGACATAGATTTTGCTGTATGTTAATAACTGTATTCCCTTATAGAGAAATAATGTAGCTTCCATTGCCTTTCTTAAGCGTTCCTGAACACTATGTAGGTGGGGACGAAGAGAAGGCAAGCAGAGTTCAGGGGGCCTTGGGCATAACAATTCTGGAGGTTGTTGTTGTTTTAAGTAAAAGCTTTTGAAAATCAACATAAAATAGCAACATCCCCACTGAAGGCAATTTTAAAGTTACTTTTAATTATGTGTATATGGGGGGTGAGGGAAATTTGAACATGAGTTCAGTGCCCACAGACACCAGCGACGTTGGATGTACTCCCCTAAAAGCCAAAGTTCTAGGCAGCTGTGAACTGCCCAGTATGGGTGCCAGGAACCAAATCAGGTCCTCTACAAGCGCAGTACACACTCTTAACCACTGAGCCATCTCACCAGCCCAGGAAAATTATTTTCATTACCATCGAAAATGAAATGCGTAGCTTTAAAAAGAAACTTCCCAGGTCTGTCCGCAGCAGCCAGCCTGAACTCTCCTCGCAGCTGCTCTGAGCTGTTTCATCTCTGCTCCGTTGTTCAGGATCGCACACAAGTAACCCTGGCACTGGGTCCCCTAGCTGTGTGCTGCAGGCCTGTCTGAATTTCTGGTCAGAAACGTCATCGCCACAGGCCTAGTGGCCCCACCCTGCTGCTTTTCTCTCAGCTGTGTCCAGGTCAGCCAAGCTTTCTTCCTGGTGTTCTTACCTTGTGTGCCTTCTCATTTACCACTGAGGAATTAGTCTACTCTCATTACCCTTTAAGACAGAGTCTTTTCATGCTGCAAGGCCTGGTCTCCAACACGTGAGCTCGTTCTTTCCCAGTTTCTGGAGTAGCTGGGACTACGGGGCGCTCGACCGACGGTGTCTGCGGGGCCCCTTGTTCTCACATCTGCAGTTGGATTCACTGGCCAGTTCTCTGTAACCCAGCGTCGCCTTCCGGACTTACCCTAGTACAAGCACTCTCTAAAGTCAAATTGAGCTGCTGGCCAGACCCCA
Source organism: Apodemus sylvaticus (assembly GCF_947179515.1). Lineage (NCBI taxonomy): Eukaryota > Metazoa > Chordata > Mammalia > Rodentia > Muridae > Apodemus > Apodemus sylvaticus. The sequence continues at coordinate 3,984,408 of NC_067482.1, forward strand.
GGCCTCATTAGCAGTGCCCAGCCCCCACTTCTCTCTCTGCAGAGTCTGACCCCAAGTCTTCCCTTCTTTCTCAGAATTTCTGAACCTCACTGAGCTGTGGAACTCTCCTGCAGTCTGACAAAGTCTACACTGCTCAAAATACTATCTTTAAGCACATGAAAGACTCGGGATTACAGAGTAAGAATTGAGACATTGTTGAGCTTCTTGTTGCTCTTGTTGTTTTGTTTTTTCGAGAGAGGGGTTGTGTAGCTCTGGCTGTCCTGGAACTCACTCCGTAGACCAGGCTGGCCTTGAACTCAGAAATCCGCCTGCCCCTGCCTCCCAAATGCTGGGATTAAAGGCGTGCGCCACCACGGCCGGCTTGTTGAGCTTTTTTTGCATGTGATACAGCGGCCGGCTTGTTGAGCTTTTTTTGCGTGTGATACAGCGATGAGCTGTTTTGTTAGGATCAAGTGAGAAGGTATGCAGTGCATCTAATCGCCACCAGAATGTCAAAGTTATGAGCACCACATTCACAACTTAATGAAGAGCGAAAATATCTGAAATTGTTATTAATAAAATCCACAGGTGCAATAAATGTTGTCCCATGGCTTCCAGCTCAGTATTTACAATAAATTCTCTCTCACTTGATTCTTCACCGGGCCACGTTTGATCTTTAATGCATCTTCCTTTCAATTTAGTATGTGATCCGAACTGCAAATCCAACCGTATGAGGCCCAGTTATTAACGCTCCAGAAACCAGGGAAAACAAATCTTTTCTACCCAGCGCGCAGGCGCGCACGCAAACGCACATGCGCACGCGGTGCCTCCACATAGCCCGGATCTGCGCATGCTGCTTACACCTACGGATTGATCGGCGCCTGCAGCTTTTTGGTCACTTCCTCTTTCTCCGTTTGCTGTGGAAAGCGCATCACATGGTTTATCAGGATGCAGTTTTGTGTATGTCCCTTCTTGTCATTTATAGTGTCTCAAAAAATTCAGCTCTTCGGGAATATTTTTGTGCCACACAAGCTTTTTTAACAGTTTGTTCAGTTCCTGAGACTATCCAGTAAGGACTTTTTTAAAACTCAGACCGCACAATGGATAACTGAATAGAGGATTTGGGTGTGCGGATAATGTGCCAGCCCATCCATCCTGCGATCCCTTGGGTCCTTCCGATCTTTTTGTCTCCCCTATTGCTTAACTCCTAGATCTGTTACATAGTTACATCTCCTTGCTACTCTGAGTAACATCACTGTAAGCCTTTCTTAGCTGGGTGCTGTTGTCCTGTGGGGGTCGATCTTGTGTGGCATGTTGTGGAACTTGTTGGAACTCTAATAGACTGCCCAACGCTGCTAGGAATTCCTTATTAACAATTACTCCATCTATAGAGAATAGCTACTCTGTCTACCTCCGCCCCCACATATGCACACTTTGCACGTCATTTCTCTTTGTTTTTCTCATAGTAACACTGACTAGAAATACAGAACAATGTTGGATCACTATTAAAACAATCCACCTTATGGATTCCTGGGTTTTTAAAGAAATATTGTCTTTGTTTAAGACCGAGTAAAATAAAATTTCTTTGTCTGGTGTTCCTTATATCATCAATTTTCCAAGATATTTCTTGGGATAAATATGATAAGATGCATCATGATTTTTATATGGAAATTAGAGAGTGATTTTTTTTCTCCTTTTTCTTAAAAATGTATTCACTTTACATTCCACTCACTGGCCCCTTGCCACACTCCTTCCCCCATCCCCTCCTCTTCTCTGGTACCCACCCCCCACCCTGGCACATCAAGCCTCTGCAGGATTAGGCACATCCTCTCCCACCAAGGCCAGACAAGGTAGCTCAGCTAGAAGACCCTTAAGTCTTTCACTGTAACAAATTATCATCACTTTCAAACTCTGAAGTCACCTCTGCCTTGCTCAGATGAAGCTTACTTGGCTACAATGTGTCGTTCTATATATATAATGTCAGGGGGCTTTTGGTTCTATTTCTCTTTCTTCACTGTGTTTAATCGCATTCATAAGCAGAGTGGATCTGTAACTCTTCCTCTGCTGAACTACGTCAGTTCAGATTCTCTATCAATGTTCTTACTCTTAAAGCAATTTTGTCTTACGTGAATCTTTTCCTCCCTTCTTAACATGATGGCCAATTCTCAACATTTTTACTTTTAGTTTTGAACAGTTTAAGATGAAGCTGTTCTTGACTTTGAAAAGCCTAATGCAAGTTACCTGTAAATCTGCCTCACTGTGGGGCCTTAATTCTTGAATGATTGTCTTTATTGGTCACATTTTCTATGCCTTCTCAGATTTTTTTTCATTTGTTTGTTTTTAGACACGGTCTCTCCGTTATGTATCCCTGTCTGTCCTGCAACTCGCTATACAGACCATACTGGCCTCAAACTCACAGAGCTTTGGCTCCCAAAAACTGAAATCAAAAGTGAGTGCTACCATGCCTGGCCCAAGTTTTCTATTTCTTCTTGAAATAAATCTGACATTTTATACTCTTCTATAAATTTAGTCTTTTTCTTTTTTCAACATCTTTCATAAACATTTGTTTAAGGTACTCATTTAAAATGAGCTGTTTCTGAGCTCTGTCTTCTGTCCTTTGAAAATGTTAGCTGCTTGTTCTGTCTTCTCAATACAGTGTCGAGACCACTGTATGCTTTATTGAGTTATCACGGAGATAAAATACTAATGGATGGAAGGAGTTTAAAACAATATACAAACATCATACAAGTGTAACCATAGAAACAGCATGATACAAGCATTGGTTGTTGCTGTTCATGGCACTAAAAGTTTCCAAGGACCTTCACATTGACTGATTAGGAGGCATTACATAGTTCATTAATTCTGCCCCTGAGTTTATTTTTAATTTCCTTTCCTGTGGTTATTTTTTTTCTTAGCATATTCAAGTCATCCTTTCCAAATATGAGCTGAGCTATTAGCTTATTAGATCTTATCTATGTCCTATAGCTACAAATTTCTCTCCCAATTTCATTTTCACCATGGAAACACCATGGCCGTTAGTTCTCCAGGCTGTGTCATTTACAAGTTCTACTTTGATCAACCTTTCTGATGATTTTTCAGGTAAAAAATGATTTTGTGTTTTTATTACAATGTTTATCAGAGAACATGGCCTGCCTGGTGTTGTTTGACCTTTACTGAGCTGCCTTGGTGTTTGGCGTGCTGTGAAACATGGAATCCTCCTGCACATGCTAGGCAGATGCTCTGCCGTGCTTCACCCTCAGACATAGAGGAATTTTAATCTGACGACATGGCTGCTCTGGCGAAGTCCACATCCAAAGATCTAGGTCTTCATGATCCAGCTGGAATGCAGATGTGCAACACAACGTTAACCCCTCTGGCTGGAACACAGACACACCCTTAGTATACACCTTTAATCCCAGACAATGTAGGTAAGGTTAGTTTGTATAAAGAAGCAGTCATGTTTAAAAATGATGTCTAATTGAGGGGCAGACAAAGTGACGAATCAGAGAAAGATTTGACAGAATGAGTCAGAGGTAGGAAGCACCCGACTCTCACAAGGAGGGGCAGGAAAGGGAGGCTAAGGGCAGCTCAGGGAGAGTCAGGGAGTCAGGAGTCGGTGCAGTGAGTGCAGTGCAGTGGAGTTGAGTTCACTCATGAGGTCAGGGCAGGTCAGTGCAGGTCAGCAGGGGCTGTTGAAGCCAGAGAACAAGAAGGAGCCAGAGGATTAGAACAAATTTCCAGCATTATTAGAGGGCAAGCAGAGCAGTTAAGTAGGAAGCTGAGAGAAGCCAGCTTGAATCAGTCAGCTTGGGGAGGCGTTTGAGCCCAAACAGCTGAGTTGAACCAGCCAGCCAGAGTTCAGAAAGAACTAGAAAGGGTGAGATGATTCAGCAGCAAGTCTTTGAGACAATAATTACATAAAGTGAATAAAAGACATTTTAATGCCCAGACTTTCATGAAGCTTGTCGTGTCTGTCCTTACTAATGAAGGGTTTGTACTCTCTGCTGAGGATCCGGGCACACTGGTGAGATATCCACACATACGTGTTAGTTCCAACCTGTTACTTTCATTTATCTATTCGCTTTGCTTAGTTCTCAGAAGAGATATATTACTATCTCGTTACTTTTTTGGTTTGGTTTGGTTTTGGTTTTTTGAGGCAGGGTCTCACTGTATAGCTGTCTTAGTCAGGGTTTCTATTCCTGCACAAAGATCATGACCAAGAAGCAAGTTGGGGAGGAAAGAGTTTATTCAGCTTACACTTCCTCGTTGCAGTTCATCACTAAAGGAAGTCAGGACTGGAACTCAAGCAGGTCAGGAAGCAGGAGCTGATGCAGAGGCCATGGAGGGGTATTCCTTACTGGCTTGCTTCCCCTGGCTTGCTCAGCCTGCTCTCTTATAGAACCCAAGACTACCAGCCCAAAGGTGGTACCACCCACAAGGGGCCCTCCCCTCTTGATCACTAATTGAGAAAATGCCCCACAGCTGGATCTCATGGAGGCACTTCCCCAACGGAAGCTCCTTTCTCTGTGATAACTCCAGCCTGTGTCAAGTTGACACACAAACCCAGCCAGTACAGAAGCCCTCACTGACTGAAACTCGCTATGTAGACCAGGCTGACCTCAAATTCAGAGAGATCTTCCTGTTTCTGCCTCTTGAATGCTGGGATTTAAGGCATACACCACCATGCCTGGTCCTCATATCCATTTTCTTCATTATATCTTCTTCTTCTTCTTTTTTTTTTTTTTTTTTGATTTGTTTTTTTGGAGACAGGGTTTCTCTGTATAGCCCTGGCTGTCTTGGAACTCACTCTGTAGACCAGGCTGGCCTCGAACTCAGGAATCTGCCTGCCTCTGCCTCCCAGAGTGCTGGGATTACAGGCGTGCGCCACCACCGCCCGGCTATATCTTCTTTTTAAAGATTTATTTTTTAATTATTCATATCTGTGTGTGTCTGTGGACCTGGAAATGCTGGTGCCCATGGAGTCTAGCGAAGGATGCCAGGTCCCTTAGAACCAGAGTTACGAGCAGTTGTAAGCTGCCGTGTGCGTACCGAGACCAAACGGGCCTCCTGTAAGAGCAGTCCGTGCTCTCATCAGAATCATCCTCTCCAGCCTAGATTGTGTATTTGTGTTCGTTTATGTACATGTGAGTGCAGGTGTTCAGCAGAGCTAGCGGTGTCAGGTCTTCTGGAGCTGGTGTTACGCGGGGCTCTGAGCTGCCAGATGCTGGTGCTGGGATTCAAATGTGGGTCCACTGTAAACTACTGAGGCACCGCTCAGGGCACGCCAGAGTTTCTTGTCCTGGACCTAAATTCCACCGATTCATTCATTGGCTACCTCAGTCTGGTTCTCAGTTATTCAAGTCTTAATTTTACAGTTTTAACTTTCTATGTTTGCAGCAAGTCCTCCTGACCTTCTCTGTGCCCGTTGTGGCTCCAGCAAAGGCTCGAGGGTGCTTCGGTGCGCACCTAGCTCTTCGTCGGGTCGTTCCTCTCCGTGTGGTTCGCTGTTGATTTTAGTTTCCTTCTATGGCAGAGCAATCTTTTTGTTCTCTAATGTTTTCTTTCCACAGGAAATCTGCCCCCTGGAGAATGCTTTGTTCCTCAGAGAGAGAAACAAAAACCTAGACCCTCCTTTCTTCCCCTTAGTTTAGGGACCTTAAGTGGGAAAAGTGCCATCTAGTGGACAGTGTTTAGCATTACAGTCCAGATTTGACCCCTTCCCACTGGCGGTTCAGGCATCAGGTAAGGTCCCCTCAGTACAACCCCCACCCTTTAGTATCGGAAACAATTGTGACGTGGGGTGGTACGAAGACGTCTGGTGTTTATCTGCTCCTGCCTCCTCCCCACTTGACTCAAGTACAACCTGAGGTCACTCCCCTGCCTCAGGTACAACCTGAGGTCACTTCCCTGGTCCCACCAATTAGGACTCTGCTACACCCACCCTTTGATGGCAGACAGTACCAGTCAATTGCTGCTCAGGGCAGTGATGTGCAGAAGGACAGCAGCAGAGTTAATAAGTTCCCCCGCTGCTCCTTGAACTGCACACAGACCTCTCTTGCTCTGGCCACCACTGCTGCCTCTCAGGGCTCGTCAACTGCCCTCTCTCTGGGATTTGCCACAATCGTTACAGCCTTTCCTCAGATTCAGTATTCTCCCTCCTTTCCCCACAGCTCGGAGGATACACGGTGCATTCTAAGCAGGCGTTCCACCACTGCTAACCCTCCAGCTCTCAGGAACCTTCTTCAGGAATCTCTCACGGCTTCCATGTTGAGTGCAAACGGGCTCGGGGCACTTTGGGATCGCTTCCGCTCCATTATAAAATAGAATCTTCTGAAAGGGAAAAGGCGGGCAGGTTCAGATACACACATGAGGTCCGGAGTGTGGATTCCCTCCGAGGCAGTTCTGATTTAAGCACTATAGCGAAGACAATGGCCTCTGTAGTCAACGGAGCTGCTGAGTTGATTCTCAAGTGTCCAAAGGCGTAGACGAGAAAATCGAGAACCATGTGTGCACAGCACCTCCTATCAAAATTCCTAGTCTTGAGGTCTGACCATACCACTTGATTTCAGTAATTTACCTGCTTAAATTCTCTAAGCTTTGGAGTCTGTAGTTACAAGAACGAACAATAACAGGAAACTACAGCTGTGCTGTTTCAGCTGTTTCAAGTATCTAACGTGATGTCAGCATACTTCTCCGGATGCACGTCAACATATTCCCAATAAACCCACGTCCTGAGTTTAGGCAAAAACTCCCAGCCTTGAGTACAGCAGCTTTCTTTTTTCCTTTTCTTTTTGCCGCAGGGGCTGCCTTCGTTCTAGAGCAAGCATCTACAATTGAGCTATACTCCCAGTGCTGTTGTGAGATTCAAATGAGTGGATGACTGGGGGATATGAATAGTGCCCCGGAAGGTCCCAGTCCTCATGCACGTCGAGGTTATTAATGCACACTTCGGAATGAGAGCCAGGAGAACCGTAAACAGGGATCCAAAGCTGAGCCTTTACACCAGGCTCTGGGTAAGGCTCCGTCTTTCCTAGTTTGCTCCTCCACCCCCCAGACAGCCCAGCTGGTGGGCCTGGAAGCTCCCTTCCTCCCTGGCAACTGTGCAATTCAAGCTGCACCACCATCTTGATTCTGCTTCCAAGGGAACGTGTGGCGGGAACACACTGGTAGGAAAAGGTCTTTGTTCCATAAACACTTGCCAAAGGAGTTTGCACAGATGAACATACACATGTTCTGATGGACTAAACCGGCAAAGCGTGCGCTTGGGTTTGGCTAGCACGTGTCCCCCACAAAAGGCTCATTGTTAGGAGTTAATACCCAGGTGGGGACAATGTTTTGGAAGGTGCTGAAAACCTCAGGGACTGAGGTCTAGTGGGTAAAGTCACAGGGAGGGGTGTATCCTTGGGGTCAGAATATATATTGACCTTCCCTGTCACCCCACTGTGCCTCTCAGACACCATGATACAAGTCAACACATTCCCTGCCGTGGTGAACTGAACCTTCTGAACAGACGGCAAAGTAAATTTGTACACATACCCACACAGTCACACATAGTCACACTCGCACACACACATACACACATGGTCACACATAGTCACACACACACATACACACATGGTCACACATAGTCACATTCACACACACATCATACACACGTACTTTCACATACATATGTGTATACTTACATGCACATGCCCTATACACACATACATTCATGTACACAATCATACAAACCCTGAACGTACATACATACATACACATACATTCATACATACATTCATGCACATACATACATACATTCACACACACGCACATCCACACACACTCACACTCTCTCTCTCACACACATACGCCCTACACACACTCACATACATGTACACAGTTTAAAGACAAAAGAACGAAAGCCAAACCACATACTTGGGCTGAGCTGTGAGGCCAGGCCTGAGCTGACGCAGGCCTATTCTTGAGGAAAGCAGACAAGAGTGAAACCACGTGCGCAGATGATGCTACTTCTCACTGCCGCAGAAACCCGGAAGGCGGTAAGCTTTCACCGTTAGCCGTTTTACATGCAGGCAGGATATAAGAGTGCCTACCAGCAGGACTGTCAGAAGGTCAAACACAGTAAGAGCTAACACAGCGCCCAGAGGGGAAAGGCGTGTGCAACTTCTAACAGTTCTCAGCTGAAGTCACCCTGGGGAGGGTCATCACAGGACAGTGTGGTCTCCTCTGTGGGATCACCACTGCCAAAGCAGCCCTCAGCCCGCCTTCCCTCTCCTCCTGGCCAGGCTTAGGACCCTGCCAGAAACAGAGAGCATGGTGAAGGAATGAAAACTCCTCGGTCTTATTTTGTTTCCTTCTTCTGGGGCTGACAGTGCTATGGGTTCTTTGGAGTTGTACCCCTCAACCCCCTCCCCCCCACACCAGTTAGAAATATTAGACTCTAAAGAAAAGCGCTTCTTGCACACACACCTGAGGTCTCTTGTCTCCTCTGGCATCATCCAGGAAAGCCTGGAAAGAACGGGCGGTCTTGCAATGGTGTGTGCGGTACAAACCCCAGGAAATCTAAGTTACTACAAGCTATGAAAGCTGTTTCACTTCTCAGCCTTCCTGCAGTCCGGCGAGACTTATGATGCTCAGAATGGCAGCAGCGGGGACATGGACTGCACTCAGACGGCCTCTAACCAAGGCAGACTGTAGTCCTGGGGATGGAGGCCGGGGCCGCGTGCATCTGAGGCAAACATTTTGTTACACAGAGCTACGTAGACCAGTGGATCCACATATTTCTTTTCTTTATATAAACACCAATCTTTAGAGTGGAGTTAGCCCTGGGGCGAAAAGTTTCCTACTGGAGTTCTAACTCCACCACAGTTGCTTCAGATTGGTAGACAGGTTCTTAATTTTTTTCTTAGTTGAAGTCACCATAAACAAGTCAGAGACATGCTCTCCCAAGCAAAGTTTCAGATCCACATGTCCCAAGACAGAAACTTGAGTACGAAATTATTCTCTCCAACTTTAAAAAGGGAGGTATTTACTCAACGATAGAATATGGGGGGGGGGGGGGAGGAGCGGGGACTCACAGTTGAAAAGTGGGGCTCTGCTGCCCCCTGCTGACCATTATAAAATACTGCATAGGGCAGACAGAATCACCCAATACACCACACACACACACACACATGCATACATGTACATGTACATGTATATGCACACACAGGCACACACACACACACACACACATACCATCTGCCCACATAGCCTTCCCTAACTCAGTTGGCATGTTTTCTCTGTGATCACTCTGACTCAAAGGAGCAAATATATTATGGTTCTAATGTGTCCACAGATATACTGAGTCTGGGCACAGCAGGCAAAGAACAGCACACAATCCCTGTTCTTGACTGCCAGTCTGATACATATGAAGTTCCAACTTCTATGGTTTGTATCTGTGAGTCCTGCATCATGGATTCAGCCTATCATAGTGAAAAACCTTTGGAGAAAGATTGACTCTGTAGTGAACAGGTAGACGTCCTTTTGTACTATTCCCTGATCAAGAATCTAACAGCTTCATCAAACTGGGTCTTCTAAACAGTCTAGAGATGGTTTACAGCACACAGGATTCTGCCCGTGGGTTACAAGCTGCTGAGAAGCCTGTGCGGAGTGAAGACAGAGTCCCTTCTCTCCTGAGATGACATTCCCGGTGAAAGAAACAGGTGACAAACAGTATCAAATTATTCTAGATAGTGGCAAGGGACGGCAGTGCAGGAGCCACCTGGGCATTGCCGCAGCTTAACCTTGCTCAGGGCTGAGAGTCTGTCACGCCAAGACTGGAGAGAAGGGCGCTGTGGATCCAGTGGGTGTGAGGCACATGGTGGGCTGCACAGCTGTGACCCCACGACCAGAGGACAGCATGGCAGAGGACAAGGTCAGAAGGGCATGCACCTAAACTACCAACAAATGCGATACCAAAGAAAGGTGCACAGGGGGCCTGCGTTTGTCCAGTTGCGTTCAGTATGAGCCAAATACAGGAGCTATGTCCATCCTACTCAGAGAGAGAGGAGGGTGGAAACGTCTCAGAAAAAAGAAAAGCTAGTGAGACTGACTCGGTGAATGGGTCACTGGAGAGGATACCTCTGCCTGTCTTTCGTTGGTTTCTGATGGAACAGGGATACATTTGTAAAATTGTCATACACTGTGTTTTCTTCCTCAAATCCAGGGTCCCGCAGTGTGAGGCCTTAGATTCCTTGGCAGCCATGTGGTTGGAGAGACCAGTTGTAGGAGACATGTTCTCTCATTATTTCCTGATGAGGACCCCAGCGACACTGAGTATAAGGCTGGAAGAAGCTGGGGACTCTGAAGGGAAAGGGAAACCCAAGGGGCCTGTGGAACTTGGTTTGGTTTGGTGTGGTTTGGTTTGGTTTGGTTTGGTTTGGTTTGGTTTGGTTTGGTTTGATGTGGTGTGGTATGGTGTGGTGTGGTGTGGTGTGGTTTGGTTTGGTGTGGTTTGGTTTGGTGTGGTTTGGTTTGGTGTGGTGTGGTGTGGTTTGGTGTGGTTTGGTTTGGTGTGGTTTGGTTTGGTGTGGTGTGGTGTGGTTTGGTTTGGTGTGGTGTGGTTTGGTTTGGTGTGGTTTGGTTTGGTTTGGTGTGGTTTGGTTTGGTGTGGTGTGGTGTGGTTTGGTTTGGTGTGGTTTGGTTTGGTGTGGTGTGGTGTGGTTTGGTTTGGTGTGGTGTGGTATGGTTTGGTTTGGTGTGGTTTGGTTTGGTTTGGTGTTGTGTGGTGTGGTGTGGTGTGGTTTGGTGTGGTGTGGTGTGGTGTAGTGTGGTGTGGTTTGGTTTGGTGTGGTGTGGTGTGGTTTGGTTTGGTTTGGTTTGGTTTGGTTTGGTTTGGTTTGTTATACGCCTTAACTTGGAATGCCAGACACACCTGTGTAGCTCCTGAGTCCTGACTGCCTCTTGTCTTTAATATTCCCAAGCAGAGGACTGGCTGCTTTGTCCCTGGCTACTGAGCTCCTTACGCACTATACACAGAGTGAGAATTCAAAATAAACTCAATGTAACAACAGATATATGCATCTAAGAAAAGGATCTGTAACATCAAGTTCATTTGGGGGGTCCCCATATGTGGAACTCACCATGTGAGAAATTGGAGACAGAAAGGGCGACTTTTGGAGAAGCAAAAGTTGGTGGATAAAGAAACTTCCGCTGCAATCTGTGCCTGCTCTGCTGCATTTTCGTACAGGCTCTGACAAGCTAACCAGGGGCATGGCCCTCAGGAGTTCTTGCAAGATGAGGAGGCTAGGGAATCCCAAGATGCTAACTCTGAACAATCTGAGTCAGAGAGCTTCTTCATTTCAATTTTGCATCAGGCAGTCGTAACACCTTTATACAAAGTCCAAATTTCACATTGTTTGTATTATCTAGACCAGTGGTTCTCAACCAGGAGTGATTTTGCCTCCTAAGGGAATTTGGCCATGTCTGGATCTGTTTCTGATTGTTGTAACTGACTCTACTCCAGGACTTGGTTCAGAGGAGGCCAAGATTGGTGCTAAAGGGCCTACACTGCACTGGACAGGCCCTCGCAACAAAGAATTATCCAGTCTGGAATGTCCATAGCGCCAGGACTAAGAATCCACACTCCAGAATGTAGAACCAGAGAGAGGAGGGTCAGTGGTTAGGATCCAAGTTCAATTCCCAGGGCCTAAGGTGGCAGCTCACAGCGCCCCCCCCCCTCCAATCTGTCTTCAGGAGATCAGTGCCCTCTTCCGGCCCGTGTGGGTAGCTCCATGTCAGGTATACACGTGCACACATGCACACACACATATTTTTAAGTCAGAAACAAACACACTGTTTACTCAAGGTCTCTCCAATGCAATTAATAGGAACACAGTAGTCATTCCATTAAGTGCCTCAATTGTAGATCAATGAAATACAAATACGACTTGTAATGACTACAAGTGAAGTTTGACACATATACCTCAAATACATTAATCAGCCATATTCCTTAATATTACATATTAGGTCCAGGGTCTCAAGAAAACATTATTCAATTACCATTCCGAACTGAAAAACATCATATTTAACTCTAAACTGAGGGGTTTTCTTTTCTTTTTTCTTTTTATAGCTTTCAGCTCATAACAAGGAAAAGGTCTATCCCATCATTCTGAGCTTACAATGAGGCCAGCCCTACGTTCTGCAGCCTTCAGTGGGGTAATGCGCCCCCTATCGGAAGTTTACAACTTGTCCGAGCAGTTTTATGCAGAGTACAAATCAGAAGCAGAAGCGTCACCCAATTCCCTCTTGAGGAGGCTGAGCTGTGCTCCAGCAGCATCGCTTTATCCGACTGAGCGGCTTTGGATTGGATCACCCCAGGGCCGCCTGGAATTGTGGAACAGGGACATCACTGCTGTGCCCCAGCTGCTGCAGAAAGCTACTGGTAAAAGGTGTGTGTGTGGGGGGGGATTTATGAGCATTTGGGTTACACTGAAGCAAGGATGCAGAAGCTGCGTGGCAGGGAGCCTGGTGACTCTAAATTGTAGGTATTATGCTAAAAGAAAACTCAGGCTGAGGCATCGAGGGCCCTCCAGAAGCAACAGGCCGTCTCTGCAGATCTCTGAAGAACAAATTTAACAGTTATTGAAGAGCACCACCCCATTGCTGCAAACACTGAACTTTATGCCGCCAGAAGGGATACTGGGAGTTTTCAGGAAAATATCTGTCATTTAATAGTGACAATGACCTCAGACTGACAAGCAATTCAAGTCCCAGCTGAGAAGGATGACTTACCCCTTTGTGGGCAGCCAAGCTGCCATAAACAGTTACTGATATGCCTGTTAGATGAAGATCTTTGAAACCAAAGGAGAAAGTATGAATAACTAGGATTAAATGATGCCTTGATTTTTAGTCTGGACCACAAGCCTACACAAACCTTGGGACGAAAGTACATACAAGATAACCATCAAAGTAGGCTATGAGAACTCAAGATAACCATCAAAGTAGGCTATGAGAACTCAAGATAACCATCAAAGTGGGCTATGAAACTCAAAATAACCATCAAAGTAGGCTATGAGAACTCAAGATAACCATCAAAGTGGGCTATGAGGACTCAAGATAACCATCAACGTGGGCTATGAGGACTCAAGATAACCATCAACGTGGGCTATGAGAACTCAAGATAACCATCAAAGTGGGCTATGAAACTCAAGATAACCATCAAAGTGGGCTATGAGAACTCAAGATAACCATCAAAGTGGGCTATGAAACTCAAGATAACCATCAACGTGGGCTATGAGGACTCAAGATAACCATCAACGTGGGCTATGAGGACTCAAGATAACCATCAAAGTGGGCTATGAAACTCAAGATAACCATCAAAGTGGGCTATGAGAACTCAAGATAACCATCAAAGTGGGCTATGAAACTCAAGATAACCATCAACGTGGGCTATGAGGACTCAAGATAACCATCAACGTGGGCTATGAGGACTCAAGATAACCATCAAAGTGGGCTATGAGAACTCAAGATAACCATCAAAGTGGGCTATGAAACTCAAGATAACCATCAAAGTGGGCTATGAGGACTCAAGATAACCATCAAAGTAGGCTATGAGAACTCAAGATAACCATCAAAGTGGGCTATGAAACTCAAGATAACCATCAACGTGGGCTATGAGGACTCAAGATAACCATCAAAGTGGGCTATGAGGACTCAAGATAACCATCAACGTGGGCTATGAGAACTCAAGATAACCATCAAAGTGGGCTATGAAACTCAAGATAACCATCAAAGTAGGCTATGAGAACTCAAGATAACCATCAAAGTGGGCTATGAAACTCAAGATAACCATCAACGTGGGCTATGAGGACTCAAGATAACCATCAACGTGGGCTATGAGGACTCAAGATAACCATCAACGTGGGCTATGAGGACTCAAGATAACCATCAAAGTAGGCTATGAGAACTCAAGATAACCATCAAAGTGGGCTATGAGAACTCAAGATAACCATCAAAGTGGGCTATGAGGACTCAAGATAACCATCAAAGTGGGCTATGAGGACTCAAGATAACCATCAAAGTGGGCTATGAGGACTCAAGATAACCATCAAAGTGGGCTATGAGAACTCAAGATAACCATCAAAGTGGGCTATGAGAACTCAAGATAACCATCAACGTGGGCTATGAGGACTCAAGATAACCATCAAAGTAGGCTATGAGAACTCAAGATAACCATCAAAGTGGGCTATGAGAACTCAAGATAACCATCAAAGTGGGCTATGAAACTCAAGATAACCATCAAAGTGGGCTATGAGGACTCAAGATAACCATCAAAGTGGGCTATGAGGACTCAAGATAACCATCAACGTGGGCTATGAAACTCAAGATAACCATCAACGTGGGCTATGAGGACTCAAGATAACCATCAACGTGGGCTATGAGAACTCAAGATAACCATCAACGTGGGCTATGAGAACTCAAGATAACCATCAAAGTGGGCTATGAAACTCAAGATAACCATCAACGTGGGCTATGAGGACTCAAGATAACCATCAACGTGGGCTATGAGGACTCAAGATAACCATCAAAGTGGGCTATGAGGACTCAAGATAACCATCAAAGTAGGCTATGAGAACTCAAGATAACCATCAAAGTGGGCTATGAAACTCAAGATAACCATCAAAGTGGGCTATGAGAACTCAAGATAACCATCAAAGTGGGCTATGAGGACTCAAGATAACCATCAAAGTGGGCTATGAAACTCAAGATAACCATCAAAGTGGGCTATGAGAACTCAAGATAACCATCAAAGTGGGCTATGAGGACTCAAGATAACCATCAACGTGGGCTATGAGAACTCAAGATAACCATCAAAGTGGGCTATGAAGACTCAAGATAACCATCAAAGTGGGCTATGAAAACTCAAGATAACCATCAAAGTGGGCTATGAGGACTCAAGATAACCATCAACGTGGGCTATGAGGACTCAAGATAACCATCAACGTGGGCTATGAGGACTCAAGATAACCATCAAAGTGGGCTATGAAACTCAAGATAACCATCAAAGTGGGCTATGAGGACTCAAGATAACCATCAACGTGGGCTATGAGGACTCAAGATAACCATCAAAGTGGGCTATGAAACTCAAGATAACCATCAAAGTGGGCTATGAGGACTCAAGATAACCATCAAAGTAGGCTATGAGAACTCAAGATAACCATCAAAGTGGGCTATGAGAACTCAAGATAACCATCAAAGTGGGCTATGAAACTCAAGATAACCATCAAAGTGGGCTATGAGAACTCAAGACTAAGCCGATTTTTTTTTAGGGTAGTGCAGTCAAAGGTGAGATGCCCATGCCCATGTAATGAGCCTAATAGAACTGTAAGAGCCACACAAAGAGACTTGTAAGGACGAGGGTTAAAGGGTGACATCTGGAACAAGGAGGGGACATAGTGGAGGGAAATGATAGGATGCACAGGATTAAAATGCATTCAATGCATTCAATGCATCAAATTCCACAGTGAAACCAATCCTCATGTATAATCAATGTACATCATAAAAACACTTTTAAAACTAATTCAAGCTGGGCGTGGTGGCGCACGCCTGTAACCCCAGCACTTGGGAGGCAGAGGCAGGTGGATTTCTGAGTCCAAGGCCAGCCTGGTCTACAGAGTGAGTTCCAGGACAGCCAGGGCTACACAGAGAAACTCTGTCTCAAAAGCAACAAACAAACAAACAAACACTAATTCAAAATTAAGAAATACTTAAGCCCAAATGTCTCTATGTCTATATTAACTCTACATATGGATTTACCAGGCCAACATTTGATTTACTTCCATCACTGACAAAACACACACACACACACACACACATACACACAAGTAATTCTGACTGCAGGAAAAGCAAAACAGCCAGTGTCTCAATGGAGAGCAGCACTTCCTCACGGCCATTTATCCTGTGGAGTAATCCCGCGTGGAAAGCCAATGTTACCTTCACCTCACAGATGAGAGATTAAGGTGTTTGCTTAAAGGCCTTTCCTGAGCTGAGAGAAAACATGCACTGGCAATGCCAGGAATGGCAGGAATGAAAGATCTTCGAGTCCCAAGGCCAATCAACTGTTCCTTAACACCACTGTAAGAAATCCCATCACAGAGAAGGACAGCTGCTGCTGACCGCACGCTCCTCAAGCACCAGGACCACATATCTGACCATGCATCAAGGACACCACAACATCCCGGGAAGAAAGCCAACTTTACATGCTTCCAAATCAATTTAGCATCTCCCTCCTAACCCTTTGGTTCTGTTTTTCTTACCTCAAGGAACTGTATCAAACATCTATCTTCCATTTAGAAATAATCAATGAATATATAAGGGGTCATATGAGGAAATATGCAAAAACTGTTAGAAATGTCATATCTAAGTTGGGGAATTCTATTTTATATATTTCTGTTTTCAATACTTTTAAGCATTTACACAATAACACAGTATTATGTGTAAATAAAGAATATACCTAATTTAAAAAAAACACAGTATTATATCCTGTCTTAGGGTTCTTATTGCTGTGAAGAAACACTATGAGCAAAAGCAAGTTGGGGAGGAAAGGGTTTATTCAGCTTACACTGCCACACAGCTGTTCATCACAGAAGGAAGTCAGGGCAGGCACTCACAGGGCAGGAGCCTGGAGGCAGGAGCTGAAGCAGAGGCTGCTTACTGGTTTGCCTGGCCTGCTTTCTTATAGAACTCAGGACCACAGCCCAAGGTGGAGCCACCCACAGTGGGCTGGGCCCGCCCCCCTTGATCACTCATTGAGAATGCCTCACAGCTGAATCTCATGGGGGCATTTCCTCAACTAAGGCTCCTTCTCTGATGACTAGCTAGTGTCCAGTTGATGTAAAAAGCTGGCCAGTACATATCTTTTCAAAATAAAACCAAAAATAATAGATTTGGAGACCCCCCCATCCAAATGTGCATTTCTTCCTTGGAAGTGCACACTATCTGCCTTTCCCTTCAGACTCTTTCCTGGGAATAAACTGTCCTTACAGGCTGTTATACACATAGCTTGGACTTTGTGTATTTACACACATATAGAGACTTCGCAAAATGGGAGTCTAACAGTACATATCTTTTCAAAATAAAACCAAAAATAATAGATTTGGAGACACCCCCCCCCATCCAAATGTGCATTTCTTCCTTGGAAGTGCACACTATCTGCCTTTCCCTTCAGACTCTTTCCTGGGAATAAACTGTCCTTACAGGCTGTTATACACATAGCTTGGACTTTGTGTATTTACACACATATAGAGACTTTGCAAAATGGGAGTCTAATATAGAAGGTAGCTTGCTTTTTCTTTCGCAAGTCAGCATAGGCAGGCTCTTTATGATGGTACAGAGCATGCTGTCGTGGTACCTGTCCCACAATTTAACTATGACTCTTACTGATGAGTACACAGGTTTTTCCCAAATTTTTTTTGTCTTTTTTGTCACTGCCTGGAATGCCGGGAAGGCCAGCCTCACAGACCCATGCAGTTTCCCCCACACTTGGTCATTTCTGATGCTGAGAAGCATTCTGCCATTGATTATGAGGTAAATTTGCTTTGTGAAAATCTTTGAGGCATCTTCCGGTAAGAACAAAAACAGCATTTGCTTCAAGACAGCCACAGGATATTTTAGAAGCAACTGCCTCTCCCTCACTAGCACAACGGCCGGTTGCAGAGTATACACCTCAGGTGTTGCTGTGAATATCCAAATTGCCCACTGCGTCTTCGAAAGGACGTTTCTTCGCCAGCAAAGGCCATGGCGAATCCCTGGGTTCCCTGGAGTTACCGACTTACCGCACCTTTGTCCCGGGCGTGCACTTACAGACGTTCCTTCTTTTTTTTTTTTAATTTATATTTTATTTTTTACATTTATATATTTATTTATTTTATTTATATGAGTACGCTGTAACTGTCTTCAGACACACCAGAAGAGGGCGTCAGATCCCATTACAGATGGTTGTGAGCCACCATGTGGTTGATGGGAATTGAACTCAGGACCTCTGGAAGAGCAGGCAGTGCTCTTAACCACTGAGCTATCTCTTCAGCCCCAGTAGTTCCTTCTTTTACACGTCCATTTCCCTATGGCTTCTTTCGCCCTCTGATGTCCCCAATCCCCACCACCTTCAGGCTACACTCACACTCAGAGACCAGGCTTACACTCAAGCCCCTCCTGCCTCAGCATCCCAAAATGCTACGTTTACAGCTGTACACCACATTGCTCAGTTTTTTGTTGTTTTTTTTTAATTTTTATGTACCAAATATGTCACTATTTGTTTAAGACTTTTGGGATGTGTATCTTAAGATTCTTTATTCCAAAACTAGAAGGCTTTTTTAAAAAACCTTATTTTAATACTGTTGTCTACCCCCTCAATGTATATTTATGTGCACTGTGATATTGGCATGTCTTTTCCCCAGTGTCTCTAGCTCCTTCCTACGTTATCTTCCACAAATAATGCGTATCTAAGCTCTTACTGTATTGTTTTCTAGTATGAAATGCAAGTTACCTTGTCCTTACTGCTTTGTAAGCCATCTTTGCACACGAATTTCTGAGCCAGTTATAGCTGCATTAATCTACTGATGTCTACCCTTCCTATAAAACCTCTTATGTAGCCACTGCCCCCAAATTGAAGCATCCCTTGCTCCAGAGAGGAAATTTGGGAGACTCAGAATCCCACGACATTCACTCTCGCTGGACCACACTGCCAAAAGGCTGTGCAGGAAGGTCCAGGGATGCAGCTGCCTTTGAGTGACCCCTATAAACTCACTGGCTCACTAGACATGGGTGAAACTGTATGATGTCTTTGGTGCCCTATGTGGTGTTCATTCATCAACCTGGAAACCCTGACCTTCCATCTGAAGCCTTACTCCTAGCAGCTACCACAAGTTCCTATGGCTCCCATAAACAGAACAAAAAACAGTTCCTGAGGACTGCTAAGGCAGAGTGGAGAATAGCTTTACCCCCTTTCCCCCCCTCTTCACAGGAGTCAGGTCTTTATGGTGCAGAATAACCTCTGAGGAGGCTCAGTCTCTCGACACATTGATGTGCCCATCTGCCACACACACATCACCTACTCAAGACTTCCTTTAAGACTGAGTTGTGTGTGAATTCGCCTGCATGTGTGTCTGTGGCATGTGTGCTTGGTGCCTGCAGAGGCCAGGTGATGCATGGATCCCTTGAAACTGGAGTTCCAAGCAGCTTTGAGCCACACTGTGGGTGCTGACAACAGACTGCAGGTCCTCTTCAAGATCAGCAAGTGCTCTTAATCCCTGAGACACTTCAACCTTCCATAAACTATTAACTTTTAACCCATAGTCAATTTGAAAAACTGACATATAGGCCACCAATTTTTAATAGACAGGGATATAAGTTGCTTTGTTTTCTCAAGTATTTCATAGTCTTCATTAAAATATGTGGTTTCTTTCATCCGGCTATCCCTTTCTTCCAACACATTTCTGTAGCACATAGTTCAGATTTCTGTTGTAGATTCAATTTTAAATTTCCTACTGGCCAACACTAGTATAAAGTTACAGGTCCTCATGGGGGAACTACTCAAAACTACCTATCAGCAATAGCTTTTCAGTTGATCCTTTGGGACGTTGCCTCCATCATCAATCACCCTGCCTGAAATGTCTACTGTGTCCTTTCCTGATATTTCTCAGGGTTAGGTGAGCCTCAGCAGCTCTGTCAGGACTGTAAACTGAATGTTTGCTGAAGGGACTCATTGGTTATAGTAAAAAGGCTTCCGTGGGCTGAAGAGACCTGGGTTCAAGACCCAGCAACCCCATGAAGACAGAACCATTTGTAACTCCAGTTCCAGGGAATCCGATGCTCTCTTCTGGCCTCCAGTGGTACTGCATGCACATGGTATACAGGCATCTAAGAAGACAAAACACCCGTTCGCTTGGGATAAGAAATCTCCCCCTAACCCTGACCCCATTTGTTTCTGTCTGCTCTTAGCCCAACAGTAACTTAAAACACATTTTAGTTAAGGAGGGATTTCCTGGCATCTACCAAGACCATCCTGTGTCTGTTTCCCACTTAATGCCTTAGTAATTGTTCAGGCTGAGTTAAAAGGGTTACGTTGAATTGAATGGAAAAGAAATCCTAATTTGCCATTAAAGACAAAAATTAGAGAATTGAAGAATAAAGGAAGAGAAAGTGGGAAGAGGTGAGTATGGATGCTTCAAAGGAGTCCTCAAGGTTGCTAGGGCCAACCGCATTCACCACTGCCCCTAGCTAGGCAGGTTCTGTTTGCATTCCAACAGGATCCCAACTAGGTACAGTACAACTACTAAATAGTCAAATGTACTGGGAGCAGTGCTGCTGATGCCAAGTGAGACCTCTGTGATGATGACAGATGTGAAAACAGTATGAGGTGCAGCAGGAAACTCTACACAGCTTCGTTATTAGATGAGTCTATGACAGGAGAGCTCCAGATCAACGTGGCATACGGAGTCAAGCAACTTTCTAAAGTTCTATTACAGCCATCTAGGGATGGCAAGGAACTGTCTTAATTAAAAGGCAACTATGCACGGCACGGTACCAACGATGACGTGACATAAACGATGTTGGTAGCAGCTCAGGTGAAAGAGGGAGCCTGTAAGGTTTAGAAGCAGCACTGGCTCACTCGAGCACTGAAGGAGGAAAGGGGCAGTCCCTGCAGACGCTTAGACAAGGGCTGGCGGTGAGGACAGCGTGGAGGGCAAATGCTCAACTGTCCTTGCTACAGGAAGGGAGTCAGAGACAGTAACGAGTGCAAAAGTTAATTTGCATGTACACTGTACTGCAAACCTACAAGTCATCAAATGGAAAATTCATTTGAATGTCTAAAAATAGACCTTAATACCGTCCTGCAAACAAGCTCATCTATATAAACATTACTACATCAGTTCTTTTCTATCTCATTCTAAAATATCTTAAAAACTGTTGCAGCGTTTGTATGGATGTGTGGATGTTTGTATACATGACTCTTCCTTCAAATCTCAGATGTTCAGAGATGTTCTATTTAAAAACTTTCAATTCAGGGCCAGCAAGATGGCTCAGTGGGCTAAAGCACCTGCTTCTAAACTCAACAACCTAGGTTAGATTCCCAGGCCCCACATGGTAAAAGGAGAAAATCTGCTGCAGGTATCTGATCACACTATGAACCCTAAGATTATATTGTTGAATGGAAAATCCTGTTTTTTACTTGTGGTGTGGCTCAGCCTTAGCCACCTTTACTCCAACCTTAGTGCACACCTTTAATGCCAACGTGAGACTAGCTGGTAGAAGGACAAGGGATGTCTGAAAGTGATGTCTAATTGAGGGGCAAAGTTATGAATCAAAAGAAAGATCTGACAGAATGAGTCAGAGATAGAATATGCCCAACTCTCACAAGAACACAGGAAAGATAAACTGTTAAGAGCTGAGTCACTGAGTCAGAGAGCTGAGAGGCAGTGCAGGGAGCTGAGTTAGTGGCTCTCAGTCCAGAGAGTTCAGAGGCAGGTTTTTACCCGAAGAGCTTTAGAGACAGGTTGCAGAGAAAACAGGCTAAACAACGGTGAAGACAGAATGAGCCAGAGAATGACAAGGAACCAGAAGATTAAAACAGATTGCCAGAGTTCGTTTGAAGCCAAGCAGAGCAATTCAGTCAGAAGCTGAGGGAAGCGAGTTTGAATCTGTTACCTTGGAGAGGAGTTTGAGTTCAGAAAGAACTAGAAAGGGTGAGCTGATTCAGCAGCAGGCCTTCAAGACGACATTTCCCTCAGACAAATGAAGTTACTTTTACAGAGCATGGAGATAGATATCTGGGGCTTACAGGCTACCAGCCTAGTTCCAGCTTCAGTAAGAGACCCTCTCAAAGGAATAAGGTGAAGCACAATAAAGCAGGACACCTGGCAACCTCCACAGACACATGTATCCACACATATGTGCCCATACCTGTGTACACAAACACACACGTCTGCAAACACCCATGCACTCGCTGACTTAGTGCTTCATCACAGACGCTGCCCATCCAATGCCTCAAATTCTCAAGATCTGTGTCATTAGAAAAGAGTGGCATCCTGATGATTTAAGGACAACAACTCCTGGTGATCACTGAGAGGCTGGTGGTTTGTACAGCACTGCTTTTTCATTTGCACAAACTACCTTACAATAATGATTTAAAATAGGCAGTCTCCAGTCCTCTTGGCTAATATGTAGGTAGTTTTGTTTTTTTAAAGGAAAATATTTGAAAGAGTGAAGGAGAAACAATTATTTTTTTAAAAACAGAAGGCTTGATTCCTGGTTCTCCCGGAAAAAAAGACATGACAAAAAACCACAAATAATTTGTATTAAATTGTATTTTCAGGAAGATTCCAAGGTTTGACATAGGCACAAAGAAAAGAACAAACTAAAGCTAGTATAAACAAGGTCAATTACAGACTGACCTCTGAAATGTGTTAGAAAATATACAGTAGTCACACTTTTTAAAAATATGACTGAGGAAAAATGCTTTAATTCAAGTCTTCTCAATCACTTGAAATACTTGTGAGCTAAACTCATACATTAAGGCAGATATTGATTTTTAAATACTCATTTAATTGATGAAATGTT
The DNA here is from genome assembly GCF_947179515.1 of Apodemus sylvaticus. Lineage (NCBI taxonomy): Eukaryota > Metazoa > Chordata > Mammalia > Rodentia > Muridae > Apodemus > Apodemus sylvaticus. Next base: position 4,006,986 of record NC_067482.1, read on the forward strand.
TAAATTGCAATCAAAGGAGAAAGTCCTTGTTTTAAAAAAAAAAGAAAACATTTTATTGCTACAAAGGGAACTGTACATAAAACCCTTTAGGCCATCTTAGTGCTAACCACTATTCAGTGTAAAAAAGAAATACTAAAATCAGGACAAACTACTTGTCCAATCAATCTAGAGTACATCCTCGGAAACTGAATGCACACTGAACGGTTCCCTCCCAAGAGCAGCAGTTAAGTCCAAATGACTACAAGGGACAGAGGAGCAGCACACACCTAGAGCCCTCAACACCAGTAAGGTAAGAAAAACTAAGCTTAAAAATCATACAAACAATTTATCATACCTAAGTTTGGTATCTATAAAAACTAAACTGAAATCATCTTAACTTCATTTTATTAAACAAGTGCCAAACATTTAGAAATTATATAAAACAAACTTTAATATGTGGAATGCATGCAACATGGTGTCAACTCATACCATAAGCTACTCAGCATCTTCCATTTTCTATGGTAGCAGCCAGTAAGGCCCCTGTGAAGTGTGGCGCCTACATCTGACTGAGCTCACACTGCTCAGTAGCACAGGCATGGGTGGCAAGATCCTCTGTCCCCTCCGCCTCCACCGCCGCCTCCTCCACCTCTTCCTCCACCTCCCCTGCTCCCTCTGCCTCTCCCACTGTCTCCACCTCCCCTGCCACGGCCACTGCTGCTGCTACTGCTGTGCCCTCCTCTCCATCCACATTCCCTTCTTCCTCCACAGATCCAGCTTCCTCCCCTTCCTCTCCTTCTTCCTCCACTTCCTCTTCCTCTTCCTCCTCCTCTTCCTCTTCATCGATGGGTTCATCAATCTTCTCTTCGTCTTCTTCATCTCCTTCTAGCTGCTGATCCGGAGCATGATCTTGCATTTCAAAAGGATTCTCTCCCTAAACAAGACAAATGGCTTTTACACTCAACACTATTGTTTTTCTACGATTGATACTTATTGAATTTTAGGGGGAAAAAACCCATATTTGAAGCTTATTTTACTTATGACAAATCTATTAAATATTTTAAGAATCTACTTCATTCTAAATGAGTATATAATTTATTAGTTATTTTATATTCCTTAAATTAGAGCACTTTTTAAAAAACCAAAAATTTTAACTGAGTTTCTAAAATCCTATATACAAGTGGAAACACGATTTGATACCAGCAAACCGGCTGATACAGATGATCTACTTAACAACGCACCCCTCGCTGTGCTCTGTTCTGGGTCTCCCAGGAGCTCAATGAAAACCATATGCACCTTGCTTCAGCCACTAGACACCATGACTTTTACTTGCAAAAATTAAAGGAACATTTTGGGCAAGCATTCAAAGGTACTTTTTATTTATTGCTTTGATGCGCTGTGTGAGCACATATGCGTGCACACATGCTGACATGTGGAGGTCACATAACCATCAGCTATCTGTTTTCTCCTTCCAGAACCCAAGGACTGAATTCTGGTCACTGGGCTCAGTGGCAAGTGCCTTTATCTGGCTGAGCCACACCAGAGCCCTGTGTTTTATCTTAGTAGTATTTATCTGCGTTAAGTCTCATGTGCAGTGAGCACACTGGACGACTCAATGTGTGCAGCGAAGAGGAGTGAAGCTTCTGAAGCACCTATTCAGGCTGGTGCTACATTTCAAGATGGTCAAACAGAAGCCTGTAGGATGACGTGTATACTAACTGCCAGGGTCGTGCAGTATAATGGTTCAGAATGGGCTTAGAAGATCCGGTGTTCAGTCTCCATACCATGAAAAGGGGGTGGACCCTAAGGAAGACGATTCTAGTAAGAATCCACCGATAAAATTCTGAAAGATGTGGAACATCAGAACAGAGTATGTACACTATCGTGGGGAGAGGGAAGGGGTGGGGCATGCTGCGCTCAACTACAGAGGGAGATACAAATGTTTAGTGTGCGTCCATACATCTCCAGCCCATAGAGAGCAGTGGCCAGAACAACAGTCCCATGGATTTGCAGGAAGGTCAGCGCTGAGCTGACAGTGACTCAGAGTCATTCCCACACGGGGCAGCCTCGGGTGCACGTCAGAACTAAGTTAGGGCTGGGACAAAGCCCAGAAGCAGCCTGCACAGGGGCAGGAGAGAGAAGGCGCTCAGAGAAACAGTATTTGCCAAAAGTGGACATTTACAGAAAACGTGATCAATGACCAGTGTCAAACAACAAAACAGATAAAAAAAAAAGGGGGGATTGAAAAACCACTCGCGTCCATCACTATCAAAGATGAATGAGGAAGGCTGAGGATTTTTGTGTGTTTGCATGTGAGTGCATGTATGTTCAAGTGTATGTGAAATCAGGAGACAACTTCTGATGTCTTTTCTCAAGAGCTGTGCATCATGATTTTTGAGGCCAGTTAAGACTAGGCTAGCTCAGCAGAGCCTCAGGGATGCCCCCTCTCTCCCCCACAGCACTGACTAACAATCATGCACCCTCTGTCCAAGTTTCTCCTAGGTAGGTTCTGAGGTCACACACAGGTCCTTACACTTGCACAGCAAGTCGTTTACCAAATGAGCTAACTCTCAAGCACCAGGATGTTAATTTTTAAAGCACTAAATGTGACAACTAGATCACTTAATAACCTTAATAACAATTTTTGAAGTATGTCATAAGTGGGAGTTAGAGCAACAGCCGCGTCCGAGAACATGTCTCACAATTAACTGTAAGTTCACAAGAAAGCACATGCCTGGCCCCACACAAGCGGAAGCTGTCAAGTCCTGGAGCCTTTCTTAAATACTAATTTCTAACCAACCTCAGACCTTCTGAATCAAAATTATCAGAAAGAAGCCTAACAAGAAACACTTCAGGAGCAGGCAGTGGTAATGCACACCTTTGATTGCAGCACTCAGGAGGCAGAGCCAGGGGGACCTCAGTGAATTTGACAGCAGCCTGGTCTACAGAGCAAGTTCCGGGAGAGCCAGGGCTACACAGAGAAACCCTAACTTGGAAGGGAGGAAGAGAGAGGGAGGAAGGACAAGAAAGAGAGAGGGGGGAGAGAGAGGGGAGAAAGAGAGGGGAGAGATCGGGAGGGAGGGAGGGAGGGAGGGAGGGAAGGAAGAGGAGGAAAGGAAAGGAAAGAAACCACTTCAGAATAGTAATCTGAGAAGTTTGGGAAATTACTCCAGAGGGTCTTCATGAGGCCTATTTAACCACACCTTTAAAAAAGATCTTGATTCTATTCTTCCAGGTGAGAAGTTTTCAGTGACAGCAAATAACAGGAGTTGAAGAGCATAACATGGGGCAAGGTATCTTCTGAAGTATGGTAAGAAAAGGCCATAATAAAGAAGAAGTCCAGAGTCCAAGAACAATCAGGTCACTCTTTAGTTCAGGAAAATGCTGAGCGCTGTCTGTCTACAGAGGACCCTGAGAAGGGGCAAGGTATGGATCCAAATGAGGGTGTGAGAATGGTGAAACAGAACACGGATGAGGAGAAAACAGTGACCAAGACAAGGAATATCCATAAATCTAAGGAAGAAACCATCTTCCTAGTGCAAAGAACACAGCCGTGGGAGACAAGAATAACGCTGGGCTAAGTGAAGAGGGACCATCTGAAGCAATAACCATGGCAGACATACGTCATCGACAACGCTAAGGGCTGGGAAATAGTGCCGTCATAAAGCACTTGCCACATAAACCAAGAGACCGCGGTATGAGCCTCTGAGCCCAAATCAAAAGCCAGGCCTGGTGGCACAGGTCTGTCACCCCAGAGCTGGGGAGGCAGAAATAGTTGGGTGGCCAGCGGCTTCACTAACTATGCAAGCCCTAGGCCAATCACAGACCCTGTGTCAAAAGCAAGGTGCAAAGCTCCTGAGGTGACATTCTCCAGACACACCCACCACCACCACCACCACCACCACCACCACCACCACCACCACCACCACCACCACCGGAAGCACTTACAAATGTACCACAATATGTGACTAAGACTAACATCCTGATCCTCTAACTCACTGATTTAGAGCTAGAAGCAGGAAATGACTGCTGCCCTCTGCCCTCGAATCCAACAATAGTGAAAGGAATCCTATCCCCTCCCACTCCCCTCCACCCTGTGCCGGGGCGGGTTTAGTGTCAGGTTACATACAATTATATATCACATCCTAAACAGCTCACCTTAACAAAGCGCTCATACCGAGCCTTCACGATCGGGTTGTTTAAGATGCTTGTAGCAGTCAGCACACTTTCCCTCTTTATCTGTTCCTTATAAGCCTATGGAAAACAGAACAGTGGGGTTCTAGAAAGCCAGGGCATGGAAAGTTTAGAGACTTAAAGTGATATTTTACACTCAAATTCCTATATTTAAATGACTTTCACAACAAATTAAGCTATGAATAACTATAGTCATTGTGCTTGTAATTTAAATCATTCATGGATTGAGACCATGAACTTTCATAAGCAAATACAATACAATACAACGCAATACAATACAACAATACAGCACTCCCAAGTCTAAGTCTTTTATTCCACTCTTTATCAATAAACATCCAACATAATCAGTCTTCTTCAAGGCTTCTAAGTTATCACAAAAAAAGTACTACACAGAGGAGACAAGGTAATAATATGAAGGTCTACCAGCTGGACATCACAGCTGTAAGTGTGTAAAGGAGTGTGAACTGAAATTCCATCATTCCAAAACAGAGACTCAAAGTCTCCTCCATTTAGTCGTTTTAATTTTTAAATCTTCGTGTCTATTTTACAAATGAACTCATTTTTTACAATATAAGCACTCATGTTTTCTGAAGTAAAGCCAACTAGATAAAGCCCAGTGTAAGGAAGAAACAGCATGTCCTAATTGGGGAACAAGCAGCCTGTACATGCTGTTGAAGACTTCCTGTTCAGAAGCCACAAGAGATAGTAAATGCTAAGACTAGTTTCAAATGGGCTTTCCCAAACAGAAAAACAGGCAAGTCATAATAAAATTTTCCTTTCCTTTTTGTTCTAGCACACATGGTTTATTCACAAAACCATTTTGTAGCAACTTAAAAATAACAAAAGTAGAAACAAAAACTGCTTTTCAAGTGTAATTTCCTAAACGCTCACTATTACAGGCACCATTTTATTAGGTATTACATGGTAGCTAACTGACTCCTTAAACAAGCACAAAAGAATGATTCCAGCTTCATCCAACAGATAAGGAAAGTTAGATAAGGAACTTCTTTAACACTAGGGTTCTATCTCAGAAAGCCTTGCTCCAAGTCTATGATCTTAACTATGATATGACTCTGCCTCTACTAGCTGTTCACATTGAAGATCTAGGACAGAAACAATAGCCAAAGGAAAATTCAAGAACTGTTAGAAAGTTCAAGAACTGTATAAAGACTGCAGTCATACCTGCTTCCCTTTGCCATGGTCAGGAGACTTCAGGTGCAGCTGAACAGAGCTGTGTAAAGCAGGGATGTACACGCTACAAGCACTACAGTGAACAGTCTCCACCTTCATCATGTGATCATCTGCAGTAACACCTGCAGACAAGTTTATTTAGGGAAGAAATGCCCACACTTTACTTCTGACAGATCAAGTTCTCTCTAGTTCCCATCATCATTTTACTCCTTACAACAAAGGATCAGAGCATGTAGGCATGTGTCAAGTTCTGCGCATCTTATGTCTGCATATATAGGGCTTGGTTTGTGTCAGGTCCTCGTAGATGTGGAGCTGAAGGTGGTGTACGTCAGCTGATGTACATTTTCTTTACTACCGAGCCACCTCTCAGTCCCATGTCATACTTTCTCATCATGTAAGTTACTCATGCTTAGAGCTTTTAGTCTACCTCCTCAAAAAACACAGCTAAATGGATGTAATTTTAGTAAAATAAGAGTTCTATTATTATGTACATGAGTGAGCAGGAAAAGAAAAAAAAAGATGCTATAAGGAACAAAACATCCATTCTCAATCTAGAGGAATCTTGAGCTGAATGTGTAGCTCACTGGTAGAGAGCACTTGCCACATAGGTTCTTGGATTTGACAATTGGTACCCACATGGTGGTAACATCTGGGGGTGCTTGGCCTTGTTAAAGGAAGTCAGTGAGCGCAGGTTTGGGGTGCTCACAGCCTCACCTTGCTTTCAGGCTGTCTCCTGCCTGAGTGTGAGGTGTAAGACGTAAGACGTGAGCTCTCAGCCCCCCCTCTTGTGCCCATGCTTTCTACGTACCATGCCACGGACCGCTAGCCTTGCACTGTACAAGATGAAGGACCATTAATTTCCTGAAATTATGTGATCACATGGTAGAATTCAAAAAGAAAGGAAGGGAGGAAGGGAAGGAGGGAGGGAGGGAACTAGACAGAGGAAAAAAAACCTATGAACTCTTCAGAGAACATGTGAGGATCTGAACACATGCAGTATGTTTTTAGGTTTATTTCACACAGATGCCTAGGTAGCACAGAGGTGCTTGGTGCCTTGCTGGACTCCAGGATGGGGGCTACGAATGTTAAGAGTGGTCATGCTGGTCCTGGTAGTCAAACCTGGGTCCTTGGCCATACTAACAAGGCTTCTCTATCGCTGAGTCCTCATTCCAGACCCCCAATGCCCTCCTTAATGATTTAAAGGAGGGGTAAACCAACAGATTTGTTCAACATGTAAAAAATGCAACTACAGGAAATCAGGCTGCACATGAATGGAAGCACCTTGGATAACTCCTTACTTCTGCTTTGGTGGATTTTTTCAAGAGCAATCTTTTTCAAGAAAAACAAAGTATTTTAAGTTTTTGTTTCCTTATTTAAAGACTAGCAAAGGAAATGACAGATTTTGGAGATATGCTGTTTTGATTTATTTTTGTTATCTTTTAATTTTTTTGCATCTCTGTGTTTGTGTGGGTAGTGCTGGTGTGCAAGGAGGCCAGAATGTCAGACCCTCCTGGAGCTAGAGTTGCAGGCGGTGCTGAGCCATTGGATACGGACGGGTGCTGGGAACCAAATGAGGCTCCGGGGCAGCACTGCACGCTCTTAACTTTGATCATCTCTCCAGCCCCAAATGTTGATGTTCTATGACTACAGAAAAGACAGCAGCAGGTGAATGAATGAAACAAGATTTCAGAAAACAGATCCGTGCTAGACCTACAGATATAATTCCCATAAACATGTTAATTTAAACTCTGTATGTAAATGAGTTCACCTCAAAGAAACATAAAGGAAGAGAATACTGAAGACATGGACTGGAGAAGTGCAAAGACTGAAGGCAGATCCAGGGGATAAGAGCGCACTGGGACAGTAAAGGGTGAAGGAGGCGGAGTCACAGGCCAGAGTGGGTGGACTCCTACTGATGATGATCTAAACAAAAGCAATCATTTTGGGTTGGGCTTACACCTGTAATCCTTGCACTCAGGAGGCCGGATTGCTGCAAGTTGAAGGCCAGGGGGCTACGTAATAAGACCATATCTCAAAACGAAGTAGCCTGCTTCCTGTCCGAGCAGTCTCAGCAGGCTAATGAGAGTAGAAGGTGTTTATTAAGTGTAACTAAGAGAGCTAAAGGACGGGTGTCAGGTAGGTGAGGGTAGAAATATATAATGCTCAGCAGTGGAGCTGTGGCCTATAGAATGGTTATTTGCAGATAAAAAGGCAAGTTACAATAGAACTATGCTTTTGTTCTTTTTTCGTTTTTATTTTTTAAATAAGAACAGGCTTATACAGGCTTCAGACTCAAAAAAGAAGGAAAGACTGAAAAAAGAGTTAATGATCTGAATTTCAGAGAGAAACAACAGAACTGGAGAGAAGGCTCAGAGATTAAAAATCAGAACTGCACTTGCAGGGGACCTGAGTCTGATTTTCAAAACCCACATCAGGGGTTGAGTGACTCCAGGTCTAGGGGTATAGGAAGCCTCTTCTAGCTTCCCTGGGCACAGCAGTCACGAACGTCCCTGCACCCATATAATAAACTGCTTAACTCTAAAAATAATTAAAGGAAGTTATGAAAAACAGCAGAAAAATTAAAGACAAATCCTTCATCTAAAGCAGTGGTTCTCAACCTGTGGGTCGGGACCCCTTTGGGGGTTGCACATCAAATATCCTGCATGTCAAATATTTATATTATAATTCATAATAATAGCAAAATTACAGTTATGAAGTAGCAACCAACTGGTTCCCAACCTTCCTAATACTGCGACTCTTTAATACAGTTCTTCATGTTGTGGTGACCCCAACCATAAAATTATCTCATGCTATTTCATAACTATAATTTTGCTACTGTAAATATAAATATTTTTAGAGACAGGTTTGCCAAAGTCAAGACTGTCAGGGTGAGAACCTCTACTCTATACTGAAGAGAAAGCGGTAATTATAAGCAATGATAAACGTGTAAGCATGGAAACGAGAAGCCGGGAAGTGGACGTCTGATACACGATTCCAAGTATGACTGAACTGTGGGAGTCTTGAGGTTTTCATGTTATGACAGATAAAATATAAACATAAATTTATAAAAACAACTTGCCTAAATACTCACCTTCCATAATATCTTTTTCAATTATTTTGTAAGCTTCTGGGTGATTAAGTGTCTGTTGCTTACGAATAGATGCTTTTTTAAATTTATTCACCATACATTCCTAGAAAATAAAAAGAAAGAATCAGACTCTTTCCAAGGAGCACTTACTGTATGTTCATCCTATAGGAAACACCATCACTGATGGGGATTGTTGTAAGAACAAGAAACCCACAATTTACTTGAAGAGACTATCATGAAACACTAGAAAACTGCTTCACTTTTCACAATGTCTTCTAAGCATCTGAAGTAAGAACTCAGAGGCTGGATAGTAACCTTCTCAGGTAAATGGGTGAATCATAACTGACAGATAGAAACCCATTACGGAAAAATTACAGGAACAAATTTTAATCCAATCAGAGGACACAATTCTGCTAGCTATGGAGGTCTGAGTGAATACTGTATTTTTAACTTTCTACCCAAATTAGTTTTGTGCAATTAGCAGTCCAGCTCAAGCCTCCTCTTGTTTGCTTTTTCAAGTCCCCAAAGTATTTGTGCAGTCTTGGCATTTCCACCTAAATAAAACTAACTATGCACCATTGTACATAATTTATTTCCAATTATAGTTGGCTCATTAAAAGTAATGCTAATGGTCTTCAAAATAATCTATTAAATTGACGACCACACGAAAAATACCAAGACTGGCACTGAGATTGTGACTCTGCTGTACAGTGACAAGGTCATTCAGCTCCTACAGACATGAGCTCCTCTGAAATGAAGGATGCACACACGCATGGAGCACATTTCTGGGGGCACAGTGGCTTCTGCAGGAAGGACAGACGGAGCTGAACCAGCAAAGAGCAGCTAAAGGGATTCTTTCTCTGAAATAACTGAGAATTGAGTTCTACAGTTAAAATTCCAAATTCTAATATGAAATCACATCTAACTAATTTTAACAAGTTTCCTTAAATGAGTAATTATCAGTTTTTTAGAAACATAAACAAGTGAGAGAAAAATTGTAAAAGTGATCAAATAAATGCAGATCAAATAAAATGTTTCCCAACTCAAAAAAATCTACTTACATGTAAAAACTCCATAACTACTTTATCAAATTTGGTTTGTTTCTGAATATGATCTAATGTTTCCTGATGTGAAGAACTTTCCAGATGCAGTTCAATATCTTTTTCTTCAAAGGTTCGAAATTTACAAAATGAACATGTGAATGCCATTCTATAAAGAAAAGAAATTTTCTTTTAAATATTATCTTATTCATTTAGAGCTTCTAAAAATAGTTTTATTAGCTGAAATTATTCTCTTTCTATCTTAGAACTCTGAAATTAAGATAGAGGGGGGAAATGGTATTTAAGTTCAAACAGCAGTCACTTAAGTACTTTGCATTTTAAGCTTCTAGTATAAAAAATATAAAGACCAAAAAGGTGATACCTTCAAGCCTGAGCCATTAAAAAGCTACAGTAAATATAAAGAAACATCGGGTTCTAAAACCTCCAAAACAAATTTCACACTCTGGCCTCTCTGCAAGTTTCTAAACTATCTAAACCCACGTCTAAAGCCAAACAGACACAAAGCAGCAGTTACTCAATTCCACAAAACTCTGGAATGTACAATCCTCAGAGTTACATGCCTAGAATGCACAAATATACATTATTTAGAAGGTGAAAATCCACCCAGAATGAACTCCTCCATGACGTTCCTACTTTGAAGGCATGCTGTTAGTTCTTTTTCCTTAGCTGATGACAACAGCCTCCTGACTGACTGGGGTCTCTGCTGTGTTAATGTCCTTAGTTACTAAGCTCAGGAGCTAACTGCTCAGTTCATACCATATCTCTCTGTGTCATCTGGGGTAAGTTATTTCTATGGCCTCAGTCTTCACAGAGGTGACACATGAACCCCTTAAGATGACTCATGTCACAGTCATTATTCAGTTAATTAGTGCTACTTCCTACAACAGGTTACTGCTTAAATGCATAACTGACTCCTTAATACTCCAAGGTGGGAAGAGGGAGGGTGTGAGAACTGGAGAGATGGCTCAGTGGTTAAGGGCACTGGCTACTCTTCCAGAGGTCCCAAGTTCAATTCCCAGTAACCACATGGTGGCGCCCAACCATCTGTAATGGGATCCAACACCCTCTTCTGGTGTGTCTGAAGACAGCAACAGTACACCACTCACCCTCTTCTGGTGTGTCTGAAGACAGCAACAGTGCACCACTCACATATATAAAATAAATAAATCTTTATTTTAAAAAAACAAAAAAACAAACACTAAAAATAAAAAACATAACCTCCAAATGCCTTGAGTTGCTACTCTCTCTTTTTTTTATCTGTACCCAAGAATCTCTTAGCAATACATAGCACATCCTATGTCTTTATTAAATATCTTAACTGTTACATTTTAAAATCATTCCTTCTTTCCAATCCAGTTTTCTACTTCTGCATTATCAGTACAACGCCTACTTGTTTGCTTTTACCTTAAGGCAAGCAGTCTACCTGGATTGCCTCTCACAGTCCTTGCAATTTTCCCATTCTTAGAACTGAATTCAGTTCAAATAACACCATCATGTTGCCTCCTGGAATTTACTGCCAGTGATCCAAAAGTTATTGCTAATAAGACTGACTATTTCATATTTCTCTTCTGGCATTTTTTCAGCACATACTGCTGAGTCTCACCCTAGGTTCACCTAAATAGTACACACAGTTCCCTCTTCAACATAGTGAAAATATTCAATTATCAAGAAACCTATCCAAAAGTAGTCATTTACCATCAACCTCAAATCTTCCTAACAAAGTAAAACTGCTCTAGTTAATTAAACTGACTGGTTAATTAAAATAACTGTACACAAGACTACAGATGGAACTCACTAGTAGTGCATATCTGTAATATGTGTTAGCGCCTGGTTTAATCGATCACAAATATTGTTTTTAAAGCATAAAACACTATAGGATCTTTTCTTAAGATTCATATTCTATAAAATGACAAACTGAATTGTAAGGCTTAAAGCTATGAAGAAAAAAATGAAAAATGTAGTTCTTTTATTTTTTTCCTAATTGCAAAGTTTATTCTACTAACAGTTTTATCAAATTCAAATCTATTTTCAAATTTTAATAGGAACAGTACTCAGAATAATTAAAATACAAATTTTAATATAATAATTGTACTCAGACTCCTATATATTTAACACAAACTGTTTAACTTCCACACTACAGTATAACATAACTATTATTTATGCCAAATGTAATTTAAAGAAATATGGAGCAAGGGTGAAACAAAGACCAAATGGTCCCGTTAAAACTCTAACACTCGCAACCGGGAGCTTCCATACAGAAGTGACAACCCTGAGGACCCTAAGGGAAAGAAGAAAGGAGGGGTTACTTAGAGGGTAAGACTCAGGGTTGGAGATGCAGCCAAAGCGAGGACACACCCAAGGCCTTAGCTATGAATCCTCTTTGGAAATTAGAAAACCTCTTAGACTCGCGGACCTGTCTCATACCCTTTGGTCTCACTTTCTCCATTTATTTGGGGTTTTTGTTGTTTTTTTGAGACCAGGTCTCATATATCCTAGACTCAAGTTTATAAATAAATTGATTAAACGGTAAAAAACAAAACAAAACACTCTAACACTCCACTACTCAGCCAGCTCTCCTGCTTCCTTCTCCCACTGAGATCTAGCTCAGTGAGTCTCTCTGACCTTACCCATCCACCTCTGCTCCCCAACCCTTCAGATGAATTCCAAGCCCCACACCTGATGCCCTGGCCTACGTTTCTGCCAGAATACTACCTACCTATCCACCTGCCCACTCCTCCATCCAACCTTTGCACTGAGCCTGATCCAGTGCCCACAGCTCACAGGCTTGGACCATGTCCTGTCCACCTCACTTCATTCCACAAGCCACGCCCACCCTTAGTTCCAACCCACCTGCACATCCTCTCTTCAGACCAAGAGCTAACAAAACAACTCTACATGCCAGATCTCATCAGAAAACTAGGAACACTATGAAAGAACAAAGTAGTATCGTCTTTCCAACTCTACCAGTTCTGTAGAAATGTTTGCCAATAAAAAATCACCTAAGTGAAACCGAGGACACAGAACTTAAAAGAAAAATGATAAACTTCACCAAAAAATTCAAGATGTTTAAAACCACAAAGAAATACATCAATGAAATTAAGGAAACAGAACGTAAGGAGAATAAATTCCTAAGTGATGCCTAGAAAACACAAATCAGGCTGAAGGAAATGATGAAGACAGGCCGGGGCTTGAGAATGGGACTCCATGAGGAGACAGAAACACTGAGGAGGACTCAAGCTGAGACGGAGAGGGAGAGTCCAGTAACTCAGCTGGAACTCACAGGAAACCCTGATAAAAGAGAATCAAACAGAAGATAGAATGGATCAGGATACAGAGTAGAGAGGACCTAGACCAACAAAATAAGACATATAAAAATTAAAAAACAAAAACCATAGGAAAGAAACATGCAGGAAAAGTGAAACACCATGAACTAATCAGGCCTCCAAATTATAGGCACAGATGAAGGAGAAGAATCCCAAGTCAATGGCACAGACGAGATGACAGAAGCACAGTTCCCCACACTAGGGGAAGTCACCCCACACTAGGGGAAGTCACCCCACACAGGCGGGAGTGCGCAGACACTAAGCACACTGACTGGACAGAGAAGAAGCCGCCATCGGCAGAGCATAGCTAGAGCACTGAGTGTACACACAGAGAAAGGGAGGAGAACGCTGCAGGAGGAAACAGAAGTCACAGGTAAACAAAACCTATCAGAATAAGAGCAGGTTTCTCAAAGGAATTTTTGAAAAGCCTGGAGCAATGCATCCCAAGTCCTAAAAGACTATGACTCCACCCAGACTAATATACACAGCAAAACTATCTACCATGACTGAAGAAGAAAGAAACCTTTCCATGATATAAGCAGCACAAAAAAATGTACACACACACACACACTTTTTGTTTTGTTCTGTTTATATCATGGAAAGGTTTATTTTTTCTTTCTTCTCCTATATACATTCTTTTGGATATATATATATATACATACACACACACACACACACAAAAACCAAAAAAGGAAAAAAAATACATATATATCCAAAAACCAAACCTAAGGAAAATATAGGAAGCAATAATTTAGGTTGAAGAGAGAAACTGAACATAGCAGAGACTATGGAAAAATATGAAGCCATAATTATTAAAACACAAAGTACCCCTGAGAACAGAACACCAAGAATCAACAGCATGATGACTGTAATTAACAAGTACATTTCAATAATAACTTTAAAAAATAATAATAACTTTAAATATCAGTGGCCTCAATTCTCTAATCAAAATATGCATGCTTACTGAATGGCAAGAAACAAAATCTGTTGTCTACAAGAAGCAACACATCATATCTTTAAACATATCTAATAAAATGGGACCAGGAAGCAAGCAGGCTTCTCAATCCTAAAACCTAACAAAACAGACTTCAAACTAAAACCAAACAGCAAAGATAACAAGGGATACTTCATTCTAATAAAAGGAACAGTTAACTAAACGTTACCATCTTTTTGTGTGTGTGAGACAGAGTTTCTCTGTGTAGCCCTGGCTGTCCTGGAACTCACTCTGTAGACCAGGCTGGCCTCGAACTCAGAAATTCAGTGCTGGGATTAAAGGCATGCGCCACCACGGTCTGGCATTAAGGAGGGTTTTTTGTTGTTGTTGTTGTTTTGTTTTTTGTTTTTTTTTTTGTTTTTTGAGGACTTTACCATCCTAAACATACATAGGTATCAAATTCTGGAGCATGCTATTTTATTAAAAAAAAAAAAAACTCACTACTGGCTTTAATAACACAGATTAACACTAGTCCATTAATAGAAGGAAATTTCAAAACAGCAATGGTGGCACAAGCCTTTAATCCTGGTACTCAAGAGGCAGAGACAGGTAGATCTCATAGAGTTTGAGGCCAGCCTGGTCTACAGAGTTCCAGGACAGCCAGGGCTACACAGAGAAGCCTTGTCTCAAAAAACAAAAAAAATAGTAAGGGATTTCATTCAATACCTCACTTTTCCCCAATGAACAGATCATTGAAAACAAAAATAGATGGGTGCTGGGAATGAACTCAGGACCTCTGGAAGAGCACTCAGTGCTCTTAACCACTGAGCCATCTCTCCAGCCCCCAGACTTAATTAATATCATACAACAAATGGAATTAACAGAGATTTACAGAATATTCCACCCAAACACCAAAGAATATACATTGTACAAAGTAGCACACTGAAGCTTTGCTAAAATAAACCATATCCTGGGAACCAAAACAAATGTTTACAAGTTCAAAAGGACTAAAATCACTCTTTGTATCCCATTTGACCACTATGCAGTAAGATTTAAAGCTGACATTAAACACACTTCTAGTAAATACACAACTCATGGAGATTGAAGAATGTGTTGTTGAAAATGAAACAAGATAGAAATAAAAATTTCTTGGAGTTAAATAAAAATGCAGACACAGCAAAACCCCTGGCGCAGAGAGCACAGCCCCATAAGGAGACGTCTACATTAGGTTAAAGAGCACACATGGATGACAGTGATGCAAGTGGAAGGCGTGAAAAAGAACAAACCAAAGCCAAACCAAATCAACTGCAAAAAAATACAAATCAAAGAAATCAATGAAATAAACAACCAAAACTGTACAAAGAATCACTGAACCGAAGAGCTGTTAAGAGAAGATAAACAAGATTGACAGACCCACCGCTCAACAACCCTCCCTCAAAAAAAGGAAGGTAGGTAGGCAGGCAGGCAGGCAGGCAGGCAAGAGAGTATGCAAAAATAACACAATCAGAAATGAACAAGGAAACATTACAACAAACATCAAAGAAATTCAAAATATTATAAGGAAATATTTTAAAAACTTGTGTTCCATGAAACTGGAAAACCTAAAAGAAATGGATGGATTTCTAGATTCTGCAAAACTACCAAAATTAAAGCAAGAAGTCAGCAACCTAAAGCTTTCCCCGGTTAAAAACAAAAAGGCTGGGACCAAATGTACTCACAGTAGAATTCTACCAGACATTCAAATACAGACATTCAAATACTATAGCAAACTCCTTTCCAAATATTTCAAAAAATAGAAGCAGAGGCCCTCCAAAGTCCTACGAAGCCAGTTATCACTCTAATACTAAAAACCAGGTAAAAACAGTCCCCTACCCCCTAAAAAAAAAAAAACTACAGGCCAATATCCCTCATCACAAGACTCAAACATACTCACTAAAATACCTGCAAACAAAATACAGATATACATTAGAAAGATTATCCAGCATGACCAAGTTGACTTTATCCCTGAGTACAGTGATGTTGAACATACTAAAGTCAATAAATGACAACAATTAGATGCAGAAACTGACAAGGTCCAACATGCCCCCAAAGGCTTAGAGGACATAGCAACATGTAAGCGCTATGTATGAGACACCCACAACCAGCATCATAAATGGACAAAAGTTTGAAGCAATCCCACTGAAGTCAGGGATGTCTACTATCCCCATTCCTTTCCAATGTTGTGCTTGAAGTACTAGCTATAGCAATAAGGCAAGAGAAGGAAATTAAAGGGATACATATAGTGAAAGAAATCAAACTATCCCTATTGCAGATAACATGATAACTCTACAGACCCCAGATATTGTACCAGGAAAGTTTTATAAATGACAAATTAAGCAATGTGGCAGGATACAGGATCAACTTGCATAAATCAATAGCTTTTCTATACACCAACAACAAAACATCCAAAGATAAGATCATGAACATCCCCATTCACAATAGCTTCAAAGAAAATTAAGTATCTTCAAATAAACTCAACCAAGGAAGCAAAAGATCTCAAAAATGAAAACTTTTAAGCCTCTGAACAAAGAGATTGAGAAAAGACAGTAGAAAATGGAAAGGCACCCCACACTCAGGGGCTGGAAGAATTAACATTAGGAAAATGACTGTTTCAGTAAAAGCTAGTTACAGATTCAATGCAATCCCAATAAAAAAAATCCCCATCTCACTCTTCACAAACATAGAAAAAAAAACTATCCTAAAATTCATATGGAACCACAAAAGATCCCTGATAGTCAAAACAATCCTGAACAAAACAAAACAAAACCATTCCAGATCTTAAGATACACTGCAAAGCCATAGTAATGAAAATGAGAGTTAGGATTAGGGTACTGGCACAGAAACAGACACGCAGACAACAGAACAAAATTGAAGACCTACATGAGTACTCATAGCTTCAACCATTTAATATTTGACGCCAAAAACACAATCTGGAGGAAAAAAGCATCATCAGCAGACAGTGCTGAGAAAACTCAATTCCACACACAGAGGAATGAGAACAGACCCACATCTACCAGGCTGGACAGCTAAGGAAACCTGAAAATGCTAGAAGGAAACACAGGCAATACTACACAGTAGCTAACATCTAACACACGGGACTTCATAAAGCTAACACTGTCTGCACAGCTAAAGAAACAATCCAAAAGGGGAAACCCAGAGAATTGGAATCTTAGCCAGCTACACATCTGACAGAGGATTAATATCCAGTTCCAGGCTATATAGCTATAGAGATAGATAGATAGATAGATAGATAGATAGATAGATAGATAGATAGATAGATAGATAGATAGAGATAGATAGATATAGATAGATAGATATACACACATACACACACGCGCGCGCGTGTGTGTGTGTGTGTGTATGTATGTATATGTATGTATATGTGTGTGTGTGTATGTATGTGTATATATATATATATATATCCAGGACTTTAAAAAAGAGGTAGGGGGCATTCAAAATATGGACCAGGATCCTAAACAGAGTGGTCTTGAATGAAGGGGGGAAAGGCTAAGAAAAATCTCAAAAACTGCTCATCATCCCTAGCAATAACAAACAAAAAAAAAGGCAATTTCATCTTACCTCCATCAGAATGTCAAAAATTAAAAATAAATAAATAAATAAACAAATAAATAAATAATCCAACAACAAATGCTAGAGGGATGCAACATCATTCACTGTTGGAGGGACTGCAAACGAGTATGGAAATCAGCATGAAGACCTCTCAAAAGCTAAAAAATAAATCTACCATATGACCCGCTACACCACTCCTTGGCTATGTCCCAAGACCACAACATCCTACTCTACAGATAACTGCTCACATGTGATCACTGCTCTTTCACAGTAGCTGGAAGATACAAACAACCTCAATATCCTTCAACTAACAAATGATTAACAAAAAAAGGTGCATATACACTATGAAATATTACTCAGCTGCAAAAAAAAAAGAAGAAAACATGAATTTGCAAGTAAACAGATGAAAGTTTAAAAAAAAACTGTGCTGAGTTGAGTTGCCCCAGACCTAGAAAGACAGATGTTACATGCTCTCTCGAAGTGCAGCAGAGGCACCCAGACCCCAGCAATAACCAATAGCTCTCTGATTGGACTTAGGACCCTCTCAACTAGAGGGAATCATGGCTGATTCTAGAAACCTAGCCAACTACCGAAGGCTAGTGAGCTCATGGATCCAAACAATCTACAACCACCACTTAGCAAACCAACATAATGCCCAAGTACACCAAAACCCTTGTCCTTGTGGCTATGGGTAAGTGCAGTTTTCATATCTCAGAAAGGAACTTGTCTTTGCCACAAAGACCATTATAGAAAACTACAACCAATCAAAATGCAATCAATGTTGTAGAACCTATTCCCAAAACAACCCCCATACCTAAGTCTCAGAAACATTGCAGAAGAAGGGGAAAGACTGTAAAAGCCAAAGGACCAGGGAATTTGTTGTGAAATTTTGTCTCCCAGTAATGGCAAAAGCTACACCATAAAAACTCACCAACATGACGCCTAAACAGGAGCTGAACAAGGACATGCCAAAGTGGATGAGGAAAAGCCCACAAGGTCTCTAGACAATGAACTATAGTCAACTAAAGAATGCTGAAAATGGGAGAAATAGTCTTCCCCAGGGAAGAGCACATCAACTGATCATCCAGTGCCAAACAGTCAGCCCGGAAAACACACAAGTATGCAAATCAAGTAACATTACACCAACATTAGGAACATCTACATAGGTACTTATACGTGCATGCAAGTAAAAGTTAATAAAAAAGAGCCCACAAATTTCAAAGAGAGGAAGGAGGCAGATATGGGAGGGTTTGCAGGGAAGAAAGGAAAGGGGAAAATAACCTAAGTATATTATTATCTCAAAAATAAGAAAAAAAATTGTAACTCTTCTTTATGGAGTAATTCTTATTATGTTTAATTCTATTGTTTCTCAAATAATTGTAAACTAGAAGCGATAAACCAGAAAAGAACCAGATTATTAAAGCTAGATATAAGATTTTGTATTTGTACTTTGGAGATTTTATATTCTTTATTTCCCTAACATAAGGAGTCTCTTTAAAAACGTCCTGATGGGCAGAGTGGCCCCCATCTGTAATCTCAGCACCAAAAGGCTGAGCAAGGAGGCTCACAGAGTCAAGGCCAGCACTGCATAGGGAGACCCTGTTCCCATGTTTTTCCTGATGCATAATTTACATTTTAAATATGTGTTTTTCTACTTTTACCCTTTTCTCCATAGTAATATTCATTTTTAACATGAGCTCATAAGGCAATACGTCAAAATTTACATCAACTTCATCATTCTCTAGAACTGATATTTAATTCCCATTAGGATTAAATGTAATCATGTTATAATAATATTTTCTGTAGATTAAGCTGTGTTTTTAGGTTATTTACTTGGTAAAAATCAATGATACAAAGTTGATTAACTTTTTAAAACTGCCATCTGATTTCTAATAGCTATAACACTATACAATTGCCCACTAAATAAGTTGATGTGCTTACACCCCAGCGGGCAAACCCATATTTCTAATGAAACAGCATGCTACTTATTTTTCATTTGGTTTAAATTACTATCTCAACATTTCCCTCAAGGTGTTAAGTAGCTATGTTCCTTCACTAAATTATACACCAGATACCTTAGTTTTCTTTCTTTCAAAATAAGAGGGTAATTTTTATAAAGGTTAATGTTTAAATTAGACATCAGTGACTTCTTATAATTATATTTTCTAAGACCACTTGCTTTCCTTTCAGGTTTTGAGTCCTAAAGCTAAAGGAACGGCTCAGTGATTAAGAGCACTTGCTGTTCTTACAGAGGAGCCTGGTTCAGTTCTCAGCACCCACAGGGCGGCTGCAATCTTAACTCCAGCTCCAGAAGACCCTCTGTCTGCCCTCTGACTTCTGTAGCTTTTGCATACATATAATCATATGCATACATGTAGGCAAAGATTCATGAAATATAAATAAATCTTTTGTTTAAAAAAAAAAGATTTTAAGTCCATAGTCAAATCTATTCATCTTTTTCTAAAATTCATCTTACTTTTGTTTAGGTGGTGTTCGGGGCCTATCCAAGGAGGCCAGAAGAGGCCACTGGATCCTCTGAAGATGAAGTAATAGGCAGATCTGTGCCTCACAACACGCTAGGAACTAAACATGGGTTTAGAAAAGCAAAACATCCTTTTTCTTGCTGAGTTATCTTCCCAGATCTCACCATTTCTTTCATACCTATAATAAACTAACTTTAAGCCTGGAAAAAAAATGTTATAGAAAGGAAAATCCTTCGTTTTACTCTCCTTTTGCATTTTTTTTTTAATTTCTAATCTCCCTACATAGGATAAGAGGATAAACTGACTCTAAAATTTAATTGTTTAATCAACCCTTTTTATTTAGCACATCATTTTTTACATATATATTACATGCTTATATAAATGCAGTCTGCTTACAGGCTAATAATTCTGTCCTCTGCCTATCACAACCTGTTTTCAGTGCTGGGCATCATACTATACACTTACCAGTGAGCTTCCCTGTATCCTTTGTACATCTGTGTACCTGTTCCTTGAGACCCTCTTGCCCACCGCTGACCCACCTCTCTGTAGGCGACGGGTCCTCACCTGTGTGGGAGGGAAGTTCCTGTGCTGTGCGGCGCTAGCTCTTCCTTGAGACCCTCGTGCCCACCAGCCCACCTCCCAGGCCCACAATTAAGACTTCCAATGTGTCATTATCCAAGACTGCCAGTGCCTCTTCAAGTATCATTCTTTCACAGTCTTCCCTGGCATCTCTAGTGTAAATAACTTTTACACTAATAAAACTCAAGCTTTCTTAGTCTAGAGCATTAGTGTCTTTGTGTACTGAAGACACACACTCTACCAACAGCCCTAGCCCCATTCCTTTATTAATTTAGTCAAATCTCTGTTGATTCAAACTTTTTCCATATTCGTTAAAATATTATTTGCCAATTTTAGGAAACTTTTTCAAGATAGGGTCTCAGTCTGTGGTCTAACCTGAACATTCTTCCTGCACAACCTTGTAAGTAGAGGGTACAGGCATGTGACACTATACTCAGGAAAAGCACCTCATTTACAAAAGAAAATCTACCTTCTAGTAAGTCTCATTTTTGATTTAGTGACCACAAACCTGTATCCATCTCCATATTTCTCACTGTTTTTCTCTCGTCTACGTCTTTGCTTCTCTCGACGAGCCTCAATTCGCCGCTTTTCTTCTTCTTCATTTTTAGGATCAGTTTTTGCTAAGATTAGGAAGAAAAAAAAAGGAAAAAAACCCTTCATTTTAATACACTGTTACTTTCTATGTCTGCTTCATTTCTATATGACTATTTGCTACATATTTTTGTTTAAATATGCTTATTTTTGCTTATTCTTATGTTTTATATTCAATATATCTGGAGAAAGCAAATACTATATTTCCTATTTTTAATGATAGATCAAAATATTTATAATTAGAAAAAAGTTTTTGTTAGCTATTTTTATTTTACAAATGAGTATTTTTTGTTTGCGTGTATGTAAATACACCACATGTATAATGTATATGCAATGTCCGTGGAGACCAGAACCTGTAACTGGAATTACATACAGTTGTTGGCTGCCATGTGGGTGCTATGAACCAAACCTGGGTCCTCTGCAGAAGGAACTCTAACCACTGAGCCATTTCTCCAGCCCTGAGAAAAAGTTCTTTAAAAAGGAAGCTGAGGAGATAGTAAGCTCACTCACTGCACAAGCATGAAGGGTCTGTCTCCAGGCGCGTGTAAAGGTCACACCAGTCCTAAAACCCCAACAACACTTTGGGGTGTGAATAAAGGAGAGTCAGGGGTTTTATAATCTACCGTTCTAACTTCTGATTTAGTGAAGGAGTTTGTCTCAAGGGCATAAGATAAAGAATGATATAGCAAAAAACCCAAAATTATCTTCTGGCCTCTGTATATGCACACACAGATATGGGTAACACACATGTGCAAATATATAAATGATGAAGAGAGCGAGAGAGGGAAGGAGGGCGGGAGATAAGGAGAAAGGGGGCGGTGCTACGGATACAGCTCAGTGGGTAAGATGTTTGCCACACAAGCATAAAGACCTGAGCACAGACCCCTAACCCCCACTTAAAAAGCTGGGCAGGGCAGGGCGGCAGACACATTCCAGGACTGGAGAGGAAGACACAAGAAGGATCTTTGAAGCTTGCTGGCCAAACAATCAAACCAAAATTGCTAAGTTCCAGGTTCAGCAGGAAACCCTGCCTCAAACAAACACACAACTGAGGAAGATGCCTGATGCTGATCTTTGGTCTCCACATACATGAACACATGTACCCCTCACCATCTCAACACATATATATAAATACATAGCATTATACATAGCACAAAATATAAATAAATCAGATCCAGTGCTTCATGCCTATAATTCCAAGCACCTAGGAAGCAGAGGGAGGAGCATGTAAACTTTAAGTTCCTCCTCCGCTACAAAGTAAGTTCAAGGCATGGGATAAATATATTCAAAATAATTAAATGATGGGAAATAATACAAAGCAAACTCTGTTATGGCCAAACAGAGGTCCAGGTGCAGTGCTTTTAGGCACAGAAGCTGCCTTAGTACAATCTGGCTCTGTCACTTCCTGGGTGTTTGACCCAAGACGCCAATTATCTGTCTTTGCCTGTTTTGTCAGCTCTAGAAAGTTTGACACACATAACTACCCCTCATCAACTTGGCTTAAAAATATACCAGGTAATGTGTGTACCATCTTTAGTGCCATGTATAGGAGGCATTCAGTAAATACTGTGTTACTATTGACACTTAAAATCGGGGCAGGCTGCAGAGATGGACAGCAGTAAAGAGCACTGAGTCTTCTTCCAAAGGGCCTGGCTGGCTTCAACACCTAGCATTCCTGAGAGCTCACAACTATCCCAGTTCCAGGGGACACAACACCCTCTTCTGGCCGCCATGAGGACCAGGCATACATATGGTATACAAATATGCATTTAAGCAAAACATTCATACACATAAAATATAAATAAATCAATCTGGAAAAGACCCCTCAAAAGAAAAAAAAACACTTTAAAAGCATGCTTTTATCAAATTGTATACACTTACTAACTTAATTTAAATGGAGATAAAACATTAAAAAACAAATACACTGTCAGTATTTCAGAATTATAAGCCCCTACTTTTAAGTTAAAATGTTTTTAATTAGAAACTATTCTGGACTTGATTGCTCCCCTACTCCTTTTAGGAAGAATTTTTACTATCATCAATGTTATTTAAAGCACAATTCCTTCAATGAAACTACTCAATAAGAAGCTCAGATTTAAGCCAGGCGGTGATGGCGCACGCCTGCAATCCCAGCACTCTGGGAGGCAGAGGCAGGTGAATTTCTGAGTTCAAGGCCAGCCTGGTCTACAGAGTGAGTTCCAGGACAGCCAGGACTATACGGAGAAACCCTGTCTCGAAAAAAACAAATCCAAAAAAAAACCAAGAAAGAAAGACAGACAGACAGACAGACAGAAAGAAAGAAAGAAAGAAAGAAAGAAAGAAAGAAAGAAAGAAAGAAAGAAAGAAAGAAAGAAAGAAAGAGGCAGCAGCTCAGATTTTGAAGTTGTTTTGGTTTAAAAAAAAAGTTTATAGTTTTCTCAAAACAAGTTTGAAAAACATGACATTGTTTGCAAGAACTTATTCTGTATTCTCTTTGTATATACAATCTATCCTTAGCCAAAACACTGCACAGCACATAGTTATATATGCTTTTGTGTGGACCGCTAGGTTTTTTCCTGGGTATTACCTCTAGGAATGGATTGCTGAGTCATATAATTCACTTTAATCACGTTAGGGATGCCAGGCTCTTTTTCAAAGTGCATGCCCTGTTGTTCATGTTTTTACAGCAATGTAGAAATTTCTACACAGCTACCAAGCACATTGGCAAAGAGCCATAATTCCAACGATTGGACCCAATGCAGGAGGACTACCCTGAGCTGGTCTATTTGTGGCCAAAGCTAAGTTGACCACCTTGAATTGGAAACCATCTCAGATTCTATAGGCCAATAATGAGCCAGTCAGGACTACAGAACATGATCACATCTTCAAAGGAAGGAGAAGGAGGGAGTGAAATGGCTCAGCAGAAAGTGTTTGTCATACAAGTCTGGCAGTCTGAAACTATCCTTAGAACCCATAAAAAAGCTGGAAGCACCAACTCCACCCAGCTGTCCTCTTAACTCCAGACACACATGCACACCCTCTCTCCCTCTTACTATAAATCAATTAACTGATTTTTTATAAAGCAATTTTCTCCATAGACATGCTAGGCTGGTTAAAAATCTTTTTTATTCTCCTCATTCTGGAGAACATGAAATATATAATTATGATACTTTCTGCATTTATCTGATAAGTGATTGTTGATGAGCTTTATGTGTACTTGTTGGTTATTTATAGGTCTTTTTAAAAATATTGAATATATTCTGTGTCTATTATGTTATTTATGTCTTTTTGTTAGTGAGTTAAAGTTCATTATATACTTTGGATACAAGTCCTTTCTTAGATACACAGTCGGCAAAAATATTTTTTTATATTTTATGAGGAGTAAAAGAAACCAAGTCTTGGGCTGGAGATATGGCTCAGTGGTTAAGAACACTGACTGATCTTCCAGAGGTCCCAAGTTTAATTCCCAGCAACCACATGACAGTTCACACCCGTTTGTGGGATCGGATGCCCATTCTGGTGTGTCTAAAGACAGTGAGTATACTCATATACATAAAATAAACAAATATTAAAAAAAGAAAAGAAAGATACAAAGTCTTATGTGTGCAATAGGACTTCAAATTCACAATCCTTCTGCCTCAGGCTCCCAAGATTACAGGTCCCGAGTCTAGATTACAAGATCTCAGAGTCCCGAGATTACAGGTGTATACGACCATACACAATTTCTTTTAACTCTCTACTAATCACAGTCTTTGAAGCAGAAAGGTTTTTAATTTTGATTAAATTTAGTTTTTATTTTTATTTGTTGCTAGTGCTTTTGGTGTCCTGTATAAAAATTCCTTGTTAAATACAAAGTTATGAATACTTACCTATGCTTTCTGCTAAGAGGATTTTGAATTTTGTTCTTCTAGAAGCAGTTCTTTCATGTTAGCATTTGTATAAGGCAAGTCAGCTAGTTTAACTACTTGACACAAGGACTGTTCTCCCCTATGCTGAATAGTCAGTCTCCACAGTCTGGTTAAAACCAAGGGATCATGGATGGCTCCCTTCCTATTTCTCAACTCTCTCTACAGATCCATGTCACTGGGCCAGTACCTCTTTGTTTGAATTAAGACTGCAAATTATAAAGTGTAAATTTTTCAATTCTTTTTAAGCTTATTACTAGGAGAGTAACACCCCTCAGCACTAGTATAAATTATCTTATTTGGACTTGAATTTTCCAACTCTATAATAACAGAAAAATAATTATCTCTAAGAGATATCATCTCCAGAAGACTAAAAGCAAACTAGTTTTCTAGAAGAAGCATATGACCTAATGCCAAGGACTAGGAAATTTTTCTTCCCTTTGTCCTGACAGAGAGTTCTGTACAGTATGACATATACTCATCCAACAATAAATATAACATCCAAGAAAAGAATCGGAATCAAAATCATCTGCAAAGCCTTTTAAAAACGATGCTGGGTGTGATGGCACATGCCTTTAATCCTATCACTCAGAAGGCAGAGAAGTGAATCTCTGAGTTCAAGGCCAACCTGGTCTATGTATCAAGTTCTAGGCCATGCAGGAACTATATAGTGAGACCTTGTCCCAAGAAAGAGAGGTAATAAGGCTCAGAGAACATTGAACTGACCAGTGCACATTAATTGTAAAGGTACATGTGAGGCTGACAGTGGATGAGCAAGGAAAGGCCCCTGCCACCTGCCTGGCGGCCTGAGGTCAGTCCTGGGACCCACACAGTGGAGTGACAGAAGAACAGAAGTCCCGCCCTTCAACATGTATACTGTGGCAAGCACATGCCCACTGTACATACATACATACAAAACAATAAGACATACATCTGAACAGTAATAAGTGGTTAAAAAGTAGATAAGGGGATTCACAGGTCTATTTTCAGTCATAACTCTTATGTACTTTTCTATATGAGCACTAACAATCACCACAGATCAATGTGTTCTAAGAGAATAAGCATCCTGAGCAACGGTCTTACTTACTAGGTGATTTGCTGAGGTTCATCTTATCCATAGGTTTTGCTAGCTTAGGTTTCTTGATAAAGGCTCCCCCGGGCTTAATAAATATTTGCATCATTTTTCTTTTTATTCCTCTTGCAGTAGCAATCGTCACATTGGCAGGTTTGTTTTGATAGTCAACAATAATTCCAGGTCTATGGAAGCTTCCAAAATCACCCATATGCTGTAATTTGTGAAATCAAGAAACATTAGCATAATGTCAATAGATAAAATAGGAATTAA
This sequence comes from Apodemus sylvaticus, assembly GCF_947179515.1. Taxonomy (NCBI): domain Eukaryota; kingdom Metazoa; phylum Chordata; class Mammalia; order Rodentia; family Muridae; genus Apodemus; species Apodemus sylvaticus. The sequence goes on from NC_067482.1 coordinate 4,033,244, forward strand.
TGCAATTCGTTTGTCATCTATTTACTAGTTTTCACCTGAAAATTCTGTGGAACGTAACTGAATTTTACATGTCCACTCTGTGAAAGCACATATACAAATTTTATAAATTATTACATGAACTTAATTCCAGTGAATTAGAATTTCCAATATTACATAGGTAGGTATGTCCTTTTTCAATTTTTACAATTCAAAATTATTTGAGATCATAAACACCGTGTGCCTGTCAGAAGGTCACCACTTGTACAACTCTCTGACAACTCCTCTTCAGAGTTCCTACTTGATGTTTTCCCATCAAAGACCTTAGAAGAAATCTTTATTATACTAAAACCTTGCTTAAAAGATGATCATCTTTGTAGTTTAGAGAAAAAAGAATCATTTAGGAGTTCTCCCTGTTGAAACGGGCATGAGAAGACAAGATGGAACATTAGCATGGAGTAGGAAAGTTAAAGCACAAGCAAGCGTCAACCTCCAAGGCACACTTCAGACAGAGCTGCGTCTGATGTGCCCTCACATCCCTACCTAAACAACACAGGATGACCCGGAAGCCGAGAAACACGTTTACAGACAAAGAGTCACACCAGCAAATGACTCTGCCCCTACCTCTTCCCTTACCATTAATAAAATCCACTATACCAAGAGGCCATGTGCATAGAAATTTATTCTGATAGTCTTACTTTTAGAAGGTAAAGATTGAGGAGTAATCTAAAGAGAAGGTCCCAATGGGAATTGTACAAGTGAAGGTTAAAACAAAGATCCTACCAGTTCATCTACTTGACTAACAGAAGGAAGGAAAGAGAAGTCCACTCAGACCAGAAGCGTAAATACAAAGTATAGGAATATTCAGTTTTACTATCAAGAAAACAGAATAGATGCCTGAGTCTTCATTAAGAAAAAACCCTTTGCCTAAAATTATACAGTATGGAAGATATTAAATATTTTTCCAAATTTTTAGACTACAATGTATTTTCCGTTTCAAAGCCCAAAGCCTACTACTCCAACTACTCTGAACTAACCTACAAGCCGCCATGTATGGAGCACCAACACTGCTGCTTACACAGTGATATATGGCTAGAAATGTCTACCTAACCTGGGAGATTTACACGTAATTTATATGGTCACATCAGAAAAACCTTCAGTACACATATTAAAGGTGCAATGCATTTTATGTAAGTAAAGAGTGACTGTTAAAAATGCAAAATCTCTACACCAAGACCAACTACAGTGATGATCAGAGACTAATGAACAGTCAAAACTATACTACTATGGTTTTTCTCAAAATACTTTCTTCTGAAAGGAGAATTAACCCAACTGACTTTGGTAAAATATCTTAGACTATAAAAATATAAATATACAATAGCATTTATATGCCCAAACTACATAATCCCATAATCTACACACCCTAAATAGGTAAAAATTTATCACCAAGTTACCCAAATCACAAAGCATAATTGTTATACTATAGTCTGAAAATTAAACACCTATAAGCTAGTATAATTATCCGGTTAGGCAATAACTTGCAAAATATTACTTCCTAGGAAGGATCCATAAATATATATATTCAAGAAGGAGATTCTTTCTCAATAGAGCTAGGGGAAATTAAACAGTCGCCAATAGGACATTCAGAAAGAGAGCAAGTTAGCAAAATAAAATTGACCTCAAATCATTCTACCATCTAGAGTACACATCAGCTCCTTCAGCACATAAACAGAGCTAAGCTTTCCTCGTCTATCACTGACTTCTGATCTCATGTGTTTAACAGGAAACATGGAACCTTGAAGGGATTCTACTTGCTAGAGTTTAGTTACAAAGGATGAATTGCATATTATACATTGCACCTTTAACCTACTCAGAAGCTCAAAAAGGGTTGTTACCTTTTACAGTAATCCAACAACTATCTCACTAGCAAAACTGCTAGTGTTTACAAGGAAAAAATGCAACTCCTTTTAACCCCTTTTAGACCAAACCTAATATCCTCACCTTTTTCATAAAGGGAGATTTGAGATAACTTCATAAATAATCATCTCACACTGCAACTTATTTTCTGAGGTGCTGGAAAACTTTTGCAGCCAACCTAAAATGTCATAACTCAGCTTCTGGTTAAAATACACTGGGACAAACAGTGTTTGTTCTTGTTGAAAACCATGGTCTTGAAAGGGTTTAAAAGAGTGACTATTGAAAAGAATCTGAAAAGATTCTGTTGTACTTACTCCTCGGCCTCGGCCTCTGCCTGTTGATGGTCCTCCAAAAGCATCATAGTTTCTGCTTCCAAACGTACTCTCAGGATAAGCAGGCGTTCCTCTCCCCCGAGAGCCTACAGGTGCAGGCTTCATATGGGGTGAAGAAAAACTGCTGTAGGAAGAGTAATTCTCTCTTCCTCTGTCCTCCATAAACCCAGGCCTCAATTTTGAACGGGAGTAAGGTGCTTCCCAGCTAGACCCGCCCTGGTTTCTACCTCCGAAAGAGTCAAGGCTATTCCGGTAGGAGCTCTCAAATCGACCACCATAACTACCTCCGAAGCGGGTTTGTTCGGGTTCATTAAAACCATAGCCAGATCTGTACAGATCTCGCCCACCCAGAGAAGACCTGGAGTCGTAAGACTCATAAGGTCCAAACCTGGAAAAGTTGCACAGTGAGGGAAAAAACAAAAGTAAGCTTACTAATGTTAGACAATTCAAAAGACAAGTTATCAGATGACATTTATCAACTAAAATTCATTTATACCATAGTGGTTTGCATAGTTCTACTTTTGCTCACACTTGATTAGGGCTGGGCCAGTTCAACATGAGACCAGACAGAAAGCTATCTGAGTCAGTTTCTAAATATAAATTGAGCTCAGTTAACCTTAGTTTTTAAACTCTGCCTTTTAGCAGCTCTTCTAGTTTAATAAGACTCATCTGTCTAATAATTAAAGCCCAGCCCTAGTCTTAGAAAAGATTATTTGCTAAAATTCACAAACTAATTAAACTTTCTTTAATTCTTCCCTAATTCTTAAAATTACAAAACATTTACAATATTTGGCTTTTTGTAGGGACACAAATTGAAGACTGCATAAATGGGGGAGGGGGTCTTTGTGACATTGATCCTTTGCACCTCAATAATCATCTATATCACAAAACTGCCTCATTTTGACTGTAATAGCCAAAGCTGAGGAATTATCTCAGGTTATAAAGTTTGACATTCTGCCAAACTTCAGCCAGGGCCAGTCCTTAAACACTGATATAGACTAGTATATCTGACAGATCTAGAAGACTAAACATGTAAAACAGAACGTAAAAGTAAAGGACCACTAGCATATAATAACCCTACATATGAATTCTCAAAGCAGATGAGAAAGAAAACATTTTATAATGCCTGCAATTATTTGAAAAAGTATTTCCTATCAGAAAACTATCACATAAAACTACTCTAAAAGGTAAGCACACTGTCTCAACAGAAAAAAGCAAATCATTTTACTTATCACAATCCAAAACAAGGATTACAGAAGTTGCTTATTATCTTAAAAGTTTTTAAAAAGCTCACAATTACACAGGAGATGAATGATAACAGCTACAGAAATACACTTACAATGTAAGAGGGCAATAACTGATACACTAAAACATTTAAACGAAGTTATATTGGTCAATGATTTACAGGTCATTCAATTGAAGATACTATTTAATTCTGAAGCCTGGTAGCCATATAAACACTATTTCTCTTTCCAACTTTGCGTTTCAAACATTACAAAGGACAGTAATTAATTGTTTGTTTTCTTGATTTTACTCTACTATAAACCTCAGTGGCACACTTGAAGCACAAACAAAAGCAAGTATCACTCAAGCCCATCATTAAGGAATCCAGATCCTTCAGTTTACGAAGGACGATGATCTCAAATGTCTAACTAGTTTATATTTAGAAGCAAGTTTTGTATCTCAAAAAAACAGACCCCTTTAAAGTTACTAAAGTATGAGCAACCCTAAGACCTGTGGTTGTTTCACTTAAATCTCACAGAGTATCAACACTGAAATAGAAACAGTCTAGATTGTAGTTTAAAGGTGCAGTGTTCATGGCTTTAATACAACACCCCTAATTTTTAAGCACAAGTGTTTCCAATGTAAGCAGTAGCTGCCTGTAACAACTTTGACATGATTTAAAGAATAGTTCTATTATTACAATATGCTCTTTGAACTTGCTTTAAAATTAAAATTAAATGTTTCTTAGAAACTGAAAGCTGATAGTCTGGTTCAGGTAGAGCCACTCTAGGTAGGTTATTTTACTGTCACAGTGCCCACATCAGAAAAACAAAACCCAAATTCTTTCAACAATTAAAAATCAATAATTCACAAATAAATATATATTTCTAATAATATTTTTATCATTTCATCAGAACATTTTGGATGATAAGGAATTAAAAGTAAAAGTTCTATTATGCTGAAATAAAAGATAAATGCTATCCTCCTAAATGTCTGCCAATGAGACAGAAAAAATTTTTATGCCCATTAATTAGTATCTTTAAATATTTAAGGTGAGTATTCAATACCAGCAAAATTCAAGTATCATAAAAGCCTAAGGAAAACTTAATACATCCAGAATCTTACAGTGGTCTAATTATTTGGCCAAGTGATTAAGCAACGTATTACCTGCTACCCCCACCACCACCACTGTGATTGTCCATGCCATAGGACTGGTTTAGGTAGGAGTCCATGGATCTTTGACCCCCATAGGATCCATGGCCATAGTCACGATCCAGCCCTATAAGAGTTTAAAGAGACAAACATTAAATGCTGCTCACCTTTACTGGCACTCAAAAGAAGACATTTTAGATAAATATCCTTGAATGCCAGACCTCCGTAAGATCCAGGGCCATAATCACGATCCATTCCTGAAAGAGTCAACAAGAGATTATTAATAAAATACACCATTTTCTCCATAAAATGTTTCATTAAATACAAAGTATTCATCAAGCAATGGTGATGCAAGCCTTTGATCTCAGCACTCAGGAGGCAGAGGCAGGCAGATCTCTGTTTCAGGTCAGTCTGGTCTACAAAGCAAATTCCAGGACAGCCAAGGCTACATAGAAAAACCTCGTCTCAAAAATAAAACAAAACAAAACAAACAAATAAAAACAAAACAAAAAATAGGGGCTGGAGAGATGGCTCAGTGGTTAAGAGCATTGACTGCTCTTCCAGAGGTCCTGAGTTCAACCCAGCAACCACATGGTGGCTCACAAACATCTGTAATGAGATCTAATGCCCTCTTCTGCTGTGTCTGAAGACAGCTACAGTGTACTCACATACATAAAATAAATAAATCTTAAAAAAACAAAAACAAAAAACAAAAAGCCAACAATATATGTACACAAATCAACTAAATAATCTGCATTAACATTTTTAACTCAATAAAGATTTTAAAAATGCCAAAATGATAGTCTACTGAAAAACTACTTGCTAACAAAGCTTCATATTTTAAAGAAAATCAAACCATCAACTACAAAATTCTATCTTAAAAGTATTTTCAGTATAAGCAATATTTAGTGGACTACAGGGCTACTACTTTAATGCCTTATATTTGAAACTTAATATTATAGTATTACAAAAAAGGTAATATATAAACTTATTGTATAACTACTAGTCTCAAAACGTCAGCATTTAGTAAATACCAGCAGGTTTTGTCCTGAGTATTCTATGGTGTAAATATACTACACTTGTTTTCCTGTACTAATTGCTCCCAAAATATCTAAAATCTCAAGAACATTTATATTTTCAACTAGAAATGCTCACAGTTACGGATACAGATATTTTAGTAAGTAAAACGACAAACTAAAAGCAATCTTTTGGCTCTCTGCCTGAGAACAACAAGGCCTCAATGAATATTTCAATTCTCAAATTTTTTTTGATAAAAGAAATGAGTATAAATTTTTGTATCACAAACAATAAAAAATTCTAGTGTAGGAGGAAACAAATCTATACTGAAAAACTAAAGGTCATAAAATTAATTGATAATGACTATAAAAACTATTAATTATTTAAATGTTTTCTATAAAGTGCCTTACTACTACTATCCCGTATTTTTATTATAAATACAACAATATTCTGAGTTAAAAACCTTAATTTATATTTTTACAAGCACTGAGTTGTACTAACAACTAGTTAATGTCTCTACTCTGAACAAAGATGATGACGTTACATAAATACTACTCAAAATCTTGCCTTTTAAGCCTGAAAGTAACTTTAATCAAATAAATGAAAAGTATTATTTAATCTTTTCACTTCCGAGGTTTACAAACTAACGACCAAGATGAGGAAATGGGTCTCTTGGTCTTGTGGATGTTCTACTCAACTTCATGTTGCTTTTCACTACAGCAAACATTTCTTTCTCCCAACCCAACTATCTGCTTGGAGTCTTTTAACTTTTAAAAATCTTTTTCTTTCTTTTTTTTTTTAAATTTTATTTTATTCGATGTATTCTTTATTTACATTTCAAATGATTTCCCCTTTTCTTTTCTGGATCCCTACTCCCCGCAAGTCCCATAAGCCCTCTTCCCTCCCCCTGTTCCTCCATCTACTCCTTCCCACTTCCCTGTTCTGGTATTCCCTTATACTGTTCCATTGAGTCTTTCCAGAATCAGGAGCCACTCCTCCGTTCTTTTTGGACATCATTTAATATGTGGATTATTTCTTGGGTATTCCAAGTTTCTAGGTTAATATCCACTTATCAGTGAGTGTATACCATGATTGATGTTTTGAGACTCAGGAAAAATCTTTTTCAACTAAGCCATTCAAGGAAACTTTGAACAGTAGTCTCAGATGAATATCATCTTTCTTCTATTTCCAAAATCCTATAGGTTTATACAGCACCACAAGAGTCTGTTGTTGCGGGCTCCTCCTTCACTTTTAATCTGTGTGTGTGTGTGTGTGTGTGTGTGTGTGTGTGTGTGTGTTCGCGCATGCACACATGGTAGAAGTCACAGATTGAGAAGGTCGGGCTCAGCAGCATGTAAGCTGAGCCACACCACCAGCCCATATTTTTTTTTCAAGACAGGGTTTCTCTTTGTAGCCCTGGCTGTCTAGAGCTCACTTTGTAGACCAGGCTGCCTCAAACTCTAGGTCTGCCTGCCTCTGCCTCTGGAGTGCTGGGACTAAAGGCACACACCATCACACTCAAAAATTTTCTAATTTTTAATGCATCTTAGAGGAGCAGTTATCATAGAATGGTTTGCTGACCAGAGTTCCTGAGACCCTTTCCAGGAATTCATGAGGCCAAAACTATTTTCATAAATAGCAAGAATGTTATTTGCCTTTTTTATGGCATTTGCATTAAAAAATATACAGACATTGTGGGTAACTGGCGTTTTAGTACAAAACAAGGAAGTATGAAACACCAGGCTAATCTAGCAGCCATTATATTAATATCAGATACACACCCCCATGAAAAACAACCAAGTTTTACATCACCTTTGCCTGAAAATGCCCTTGATGGAATAACTGCTAATTGTGATTTAATTACATCTTTTTGTTACTCAATGTAATGAAAGAGGAAATGCACATAAAGCAATTGTGCTACATACCAAAGTATCAATTCTCCCCCCCCCAAAAAAAGCCACTGCAGCATTAAGTGGTTAAGAACACTTTTCAGTAGGAGGAATGGAAGAAGAAATTACGGTTTTCATGGTACTATAAACTTGGCCAACGGCCCACAGCAGGGTAACAGGCCCTAGCAACCTATTCCTTACTATGGTCTTATTAAATGGAGTTGGTAAAAACTTCTAATATTTCTTGGTCAGAGAAGCTCCTTTGTACAGTAGGCAGCAGTTAATGGAGAGACTCGTAACTGGTCCAAGTACTGGGAAGCATGACCAACCCTATAAAGCACATCACTATCACCCCTACAACCTCAGGGAACACTGAAGATGGAGCAGAAAGAATGTAAGAGTCAGAGACTCAGGAGGAGTGCTGTGCAATGCTGTGAGCTGGGCACCGCACCTGCACTCCTAACTCAGGGGCACCGTGGTTACCTGCCCGTATTCCATTGTGGACTGGAGATGGGTGCACAGAACACCATCAGAAGGCTGAGGAACCACTGGCAGTTAATGGCTGCTGGGGAGAGGGAACCGTTTTCCTTAAGGTGTCCACTGGTAAGCTGCCATGCTCCGTGTTATTTAAACACATGCCCATATTCATTCAAGCAGCCCTAATTAAACTCAGCAGGCCACAGAAAAAATACATAAACATAAAAGGGGGTATTGGGAAGAGGCACAGAGTACAAGAGGAATTAGAAAAGAAATGGGAATGAATATACTAAAAATACATTTGTATCATGTATGAAATTGTCAAAGAATAAATTATATTTTGCAAACCCATGTTTTTCAAACATGGCATTTAGCAAACATTTTCTCAGAAATGCAATAAAACTGTTGCTATAAAGAGAAAGAAAACTATTTGCTGCTAATGACAAAATACATACTTTAAACTGAAAAAACTCAAAATTTGTATCTACCACTGCTAACACTGATAGCTACCCAACTCTTAAAAAGTTTCCTAAGTAGTTGGTGTTATTAATATGATTTTTTATATTGTACTCTAAAACTTGTCACTATTTGGAAAGTCATATGCCTGTATCTCTCATACAGAAGACAATTCTAAGATGAAAATAACATCAATATTACATTTCCTGCATATAACCTCTACATAAAAAATAACCTCAACATGAACTTTAGCCCAATAGAGAAAGCAGTTCTCTACGATGGTTACTTCTGCCAGTTTCTGAATTAGCAGTGGCTATCTTAGCTTTTACTTTTCAGTCTGTGTTTCATTTCCCTTCATGGCCCCAGGATGACTGGTGTTCTGGGCGCTTCTCTCACGGCTACTCACGTGCTGTGACTAGTGAAGATGGACAGTCTATCGAACATAACCAGTATGCTAATGGAGAAAGAAATACTGTAAATAACTTTTCTCCCAGCTTACCAAAATACATTTTAGAACCATTTTTAAAATGTAACTATAAGCCGGGCATGGTGGCGCATGCCTGTAATCCCAGCACTTGGGAGGCAGAGGCAGGCGGATTTCTGTTTTCGAGGCCAGCCTGCTCTACAGAGTGAGTTCCAGGACAGTCAGGGCTACACAGAGAAACCCTGTCTCAAAAAACCAAAAAAAAAAAAAAAAAAAAAAAAAAAAAAATGTAACTATAAGGACTTTTATCTCTTTACTATTAAGTGAGAAAGTAACTTATTCAGAAAAATAAATCTGCCCTAATCATTTGAATCAACTGTATTCTACTTACTTGAATCTCTATTGCATAAATAATATGCTGAGTTGTGGAATATCCAGCAAAAACTAAAGTACAATCAAACCAACTAGCTGTGTAACATCAGGTCTCAAATGAAACCCCTTTCATGCTCCTGTACTGACAGCAGTGCCAACTACCACAACCTTCACCTACATTACTACAAAGTCTTCCAACTGGTTTTCCTACTTCCCTTTTTACTCCCCTTCTGTAAAGATAAAAGCCAGAACAACTGTTGCAATATGTCATATCCAATAATGGTTTCCCACTTTATGCCAACTTAAAAGTCAAAGCCTTAAAATAACCTGTATAGTCCTATACTAGCGGTGTTCATTCTCGTTCTCTCTCTCTCTCTCTCTCTCTCTCTCTCTCTCTCTCTCTCTCTCTCTCTCTCTCTCTCTGTGTGTGTGTGTGTGTGTGTGTGTGTGTGTGTGTGTGTGTGTGTATGCCAGAGGACAATGACAAGTGTTTTGCTCTACTGTCTTTGCTTCATTCCCTTGAGATGGTCTCTCGCTGAACCTTGGAGCTGGTGAGAGCAAGCAGCAAGCCACACTGATCCCATCTCCACTGTTGACTGGGGTGATGGGGACTCACACTCAGGTCCTCCCTCATGTTTGCATTTCTAACCACACCACTTCCCTCCTCCTCACACACCTGCCAAGGAACACTGGCAATGTCTATAAACATTTCTAGTTCTCACAACTAGGCATGTAAGTACTACTGACATCTACCACATAGGAACCAAGGATACCGTTCAACATTCTGCAGTGATTGTACAAAATCAGCTAATCCAAAATGTCAACAGCGCCCAGACTGAGAACCATACATGCTCTGCGCCATCACCCCTTAACCCCAAGGACTACCTTACACCCTCATTTGTTTCACTCTTACAGAAGGCTCCTTGCTGTTTCCAGAGCACAGCAGGTATATACCCATGTTTCCATTTACTGCTCCTTCTACCAACAATGCTTCCCCCTTGTGCATGCAGTGCTCACTAACACACCTCTTCCAGGACGTTTTTTTCTGTTGGTTCTTATATATAATCAGATTGGCTTTGATTTTCCAATGTCTTTTGGCTACACCTCGCCTCTCTAGCCTTGTCTTCAAACTGCTTAGCAAAAGTAGGCTGTTCTGCTCAAACCAGTCTTCTTCCTCTGAGTTCAGTCCTACCTTTGTTCTTACTTTCCCATCTGCTATTTACATAAGAAGGGATGAAATAAGGAAACACAGAGGATAAGAAATAAAAATCCTTCTAAAACCTGCTGTGGAGAAAATCTGTATTGCAGCCTATTTTATTTCAGTAGAAAGATAAAAAACCCAAGACTACCAATATATTTTTGGCCTCATTTGGAACCCACAACTTCTGTTAGTACTTCCTAAAGTCTGTCAGTCTTTGTTCTGTCAGTCTTTGCCTCAGTTTGCATCCCCACCTCCTCTAATTCTTTGCTAAAATGTCATCTTTCTCTTGAGCTCTTCTCTCAAATTTTTTACCTTCTAACTTACAATATATTATTTTTAAACTATGGTCTACGTGTTTAATCCCTTTAGACTGGAAATTAGTTCCACAAAGGTGGAATTATTTGTCCAGTCTGTTCACAGATAAAGTCCCAGGCCTCCTAACAGTCCCTGGATACACAGCAAGAACTAAAACTCCTAAAATTAAGCTTCTCGTTTATAAAATGCAAACAACTAAGACCTCCAAGTATTTTCAAGTAGGGACATTAGACAGAGGTAAGAGTCAACATCTTTTACTCAGAGTACTCTGACCACAGTTAGGGACCCTTCGCCTAAAATTAGCACCAAGAGGTCTAGGCTATATAGCCTGAACAATATTCATGTGGTAATGTTTCTAAGGAATGTTTCTAAGGAATCTTCAGAGGTGAATCACTACTGGAGTTACATTAGGAAGAATATAAAAGATGCAATATTAGGGATCTTTTAATGTTAGTAATGAAATAAACGTGACCTATGTAATTTTGAAGTCCAAGTACTCCTTTTAGAAATCAACTCTAATTCTCCAGCAAAGCTTTCTATCATTTCAGAAACTCACTAACCTTACTTTAAAATCTTGAACTCATTTTTATTTAACTGTTTTCTATTCATTATTAATAGCCTCCATATTGTTAGTTTCTTATAGGAAACATCGTAACATTTTTTAAATGAGTATCATTTCCCTACATACAAGTGTATTAAAGTTTTCTTTAGCCAATTTTCCATCCTCTAATCTGGCCTAATGTTGACACAAAATAAAACTTTGTTAATTATGGTACATCACTGTCTTAAAAAGAGATTCCTTAGTACTCATTAAATATACATTACTTTCTATATGACAATAGCCTTTCCCAAATCTGAAATATCTCTTAATTTTTAGAGATGCTAAAAACTAACTATATCCACAAAAATGAGTCTGGAAAGACAGCTCAGCAGGTAGAGCAAGTGCACCTGCTTTTCTTGCAGAGGACCCAGGTTTGGTTCCCAGTACCACATCAAGCTGCACACAACCACGTGTAATCCAGTTTCAGGGGATCCAACACCTTCTTCTGGAGTTCAACAGCACACACATGGTATACACAAAGAAACTCGGTCACACATATACACTTTTTTTAAAAGAAAGATTTATTTATTTCATTTATATGAGTACACTGTAGTTGTGTTCAGACACACCAAAGAGGGCATTGGATCCCATTACAAATGGTTGTGAGCCACCATGTGGTTGCTGGGAATTGACCTCTAGAAGAGCAAGCAGCCAGTGTTCTTAACTGCTGAGCCATCTCTCCAGCCCCACATAAACATTTTTAATGGCACAGACTTTAGTAGTATATTTGCTTTGGTTTCATGAATATATATTTGATACAACAGCTGGATTTTGCATTTCTCTGGTAGTCAAAGATATTTACCACTCCTCCCTCTTGTCTTTCATGTAATTTTTTTAACCTCCAAATTATTCTATGCTTCCTTTTTCTGTTATCATCTTAGGTCTTAAAGATAACTATCAAAACAATAAGCATGGTATTCTGCATATCTCTTACAACTACAGCTAATCACAAGCCAACATCAGGCTTTTGTTAACAAGTATTCAGGGATCTTTATGTTTTCCTTTGGACAACATTTTATCACGGTCAGAGAAAAATGGCCTCAAAAACAAAGTCAACACGTATTACAACAAAAGCTGCACAGAACCAAGATAAAAATCTACTTAATCTATGTAACTGAACACCAATGTCTTGTCAACAAAAGTAATTCAGCCAGTATCCTGAAAAATCAATCACTGAGAAAGTAGCAAAAATAAAATAAAAGAATCCTAAGTAAAATAAAACAGACACAAAATCCAAGTAATCGAACTTCTTGTTCTGATCCCAAGTTCAAATCCTATACACAGAACTGGAGACATCACTGTGGAAGAATATGTGGATGGCATTCATGAGATTTCTAGCAAGTGTGCATGTACAATTTCACTACAAACACTACATATAGTATGACATTAACACTAAGATTTATAAATCAAGAGGCAAAAGAATATCTGAAACAAAGTGGGTCAGGCTTTCTACATTAATACTTGTGTTTCTATGGATATGAAGAGAAAAGCCAGACTATATCCCCTCAGCAAAGTTAAAAGGAAATGCAAGGGGGCACTCACCGTTAAAGTCCTGGTAAGCACCCCTGCAAGTAGAGTGCATGTAATCTACAAAGACACATAAACAACAAGGAGTTAGTGTAGTGTGAGCAAGAGCCCAGACCTACATACTCATCTACTCAATCATTAAATCAATTACCAAAAAACTAGGGTACAAATAGTTACAAATATCCACCTGGGGAAACACATCACTCCTTTACTGCCTAATGGCAATATAAAAACTAGTTTAAGCCTCGGCGATGGTGCGCACCCCTGTGATCCCGGCACTTGGGAGGCAGGGGCAGGCGGATTTCTGAGTTCGAGGCCAGCCTGGTCTACAGAGTGAGTCCAGGACAGCCAGGGCTACACAGAGAAACCCTGTCTCAAAAAAAAAAAAAAAAAAAAAAACTAGTTTCTCCATATTTGTAACTGCCAAAAGAGGAGACCCAGTATTAATTCAATTTACACAAAGCAAAGGTAAAGCAAATTTGCAAAAAGGTGATGATGGATGTGAAAACTGATCCTATGGAATACAAATGTTTCAAGGTCAGTATTTGTTTTATCACTGCATTGTTCTAACTACTTTAGAAGCTTGTCTTTTTAAAAAAAAACACATATGCATATATGCATGAGTGTGTGGGCTGCATCCATCCAAGCATAATGTTAAAGCCTTTATTTAACTCTACAAATAAAGACTGAAAGAACAGAATTAAATACAGAGCTTCTAGATATAACCGAACCCTGGCACATGACGGGATCAGAATCAGATACACTCAAATCTACAGCCCAGCTGCAGCATTGGTGGCTAAGGATGAATGCATAAGAGATTATTTATCACTAACATTGTTTATTATTTTATTATAATTATAATGAAAGCAAAGACTCCAAATTTGACAGCTATTTTTCAATTCTCCACAGAAAATAGATTTCCTTACTGACTGACTCCTCCCACTCTGCACACACTACCAGGTTAACTTCTGGTACACCAACATATGTTGGTAGTATCGTCAAACTTTGGTCTAAAGCATACTTTTTCTCTTCAATGTCAACTCGGACTATTGCAAATAGTTGTAATTTAGAATCACCTATATCAGGATGAGTCACAGTCCAACACCAAAGCTCAAGCAGAGCAGTGTGCTATTCTGAAGAGTTGAACTATTTCAAAGAACTGAAAAGTACTCTGAAAAGGTTGATTCTTCTTCCTATATTTACACTTGACAACCTCAACTTCTTGTAGCAAATCAAAAAATCAAAAGCTCAAACAAAAGGACATATGCTAAAAATCACACCTTATTCAAAGTCAAAGCCCATTTCTGGTGGAGACAGAGGCTCCCCTCACAAGAAATGAACCAGTTCTATTTAGAAATACCTAGTTCCTCGAGACTACACCCAGTTTAATCCTACAAACCGTCCCTCGTCTCCCTAACACTGTCACTATTATACATCACTTTATCTTGACAGTGATTCCTATAAAAGTTGAGCAAGGTTTGAAGATGCCAAATTAACTGTACTTCACAGCCCTGGGCAGAACGGCTGTAAGAACTAGCGCGGGTTAAGCTGAAAAGCGACGTTACAATTCGGTTTATTTAATCAGTAAGTCCAACACGGGCTGCTGTGCACAGATCTTGCTGAACGTGAAGGGCATCTGGGGCTTGCTGTGCTAGAATTCTAACTTAGGTAGCATTCATACACAAGCCCCACCACCACCCCTAAAAATAATGATAATAATAATAATAATAAAAATATAATAACGATGATGATGATGATGATGCTGCACTGGGTCACGGAACTGCTTCAGATGCGGTATTCACGAGCAGGTAAACCGGGTGAGATATTAAAACAGCCCGATCGGCTACGTAGTTAATAACTTGTAGGTTCTGCTTCTGGGAGAACCCAAGCCCACCTCGATGGAACGCTTAGGGACGCCCTTTATACTCGTCTCGCACGGAGGACCATCGCACGAGCCCGAGGCAGCCTGTGTCGACCGAGATTCCAAAGCCCGGGGCGACGCGGCGAGAACCGGCTCCACCCGCCACCGGGTCGCTGCCCCGAGGGCCCCGTGGGCCCGGTCGCCCCTCCGCGAGGCCGGGAAGTTGCAGGCGTCCGCGGACGAGGCCGCGGGGCTCGCGGCGAAGCCGACCCCCTAGGCAGCAGGGCCCCGCGCCCGCCGCACCCCCGCGTGCGGTTCCGGGACCACAGGGCTCCGGCCCGGGCCCGCGGCCGCTGAGCGGCCCACAGAACAAAGCCACACGGCCATCTTGAGGCGGTAAACAGACCCCCGGCGCAGGCCGCCCGCCCGCCGCCCTCCCACCCGCCCGCTCGCCGCGGCGGCCCGCCCCGCGCGCCGCTCACCGTCCTCGAAGTCCATGCTCGACGCCGCGGGGCTGACGGTCTCGGCTCTGAGCTGTGGCCCGCGGCAAGCGCCCGCGACGCGACGATATCCACACGACCGGCCCGCGCGACCGACAGCGGCGCTACTGGCCGGGAAGCCGCAGGCCACAGAGAGACTGGGGGCGGGGCCGCACGGGCCTGCCAGTCGTCGCAGCACCGACTCCGATTGGCCGATGCTAGGCGATGGGCGGGTCTCGTGGGGGCGGGAAGCCAGGCGGTTGTGGGGCTCCTGGGTCCTGACCCTGGGGAGCGCGGCGGACGGAAGGTGAAACGGGAGCGCGGAAGGCTGGAGAGGGATGTTCTGGAAGGACTCCGGGGGGCCGGCCATGTTGGAGCCTGGCAAGAGCGACGGGGTCCGGGAAGGAGTATCTTTCCCTTGCACAGACTCATCAAATCACATGGCGACCTTTGGCTACTGTTGGCTGGAGGAGTGAAGAGGAGAGATTTTAACTACTTACGGAGTTCCGTCTCCTGACACACAGAAGTGCGGGGCGTGCACTGGAACCCAGCCAGATTGCCAAAGACGACAACACGATCATAAGACTGTCCCAAGACAGGCTGCTAGCCGCTGCTGGAGTTTAAGGTGCAAAACAACTGTGAAAGTTCACAGATGGGAAGTATTTGGCAGGGAGAAGGCAGTCCACAGCTCGATGGGGGTAGGGAAAGAAAGAGACGGACAGACAGACAAAGTCAAGAGAGAGAGATTATTCCACTTTAAAAATTGTGATGGGGCAGGCGCAAAGGTACAGACTCAGGAACACTATGAGAAGACTATTTTGGTCTTGAACCACAGTTTCAAATAACTTAATTTCCTTTCTGTTTTCACAGAGCAAATGGCAGTAACAACAAATTGGTTACCCAGACAGGAAGCCAGGCATCAAATTCTTTGCACTTTTTCGGGGTTCCGCCAATTTGCTAACCCCAGTTCGTTCGGAGGAAGCAGGAAATAAAACGGGAAGCACCTCAAGGTGTTCCACAGTAGCCCCAGACCTGGGCGCTGCATTGTGTCCTGCACATCTCTTCCTCCTCCGCCCGCCTTGACTCATCTGGTTCTCCACCCTTTCCCGATCCCTTCTCTTCTCCCCTCCCACACATGTTTTTCTGTTCACCTGGGCTGAACGTGTTGAAAACTGAAGTCACAATTTCCCCTCTCAGACCTGCTCATCCTCATCCTTGTGTATTCTTCCGGCTGTTCACTACGCGGTGAGCAACCGCCCACTAATCCCAGCCAGAGAGCCCACCGCCATCCACTCAAGACTCGCTCTCTGCAACTCCAGCCTCCCATCTACACACTGAAGCCTTTTATCCACTTATTCCCACCTAAAATATCTTAGGTCCGCCCACCCTTTCTGTTTGCACGGCCACTACCTGAGTTAGGACACTCACTGTCTCCTACCTGAGTTCGGACACTCACTGTCTCCTACCTGAGTTAGGGCACTCACTGTCTCCCTACAAAATGCTTGCTTTACCGGGCCACAGGGAAGGCTCAGTGGTTAAGAGCAATGACTGCTCCTCTATAGAGGTCCTGAGTTCAAACCCCAGCAACCACATAGTGACTCATAAGCATCAGTAATGGAATCTGGATGCCCACTGGTCATGTCATTCCTACATCCAAGGCTCTGAGTAGATCTGTCAGAGCTGCAACAAAACAAAAGCAAAAGGTAGAAATACTGCCTGACCCTTGTACTGCCCTCCTCCTCCTCTCCCCTCTGTCCCCCCTGTTCTCTCTCTCTCTCTCTCTCTCTCTCTCTCTCTCTCTCTCTCTCTCTCTCTCATTCTTGGGAGCAACTCCTGTCTGTGCTGTCTGGAAATAGGCAGTTCAGTTCACAGGTCAGCTGCAGCAGCTCGATCCACTCACAAACACTTCACAGATACACCAGCTGTGTGTCCTCTCACAAGCGTGCTTTAACAGAACATCCTTTCACCTGCGTCCACTTCAGACAAATATACCTTCATATATTTGGCCCCCATCAAAACGCCATCCAACCAACCTGTTTATTCCACAAACTGTGAGCCCCGAGCAGGTGCCAAGCATCATTGTCTTGCGACATTGTTGTCGCTTTGTCCCCAGAGCCCAGCTAGGTTCATCTTTGTTGGGCTCAGTTTCGTGCCCTGAAGGCCCAACCCTCTGTACAAAAAGCTGTGTGTTATTTCTGTATTTTTTACAGTAGACGACAGGCTAATGAATCACAGACCAACAACTCTATTAAAAGTTTAAAGAGATACGGGGGCTGGGCATTTTATGGGCGGAGGCCAAAGGATGTAGGGATCAGGCACGGGCTGCAGGGACAGGAAGGAAAGAGACGTTCTACCTAGGACCTGTTCTTAAGGGAGTTACAACAGAGAAGCTACGAGCTCAAACCCAAGAAGAGTTAGGTGGTTGACCTCACTGATGGCCCAAAGCCCTTTTATCTGCAGCCCCTAACCCTCTGTCCCCACACCATCAGCACCCCCATAAACAAAGCGGCCCTTCCTAGGACCACCATGAACACAGTTTTGACTCCCTCTTCTGCACTCCCTCTCCTCCGTCTCTGTTCTTCAAGTTCACCATGAGTATGGTCTCTTTCTAAAGGTCTCCCTGAGGTCTTCATCTGAACCCCGTCGTATGTAAGCACACCCACAGTTTCACAGTGGGATTTTTGTCACCACTTATGAACGAGTTTATTATAGCTTTGCCTGATACCTTGTTCATGCTTTTTCCCTTAGATTGCTGTGATTGGCAGTTTGTATATACTTGGCCCAGAGAGTGACACTATTAGGAGGTGTGGCCTTGTTGGAGTACATGTGTCACTGTGGGTGTGGGATTTAAGACTCTCATCCTAGCTGCCTAGAAGCCAGTCTTCTGTCTGCCAGCAGCCTTCAGATGGCAATGTGGCCCTCTCATCTCCTGTGCCATGCCTGCCTGGATGCTGCCATGTTCCAGCCTTGGTGGTAATGGACTGAACCTCTGAACCTGTAAGCCAGCCCCAATTAAATGTTGTCCTTTATAAGATTTGCATTGGTCATGGTGTCTGTTCACAGCAGTAAAACCCTAAGATGATTGCCTACTTGTCACTGTAAATGCTGGGGGGGGGGGGGGGAACATTCTCCATGAGTTTTATCTCCCTACAAAAATGGAGGGCATTGGATCCCCAAAACCAGTGTTACAGATGGTTGTGAGCCACCTTGTGTTGGTGTTGGGAATGAAACCTGGGTCCTTCCGAAGAGCAGTAAGCACTTGTAACTGCTGATTCATCTTCCCCAGCCAAACCAGAATGTCTTTTACACCTAAGACTTACTCGAAGTTTCTCCCTGACTTTAATTTAGGACTTCAAAAGAACAAAGGCATCTCCAAAAGCTGAAAGGAATAATAGTAAAATAATAATTTTTTGTTACAACCTAAATGCTAATGAGTTTTCAAAGCACTTTGCATGTGTTGGTTGTCTAGCTAGGATATGTGTACTTCCCCCACCCCCAATTTATGAATGAGTTAACCTTACATGCACAATACACCCAGCTACCAAAGCACAAAGAGTCAGACTGTCAGCCTGGCCCTAGAGCCCAAGCTTGTGCGGCCAGCGTTGTAAAGTGCCTACTGTGCACCGCTGAGCAGCTGTTGTATGCCAGGAAGTTTTTAAGAAATCTCTCCAATTAAAATATAGTTACATCATTTCCCCATTCTTTCTCGTCTCTCCAACCTCTCCTGTGTACTGATCCTTGCTTCCTCCCCTGAGGACTCTCAGCACTCCTCAGTTGCCTGTAGTTCCTTGTCTGTGGGTGGGGCCCTGTGAGATCTCCTCCTCCCACGATGACACATCTGTTGGTCATTTTCAGGACCTTGTTGCGGTACCATGGGTAAAGCTTCCGCACCACTCCCAGGAGACACACTCTCACAGCAGCTTTCCTGGTCCTCTGACCCTTACCATCCTTCCAGCCTCACCTTCCAAATGTTCCCTGCACTTTAGGTACAGGATTGCATTACAGATTTGTTAACGCGGTTGGAAACCCCACAATCATGAGTCCTATGCATTTGTGTTTCTGAACCGATCTCCAGTGGCAAAGCAAGCATCTTTGACATAGGGTATAGTGCCAAGGAAGTGTTTGATCCTCCAAAAAGTACAGACAGGAGCCGAACTGATGCGACTCACAGCAGGGTCTTCATTCTATTCGAGCCAGTTCAGGCCCCACAATGCACCACCTTCACACAGGATGGTTTTGGTGGAGGTGGGAGGGGGAATGGGGGAACCTCTTAATATCTATTGGGGCAAGGCTTTATAGTAAACAGCAAGCATCTAGTTGGGAGTAGGTTTGCAAGCATCTAATTGGGAAGCTATTGTGGCCTTTAACACAATTAGCTGGTGCTGGGAGTCATATCATAAACTTAATTCCTGCTTCTCTCTGCATTGGTGGTCATTAGGCAGGGGGTGGGCTTGTAACCTGGGTGTTCAGGTTTGTTGGGGAATAACCTGGAGATGCTGGTCTTGTTGAGGGTGTAACTTGGAGACTCTGGTCTTGGGGATTAGCCTAGAGACTGAAGTTATTAGGATCCGGCTTTGTTGGAGAGGGGGGACAACTTGGAAACTAATGCTAGGTAACAGCATGTTAGTTTACCTGAGTCCAAACTTAGGTCAGGTTCTTTAAAATGGAGTCTGAACTTAAAATAGTTGTCCTCTCAGGGGAAGACCTATCTGTGGTTATAAGGACAGATGTGTAGAATGCAGTTAAAAATTATGCCGGTTTAAAATAGTGAAATGGGGGGGGGGGGAGCGGTAATGTTCTCCTCTAAGATCCATGACCTCACTAGCCCCAGGTGGTTGGCGAGGTCTCTCACACCCACCATGATTTCCCTCCTAGTGAGTGGACCAAACTGAAGAGTCCAAATAGACCGGTGGTGGTTACTGCCAAGATACCAGTGCCACCGTTGCAGCCTCAAGGTTGCCAGGCCGTCACTGTAGTTCACTGGCACTGCAGCTCGGTAGGAGTATTGGTGGCTTCCCTCCCTTGGAAATGCACACAGCAGGGCTGGAGAGATGGCTCAGCGGTTAAGAGCAGTGACTGCTCTTCCAGAAGTCCTGAGTTCAATTCCCAGCAACCTCATGGTGGCTCACAGCCATCTGAAGAGGGACCCGATGCCCTCTCTGGTGTGTCTGACAGCTACAGTGTACTCATATAGATAAAATACATTTTGAAAAGAAAAGAAAATGTGCACAGCGAAGATGGCCTCTAATTAGGACCCCTTCCTTGGGTACAGATTACATGTGTTTTACTTTTCTAGGAAATAGCATTTGTTTTTCTCTAGGGGATCATTAGCTAAAACTGTTTTGTCTGATCATTTTTGTCTCTTTTATTTTAGCAAAGCAAACATATATTTGTTAAGGTTATGTAATAAAAACCCCAGAGAATGGGAGAGGTTCCAAGAAACTCTCCTTTTTAAAGAATACCCTCATTTTTGTCTTCCTAATATGTGACAGTCCATCATAGATTTTACCAGGTGAATTGGGAGAAAATTAGCTGTGACATCTGTCAACTGATTGTGAGAATAGGCAAGGCTCAGGGCTAAATATGGTTCTACAGTTGAGAGCACCTGCTGTATAATCTTAAGAACAAGAGTTCAGATCCCAGGACCCAGGTCAAAATCTGGGCAAACCACAAGCATCAGTAACTCCGGCTCTGAGGGATCTGACTGGCCCCTTCTGGCCCCTTCGCATACACACAAGCACACACCAATGAGTAAAATTTAAAAACTAAAGAATAGACGAGGCTCTTCAACTAATCAACTTACTTGCTGTATTAATCAAGTCTTGTCGAGGAGGTCATCCCTTGCTGTGGCTGTGTCACTCAGACCCTTGGGACAGCTCCACAGAGAAGATATATTTGCTTCTTGGGAGATAATTTAATATGCTTGTTGAATGAATAGAAAAGGGACCCAGGACCAGGTCCTATGTCCATACAGTCATCATTATACATTCAGGCCACACTTAGAATATAATTACTGACAGGGCACCTAAACAGAAAGAACTTTCCTACGAGGAACAGAAAACGGCACTACCCGAGAATGGCCAGCAGAGGGCACCACACACCAGCTGTAGTAAGCGTTGGCTCCGTTTAAGAGCACAGGTTCCAGCAACTCAGAGGAAACACCCACCGAGGTAGAGAATGGCCCAGAGGGGCTTTGTTCCCAGCCTTTCTCTTCAGTGGGGCTGTGCTCCCCCACCAGCCTTTCTCTTTGAGTGTATCAGAGACAACTCCCTCTGCCTCATTTCGTCAGATGCTACTTTTTAGAGCTTGTTAAGGAAAAAAAAAAGACTGCAACACTACAAACTATATTAAAGTGACACATTTGAAGTTCAGGATATGAAACTGCACGTGGGATTTGATAATTACTTGTGAACAAAACATCTGATAGCCCAAAGCACAGACTAAGACAGGAAGGATCCAATGCATGACCGATAGCTGCTCCTGTACTGACTTCTCCTAGATCACGCACACTGTGCACACCTCCTGTACACTCTCTAAGACAGAACATACACGTATTTGACACGAGATGCACTGTGTACTCATACCATAATTTGTCTCTGGAAATACAATGGTGGGAGGCTCTTGGCTCTTTACATCCACTGCTCTGGATTCTTCCAGTGCATTTTTAGAAGTGTCATTATTTATTGTCTCTCCAGGGACTCTGGCTTGAAGATAAACCTAAAACTGTCATCAGTATTTAACTGTTGAAAGAAATGTTATTTTGTGTTTCAGAAACTTGTACTTGAGAAAAAAGGAAACTTTGTAGAGCTTGGCCAAGCACACGTGACCCAGTGGGTTAGTGTTGGGAAACTACAGCCCGGAGTCAAGACTGGTACAGACACGCTGCCTCCACAGCTCCAAAGGCTGGCTCTGTGCCAGGAGTTTTTTCTAACTGCCCTGAAGCCCTTGAGAGGTAATTAGTAATGATAGTAAAGGGCCTTTAAATGTGAAATATGTTGTGTTAATGCTAAGCCCAGGAAACACACAAAGGATTTGCATTGCTTGGCCATATTTCTCAACCAAAGACAATCTGATGCATCTTTGTAGCCGACTTCTCTTTTGCAACCAAAATCATCTTTCCAACCTTTCATCTGAGGAAAACAAAAGGAATTTTTAATGGGCTTTCCTACAAATCAAAGACCTAAGATCACCTCTTTCAGAAATGGAGTTCCTGCTACAACAAAATACCAGGTTTTACTGTGGGGATTTTTGGATAAAGTCGGGGCAGTCCTCTAACTTGCTTGGAGGCAGGTGTTGCCCAGAAGAGGGGCAGACTAGGTGGTCCAAGAGAAAATGGTTATCAATCTACAATATTTTTGTTGTTTTGCTTTTGTTTTGATGATATAAAAAGTATATCATCATCATCATCATCTTTGTATTTCGACTCATAGCAATGGTGGCTTGTTTTGGGGTTTTTTGTTTGTTTGTTTTGTTTTTGTCTTTTCTGAGACACGTTTTTTTCTGTATAGCCCTGGCAGTCCTGGAATTCACTCTGTAGACTAGGCTAGCCTTAAACTCAGAGATCCACCTGCTTGAGCCTCCCGAGTGCTGGGATCAGAGGTGTGTGCCACAGTGCCGGGAGCCGGTTCCCTTTTAAAGCTTAGTATTAAATATTAAGTGTCTCCCCCATTTTAATGTTTTCATTACTTTGTCAAGGCAAAAATGTTGTTAAACTCAAGTTACTTGAGGCTGGGACATACTTCTGTAATTAGTTGTGGGGCGATCAGGGCAGTGGCTTTGCTTGTCCTGCCCTAGGCCGGAGAAAGGTGAGGGCAGATCATCGTTTTTGAAAAGTGTACCATAAAAATGAGTGGCCTGTTACCAGCCAGCTTACAAGAAGAGATGGACATTTCGAGGAAAAAAAAACATAATTTCTGAAGAATCCCAGTTTGATATTTTCCCCCAAAA
The DNA here is from genome assembly GCF_947179515.1 of Apodemus sylvaticus. Classification (NCBI taxonomy): domain Eukaryota; kingdom Metazoa; phylum Chordata; class Mammalia; order Rodentia; family Muridae; genus Apodemus; species Apodemus sylvaticus. The sequence continues at coordinate 4,056,411 of NC_067482.1, forward strand.
TGACTGGAGGAACAGGTGGAATCCCAACCTGTGCTTAAAATCCAGCAGGGATGCCCCACCCCCAGCCCGGGAGTGGAAACGGGAAGTTATTGCTGGGTGGCTGCGCTGCAGCATGACCGGAACTCAGTTCTCGAAGAGGAGGGCTCTTCTAGAAACAGACAGCTCAGAGTCTTCCTCTTGCTTCAGCAAAGAAGTTGGTTTTAAAAGCACTTGGGAGATTCCTCTCCGCCCCTCCGACAGGAGCGCTTAGAGAAAGGTAGAACCTCCTCCGAAGCCAGAGTGGGGTCCCTGACAGTTGGCGACTCGGTGGAACTGTACAAAAGCTGCTGCCACACCACCTGGACACGGAAAATCCGGTAAGACTGGAACCATGTGTCAGTTTCCAGGAAAGAAGCGCTCAGGAATCTGAGCAGCTGCAGGCCAGCTCCGTGCCCCACAGCTTGATGGGGAAGCACAGCCAACACAGCCAGCCCATCCGACCCACTTCGGTGGCCTTGACAAAGTCCCCATCGGTGGTAAAGTACATGGTGGGTGTGGCACCACTCAGGCCGAGTCCAGGAGCAAGCCTGTGAGATAATTCTTAGGGGGACAAACGAACCCCCTTTACCTCAATGGAGGCAGAAATACCCAGGGCACGTGATAGAGAGGCTGCGGAGCCGTGGCTGTGGGGCACAGCGGAAGCAGGAATAGAGCCAGGAGATAAAACTCCTGTATCTAGTACAGCGAGGCCGGAATAGCCCAGTTTGGAAGAAGTCAAAGAGACTTTGTGGAAGACCCAGGAGACGCTGAGGCAGAGCCCTGCACCCAGAAAGAACATCTCCCTGGCCGATTTCTCACGAAGTACACATTTGCTCTGGGCATGGTCAAGATTCCCAAAGAGAAATAGCACGAAGCCAAGAGGTGGCCCAGCCCAGGGGTTCTCAGCCTTCCCAACGCTGCGACCTCTTAAGACAGTTCCTCGTGTTGTGGTGACCCAAACCACAGAAAATCATTTCATTGCTGCCTCTTAACTGTAATTTTGCCACTTATATGAATCATAATGTAAATGTCTGATAGGCGGTGTATCTGATAGGCGACCCTAATTTCTGTGTGGATGCGGAAGATGCTCTTGAAGCCAGCCCAAAAAGAAGGTAGCAAGTAGTCACTGTCTTTTAGTCAGGAAGCATATCATATGGGATAACCGTCAAGACTGTACACGTGTATGTGTATTATATACGTGTATATATGTATATGTGTGTATGTATGTATATGTGTATGTATGTGTATATGTATATGTGTCTGTCTATGTGTATGTATGTATATATGTATATGTGTATATGTGTATATATGTGTATATGTGTATGTATGTGTATATACATACATACACACACACACACACACGCGCGCGCGCGCGCGCGCGCGCACACACACACACACACACACACACACACACACACACACACGCGCGCGCGCGCCTCCACCTGCTCCATGTTACGGTGGGCTTGCAGAGGAAGCATCAGTACCAGCCCTCCTCTTCCTGAGGCACTGGGAGTGTTTGCTCTTCAGCCTTGGGCTCATGATTTCAGGTCCACGGTCATTAAGCTCTGGACCCAGGGTGAGCCCACCACCACAGCAGGAAGCCCGGCCGGCGTGAGCCAACCTGCTCACTTCCTGACTCCCTGAAAGCAGAGGAGACGCGGAGATGAGAAACCCTCTTCCAAAGCATTCTTTCTGTCTCCCTCCCAACATTCCCAACACCTCCGGACAGCAAGGCGGGGAACAAGCCTCCAGAGGACACTACGGATGCAGGCTAAAGCATCCCGCCCTGGCTCCCGGGCCGGGGCGGGCTCCTGTACGGCTCACAGACTTCACAGGACCCGCCCCCAGGCCACCTCCACGAGCCCTAACAGCCCCACCAGCACACACAAGTCCAAGACCCGAGCATCGTCTGAGACTCAAGGCAAACTCTTGGTGTCTGTAAAAGCCAAAAAGCAAGTTACATACTTCCAAAATACGACAGCCCAAGAGAAACAATTTCACTCCCCAAAGGGAGAAATAAAAGCATAAACCAGGGATAGAGTTAGAGCAAGACCACTGCCCAACGGGGAACACATGTTATTGAATCCTGTACCTCTGGCTCTGGCACCCAGGCTGTGGTGATGGGATACAAGCTCCAAACGGTGTGGGCAGCCCCACCCAGTCCAGCCCAGCCCCGGAGCCTTGTCTCGGCTGGCCCTCTTCATCCCGTGGCCTTCCTCAACAGACGTCCCACATTTTCACATGTGTCCCTTTCAGGAGTCCCTGCTGTAACTTTTGCTTCACTCTCCCAGGTCCAGGTACTGTCCTTCCAGAGGGGGAACTCTATTTTCATATCGCCTGGCTTCCCTGGCGTTCCTTTGATATCTAGATAGACCTGCCTCTGACCCCATGACTCTTCCACGTTATATGCTTGAAAACTAATGTCATGTTGACAATGCTTCACGCTTGACTCACAGTCCGAGCCACTCGGACCCCAGCTATGAAGCTCCCCTGAATACCTGGGTGCCGCGTGTGATGAAATGGACCCTGGAAAGAATTCATACATACCACCCTGCACTCTGCTCAGAGCCGGTAAGACCTGGCTCAGGGCTATCCCCATCTTCATTCTGACTGTTGACAGCTTATTTTTTCTCCCTTCTTAGGTTTATGGACACGGGTATTTACAGAGGTTTTACATATATGGCTGTGTGCATGTGCACACACCTGAATGTATTCTTTTTGAAAAACCTGTATTTGCATTTGAGACAGACCTCTGTAGATTACTCGTTAAGAAAAAAATATTTCAGCTGGTGTGGTAGGGCACACCTTTAATCCCAGCACTAAGAGGCAGAGGCAGGTGGATCTCTGAGTTGGAGGCCAGATCAGTCTACAGAGTGAGTTCTAGGACAGCCAGGGCTACACAGAGAGAAACTCTGTCTCAAAAAACTGAAAGGAAAATAAAAAGCTTGTGAAAGGTTCTTACAATCCTTACTCATGGAGATACAAATTAAAGCTATACTAGCATATTACTATGATGTAACAGATGACTGAGATTAGACACAGAGACTGTGGCACTCTCATTATGGATGATGGGAATATAAGATGATACAACCGCTATGAAAAGCAATTTGGCATTTATTGTCATGCTGGTTAGGATTTTGGGGTTTTTGTTTTGTTTTGTTTTGTTTTGTTGGTTTTTGTCAATTTGACACAAGCCAGGGTCATCTGGCAAGAGAAAACTTCATCTGGGAGAACACCTCCATTAGAATGACCTGTAGGGAAGTCTGTGAGACGTGATTAGCGATTGACAGGAATGGGCCCAGCCCACTGTGAGCGGTGCCATCTCTGGGCGGTGCCATCTCTTGGCAGGCAGGTGGTCCAGGGGTATAGAAGAAAGCTAACCGAGCCAGAAAGGAGACCCAAGCCAGCAACTGGTGATCATCCGTGTCTTCTGCTTCCGTTCCTGCCTCCGCCGTTCCTGCCTTGAGTTCCTACCCAGACTTCCCTCAGTGATGAGTGTGTCTGAGAATTGTAAGCTGAAACAAACCTTCTCCTTCCTACATTATCTTATTTAATATAATAATTAATGTGATAATATTTATAATAGTGAAATTGGAAATTATCTATGTACTTATCAAATGAATAGATAAATTGTGGGATATGTATACAATGAAATGCAATAAAAAGAAATCAACCACTTATAAAGGCATCAGCATGACGGTATTTTTAAAACATGTAAAAGACGCCAGTCTCAGAAAAGTATATTCTGTATAATTCCTCATATATGAAATTCCAGAAAATGTACAACAGTTTACAGGAACAGAAGCAGAGCACCGGTCGTCTGGTGCGGGGTAGGACTAGCAAAGGGACATGAGGTGAGTTTCCGGGGCAGGACCGGAAGAGGAACTGTGAGGCAGAAGCTGGGTTCAGACTCGCTAGCTAAGTCAAGCTAACCTACACTCTCAACCCTGTCTCAGCGCCAGGATTACAGTGTCATCAGCCCCAGCATCCAGAGACTTGCTAAGAAAGAGAAACTTTCTACAGCTCCATTGAAGTCGAGGTTACATGAAGTGGACGCCTTTGTCAGAATTCATGCTGCACATACTTCCAGGTTTTACTATGTCACGCATAGGATATATTTTCAATAAAGCTGATTTTTTGAAACTAGAACTGAATATAACCACAAAGAGAAGGGAGTGAACCAGAACTAACAGATGTTTAGTAAAATCAATGATTATGAGTTTAGACTGTATTTAAAGAGATTGATGTAGCTCTATATTTTCCATAGGAATGTTTACAGCATTTTAAGTAACAAGGCAGTCATTGAACAGTATGCATGATATTATTTTTATAACTATATCTTACGTAAATAGATAATGCACATATATTTAAATGCATGAGATTTTACAAGGAATCGCCTATGCTCACTGTAGAACACTTAATTGGGAGGTTGACTGAAAGTAAGGGTTTTCTCGCTTGCCCATTCCTCTGTGTTGATCTTCACCACACGGAGGTCTGCGTGTAAGGTCAGCAGAAACATTGGTGATCCTCCCATTTGGAAAAAGTGAAGGGAATAGGGAAAGTGTGGCCTGGCACACACCAGTCAACAGCACGAGCAGTCACTCTGTCCTCTCCGAGCAGGGCAGCGCTGGTGGAGGGATGCCTGGCGCCAGGGACACGTCAAGTAGGAAGTCCAGCTGCTTAGCTCTCCCACTAACCAGCACTTTAGAAACACGCATGATGTAACCGAGACAGACGAAACATGGTGACCAAGCCTGGTAAGATGGAACTCTGCTTGCCTGTTCACTTTTCTCATATAAAAGACCCAGTCAACATCTCATCAACCAGGACAAGAAACAGAACGTTTTAGCTGAGTATGTGGACCAGTTGGTCGAGTGTCTGCTTACTATGCAAGAAACATAAAGCTGGGTTTGGTGGCCCGCAGTCCTAGCACTTGGGACGTGGAGGCAGGAGGATCAGAAGTTCAAGATCATCCTCAGCTGCACAGTGAGGTTGGTGTCAGTCCGGTCTACAGAAAACCCTGTCTCACAAGCAAACAAATTAAAATTAAGGCCCCAGAGTGTCTGCCCTGCACCGTGATGACACACTACCAAAGTATCATGATGAAGACCGCAGTGCCACAACACACCCTTCTCTGCAGACCCCTGGAAGCCATTGAGGAAACGAAGGCTTTAGTTTAGTTTTTGTTTTTGATGTTGTTGTTTGGGTTTGTTTTTTTGGTTTGTCGGGGGGGGGGGGGGGGATTCTCTGGGTAACACCCCTCACTGTTCTGGAACTTGTTCTATAGATCAAGCTGGGCTCAAGCTCGCAGAAATCCTCCTGCCTCTGCCTCTCAAGTGTTGGGACTAAAGGCTTGAGGCACTACACTGGGCAAAGGCTTTGTTTTTTGTTTTGTTTTTGTTTTTAAGATTTATTTATTGTTATATGTAAATACACTGTAGCTGTCCTCAGACACACCAGAAGAGGGTGTCAGATCTCATCACGGATGGTTGTGAGCCACCATGTAGTTGCTGGGATTTGAACTCAGGACCTTCGGAAGAGCAGTCAGTGCTCTTAACTGCTGAGCCAACTCTCTAGCCCAGCTTGGGGTTTTTTTGTTTTGGTTTGGTTTTTGGTTTTTGGTTTTTTTTTTTTTTTTAAGATTATGTATCATAGGCCTTGAATTTGCTATGTAGCTGAGGATGACTTTGAACTTCTGATCTTGCATCCCACATACTTGGATGATAGGAATACAGCATATCTCTGTTTTATTCCGTGCTGGATAGCCAGCCCAGTGCACCTGCATGCCATGTACTACCCATCAGATGCGGGGTGGGGTGGGGTGGGGTGGGGTGGGGTGGGCCTTCCACAGTCAGTCTGTCAGATTCCAGCAGAATCAGAACTGAATGCTCAGACAAACGCCCCAGACTCCCCTTGACATAACAGACAGTGCTGAGGTGATTCTGAGAAGTACTGTTCTCAAGGAAGACTGTCATCTTCTCATGCTTCTTAGCTCTGCAATTAAATATTCTCTTACTGCCTTCTGGAGCTCCTCAAGTCTAGACACCATAATTATCATGGCAATTTCTCCAATGCTCTAATTAGCAGAGAACTGAAAACGATTGGAGAAGAAAGCCAGGACTCCCCCAGTACTAATATCTGCCAAAGCCCTCAAGGAAACTAGCTTAGTAAAGAGAGGGGGACTCACCCCTTCCTCCCTTCCCTATCTGCCCTCGAGTGGCCTTCCTGTATCCTTTGTGAAGGAAGAAAGACTCAAACTTTGCTTCTGCTTGTCCTGCCCCTCATTTCATCTTCCCATCCCACACAGCACCACACGGGCTCGTTTTAGCCGTCAGAATTAAGGAGAGAGTCTGTGCTGGGCCGAGGCATTCCAGCTTGGAGTGAGCTTTCGAACATTTGTGGTTATGGATAAATTAGGAAGGGTCACGGTGTAACCTGAATGTAGGCAACTTGAGCCCATCCAGACGGGGCTCTGGATTGCTGCTGTTTGTTTAGGCTTTTAAAGACCAGCTTCTGTGGAACCCAGGCTATCTTCAAACACACACACGCACACGCACACGCACACGCACATGCGCGCGCGCGCACACACACACACACACACACACACACACGCACGCACGCACACGCACACACTCTACCCCAAGTACTTGAACCATGTGAGAACCGGAGGACAGAGCTCCCGGCCAGTCACATGACTGCCCTTCTTCAGTAGACAAGAGACTCCCTTCCCAAGTGCCCACCATTGTAACCTGTCATTGTTCCCTTCTTACATGCCTAGGCAACCTCTCTACAAAACCAAATAGATAGACAAGGCTCCAGAGGTTATCCCTTTTGATAAGGTTATCGTTAGTATAATATTTAACAGGTTACAACGTGCCTTTGCCTGTGCCTTTACTCTGCTAACGCCTCACTGTGGCCCTGTGGTCTTTATTACGGATAAGGCTGTCTGCTCAGGCACATCAGGCACCCGGGGCCTGAAGTCCCAGGGACTATCTTATTATTCCACAGCTGCTTCTAATAGGAAGAGTCAAATCCACAGGCCCCAGGCTCAGAGGAGTCACGTGGGCCCATGCCCGCCCAAGTCACCCACGTGACTTTGACTGGCTCAAAGGTGTCTGTCTACCTGGTCTGAGGCAGGCCTGTTGATGGCTCACAAAGGCGCTTTGTGCAGAAGGATCTACTCAAAGGGCAAAGTCGTTCGCACTAGCTCTCTCTGGATTCACACCAAGGAATCATTATATTCGTCTGCTAATAAAAAGAAGAGAACTAGCAGGCACATCATGGGGGAAAGGACAGAGAGATGACATAAAGGGATTGATTCAGACTGTGAGAGAGACAAGCCTTCCCTACCGCTGTCTCCGTCAATCCCTGAAGAATTTTCCAGCTGCAACTGTACGGCTAAGTGAAGCTCTCTCACCCAGACAGCCTCGAGTCTCAAGTCCAGAGAGGCGCTCCGTGCTCCGCCTGGAGTGAGTTTGGCAGAGACTTTGGCAAAGCCAGCCAGTGTAGCTTCCTGAACTCTCTCCGGGTCCACTGTTCAGGGGCGTGGCACCCAGGATAGGCTACTGAGCCTAGGGGCGGCGGCGGGGGTGGGGTGGAGGGCGGTGGTGCTCGTCTGGCCCCTTCCCAGCTTTAGGAGGATCAAAATGTCTGACTCAGAGAACACTTTCTATAATAAGGCAAACGTAGCTTTGGTTTACAAAGACCCAGAGTATGCTCCAAGGGTAAATGACAGAGCAGCCTTTCTCAGTGAGAGGACATGGACATTACACGGTGAGCCAGTCTGTTTTTACAGACACCTCTGTGGGACTAACGACTTACAGGAGGAGGAAGCCAGACAGAGGGCCTTTCTGTCTCCAGAATGGTTTTCCTCAGGAGGCTGTACCTTCCGCTCTGCTGGGCCTAACAAAGAGACAGGCTGGACTCTCCTCCTCCGCTCCGTCTTTTTCCATTTCCCCTTCAGCCAGAGGGTTCTAAGCTCCTCTGTGTCGTTTTTATTGTACTCAGACTTTGGGGAAAAGTCATCTTGGATACTTTCTACCTGTCTTAACAAGAAGCATCAACAGCAGGACAGCCCAGGGAGTTTAAATTAGGGTTCTTCAAAAGGCTGCTGGCTCTGTGAGCCCAAACATAGAGTCTACAAATAGATTCAGCCGGATCTTGCAATACAGCCTGGAGGCTTCCAAACAGCTTAGCACGGACCAGAACAGAGAGCCATGCGGGTGGCGTTCATCTGTCAGTCCAGTACCAGGAAGACAATGGCACGAGATTACACACTGTAGACCGACCTCAGCTATGTAGTGAGTTCTAGGCTAGCCTGAGCAAGACCTGGTCTCAGAGACAAAATAAGGAACAGATGGGAGAAGAAGAAACAGGCTGCAGCTACTCCTCCAGCGATGCATCAAGCTACAGTCCTCTGTGCAATGCATCGAGCTACAGTCCTCCAGCGATGCATCGAGCTACAGTCCTCTGTGCAATGCATCGAGCTACAGTCCTCCAGCGATGCATCAAGCTACAGTCCTCCAGCGATGCATCGAGCCCTGGACTTAGTGTTCTGGCTCCTGTTTGTCCCTAGGCAGGTTGGGCCGTGAAGGAGCCCGTGAGTCATGTGTTCAGCTACAAACAAACAAGGGTCTGGGAGACCTAAGAGCGAGAGATTTAGTGACCTCTCCCAACATTTGAATGAGAACAGATATTTTGACATTCTGGCTTCTGTGGCAGAAGTCAGGTAAGAAAAATTGCTTCAATATATATGGTGTATTTGCATAAAAACTTGAGGCAAACACAGAAATAAAAATACATTAAAAAATAAAGAGCAACGGGCTTTGATAATCTAAAGCCAGTGTGTGCCACAGCGGAGGAGAACTGACCTAGTCTCCCTCTAAGATGAGGGCTCTACGAGACAATAAAGAGGGCGCCTCCCACACCTCTTCCTCACCCTGCTACCTGACTCTTCGGGGTGCAGCTTAGCATACGTGGTGGTTTCTCCTGACCCCCTGCTCTGACGTGATATACTATATGACCTTCTGCTCAGAGTTCCTACAAAAATCTCTCTCCTATCCTCTCGCATCTGTAGGCTTGTTTGATGCCTTCTTTTCCTATTAGACATGGGGAGACTTATTATTGTTATCTTGTTTGTTTGAAGACAGGGTCTCACTGTGTAGCCCTGGCTTGCCTTGAACTTGGAATGATCTCAGGGTCTGCCTCCAAAAAGCTGGAATTACAATGTGTGTCACCAGGCACTGTGAGCTCGGTTGATACTTAATGAGCATTTGCTGAGTGCCTGATCACTGTAGTCAACATGTAACCTCTGGCCTTCATTTTCCTAATCTGTAAAGATAATCACTAATAAGTCACTGTGATGATAGGCGCTCAAGTCACCGTGCGGAGCCAAGATCTTCAATGCACACTCACTCTTCCCTGCCTCGCTGGGATCCTACAGACCGAGGTTTGGGGATTTTCTAAAAGGATTTGAGAAAGGATGAGGAATTAAAGAAACTTAGATGGGATTTAGTCCCAGGAGCAGCTTTAATTAAAAAACAATCCATAAGGTGAGTAAGAAGTCATAGCAGACTCCCAGGGCTCCATGACAAAGGACCAAATTCTGGGCGGATTAACCCGGGTGCTTTCACCTGGATGCTGGTGTCAGCAGCACCGCTTCTTCTTCCCGCTACAGCTCCTGCCGAGGGCCAAGCAGGAGGAAAGACAAATGCCTTTAGAACTCATGGAATGAATTTAGCCCACCAGTTAGTACAGCCACATGGGTGCGCCTCAGTGTGGCACGGTCCTGGGACCATGTGCTCTGAGGACTTCATGCTGCGGTGCAGTTCTGCTCTGCTTGCTGCCCTCACTCCCCTCTTGATCTAAAAACTGTGTGAAAACTCCAGGGGTCTTCAGCCCCTCCCTGGGCAGCATCTCTGGCACTCACGGTCCTGGAGCAGATTGATGATTCTGTCACTACCCTCGAGAAGAACTTAGAGACGCAGATTGTGAGCAGTGGCCACCAGCCTTAGAAAGTATTTGGAAAAATAATGTTAGTGAAGCTAGGCTGAGATGTTTTTCCTACTGGCTGTGATGTAGATCGTCTCGGGGAACAATCTGAGGTTCAGAAAGGCGCACTCTCATTAGTTAGGCTGGGGAGCTTTTAAGGCCAGGGAGCAAGAACAAGGGCAGCCCTGGCTGACGTGACCCTCCCGAGGCTGGACTGCTGATGACTGATTTCTAATACTTATTTTTTGCCCTCGGGTTTCTGATATGATTTATTAAGATTTGCTGATGAATAGATATGCATTCTGAGGATTTAAGGTAGATAGGACTGATTTTTACATAAAAGTTTAGATTTGTGATTCTCTCAAGATTCTCACAAGTTTGCTTTTAAAGATAAATCATAGCATAATTAATCCTTTCTTCATAACGACAATCGCTACCTGCCAGTAGGAGACACTGGCTGAGGAACTCCCCTCGAAAACTTACACTTTGTTAATCTATAACAAGTCGCTTAGTTACAAATGTGCGTGGGTTTGGGAAATAACTTGTTTTCTCTACCTGTACTACATAATGTTATTTCTTATAATGGTATTGGAAACCACAGTTTTCATAATCATTCACTGGGAGAAAACTAAAACATAAACCCATTGTAATTTTATACTGTTGAAAGATTTTGCTGGGGTCTATAAGCTATGGAAGAAAAAAATAAAAGTATGAGGGTTGAAGCATTGTTCCTTCCATGCATCAACTATGTGTATGTATGTATGTATGTATGTATGTACATATGTAAAGTTTGTGTGAGTGCAAGTTGGAACATAATTCCCTCAACTCTGTGTATGTATATATGTAAGGTTTGTGTTGAGTGGGGGGCTGGACACTCTTCTGCCCATAAGCTCTGTGTATGTATGTATATATGTAAAGCTTGTCTGGGTGTGTGTTAGAGCATGCTTGTGTGTATACATGTATGTATGTGTATGCGTGAAATACTTGGAGCCTGCCTCCTGGAGCTTTGCTTTAACCATTCTATGTGTGAATGTGTATGTCTGTCTGTAGGTCTGTGTGTATGTCTGCATGTATATATTTGTGTGTATGAAGTTGTTCTACTCTGCCTTTTGTTTCATCCACTCAGTGGGGGGTGTGTGTGAATTTTTTTCTCTTCCTTGCCAGCCCCAAGGAGTTAAAAGAGTTCATAGTTTTTTCTGCTGGCCACAGGTAGTGCCAGCCCCAGTAAATTACGCTTTGTTCCCTCAGAGAGAAGTCTGCTGAATAACTTCTCTAATCTCTGGCTGCCATTGGCAACAACCTCTGTAGGTGTCTGGATCCACCCACCTCAGTAGCTCTAAGCGCTGACCCCCAACAGCTGCTGCCTCAGTTTACCCACCACATGGATGCCACAGCAGGCTTCATGTGGCCTTCCTTGAGTGCAGGCACACACCATGCCCCCTGTTTTATAAAGACGGTAAGCATGCAGAAGGGGGCCGTGCCAGCCATATTACCTCACCGTAGTGGTTATTAGATTTATTGAGTTTTGAGCAAGGTCTCGTGTGGTAAGGATGACCTTCGGCCTCTGATCCTCCCGCTTCTACCCCCTCACCCCCCTACCCCTAAGAGCATCCCCTAAGAAGCAGCTTTGTATGGTGTAGTCAAGCAAATAGAGGGTGTCTGTTCCCATCTTTCTACCAAAATAGAAGAGGGAAAGATTCAGATGGATATCTGGGCTGAGTATATCACTGCTACTTGTGATTTTGTGAACAAAGAAATGCTTGTACTATAATGACAACCAAAACAATTGTAGTTAAAATATGTTAAGAAGATCAGGCATAACAAGATTGGCAAGAAAAAACATTGTTATACTGTTCAGGAAATGTCATGTGTCATTTATCTAACTTGAAGTACAAGTGAAGGGATTCATCTGAACAATAAAAATAATGACACACACACAAAAAAATAAATACATGCAGGATGCCAAGATGGCTGCCTACTAGCCACTTGCTGGTTTCTGTGTGATGCACCACATAGATTCGGGCAATCAGTGGACCAAGTCAAAAAAGAAGGTCAAGATATCCAAAATAATAGCTGTTGACTTACAAATTGTCCTGGAAGAGTAGAGCCGGGTAGGCTCAGGATCAACGATGCATAAAGTTCATTAGCCACATGCTGTGTTGGACTAAAAATGGGTGATATTAGCCCATTTCTTCTCTACATTCTTCACATTAACTCGGTGAGGCATATAATACATATTACTGTGCCAGTTACCCATACTTTACCATGTAGGAAGCTTAGATGCAGAAAGATTTGGTCAGAGTGAAGTCAAAGCCTGTAAAGCCAGAACTTAAACAAATTACATAATTTGTAGACAGTTTTCAACCTGAGGACAGCGGGAACTGTAAAGATCCAGGAGAAGAAAAAAATAAACAACAAAAAATAAAAAAACAGAAACAAAACGAAACAGGCCACAAAACAGAAGGATGGTGAAGAGGCAGGCCTCTCCTGCTCTCTGCTTTCTGAAGGGAAACAGCCCAGGCGCCATTTGAGCGCATGCTGGAGGCCTTGGGTACTGGGAATACAGATGTCAAACGCCACCTGTTGGTTTTTCTTCGCAAAGATCCATCTGCCTGCATCGCGGCACAGGCCACCTGTCTGCCCGCCACGCAGGGCGTGGGGATGCAGTGATGTGGCCGCAATGAGATACACCAGGCCAAACAGTTCCACGTGGGACTTTTAAGATGGGAAAGGGGTAGCAGGTGGGAAGAAGGAAGGAAAGAAAGAAAGAAAGAGAGGGAGAGAAACGCTGCACAGTTATATACTGGTGATGACATAGATTACAGGTAAAGGTGGGCCATTAAATTCTGGGTATATGGCGGCTGTTGCCTTGGCAACAGCCCTATAGTTCTAATTGTCACCTATATGACGTCACAGGCCTCGCAGGTCTCAGTACCAACACTCCTGCATTTCTTCCATTAAAAAGAAAAAGAAAAGGGGGGGGGGGGACCCGATGATGAAAAGGAGTGAGGGCACTGTGTCTCTTAAACTACTTCCTGCTGTCTAGGGGCGTTGCCAACTTCAGGGTGTAGCTGACTTTCATCATCAGGGCCCACTTGGTGCATGTTGGCATCAGGTACATCTAGGGACAGCGGCTCTTTCATGGGCAGCGGCTGGTAATTCTGTTGATTAATAGTTTGGTTAGAATTTTTTTTTATTTGCCGTTGGAGGAATGTAGAAACAAGATTAATTAGGCAGGGAGCAAACAATAACACCAGGAAGATGACTAGAAAAGGCGTTACAAAAGGGAGTATCCATTTCCATATAGGGTTTTCGAAAATGCCAGAACTGGAGGTCTCACGATCTCTGAAGTTCTTTATGTCTGACTGAAGCTCCTGGAGTTTGTTTCTCACTATCCCGGATTGGTTGACATAGAAACAGCATTCTTCTTTGAGGAACAGGCAACGACCACTTTCTTTAGCTGTCAGGACATCTAGGCCCTGTCAATTCTGAAGCACCAGGGCTGCCAAAGAATTGATCTGCTTCTGGATAGTAAGCACAGTTTCAATCATTCCCTGGAGATTGCTTTTAAACTGGGAAGTGAATGTATTGTATTGGGCCAGAGAAGTCGTTATTCCTGCCACACCAGTACCAACAGCTACGGCTATTCCTGTAGCGACCAAGAGTGGCACGATCTGAACTGCTCTCTCGAGTCGAGCAGCTATCATATCTACAACTGGGATTGGCAGGGGCTCATTTCCCTGGATCACTCCCAGCTCAAGGAAAAGGAGTACCAACGTGCAAACTCCTGACCAGCTGGCAGGTAGGCGATGATATACCTGAGTGCCACAAAGAATTGACGTGCTCTGGATTGCAGGGCATTGTGGCAGAGATGATATATCAAGGCTTACGATTTCATTACAGTCTAGGGAGCTTAGTGTTCCTAGGGAACATGTCCCAGAGGTCTTAAAACAGTTTGCCATGCTAAAGAGAGGGACAGAGGTAAGGTACGGAGTCATGTTAACATCGGAGTCAGGACAGCTAACAAAAGGTGAGAGGTAAGGTTATTTGGCAGTATCACTGGAGAAGCTGTAAGTGACAGTTTTGAGTCAATTCCTGGGGGTACACATAACCAACAATCTTTAAAGCGACCAGGCCTGGTGACATTAAGGAGCTGGTATGCTGAGGTCAAGGTTTGAAGCAACAGGCTAAATGACAAGTTAGTGCCATTTATGAGGGGTGCTGTCAAAGAATCAAGGACCTCAGAGAAGTGTTTAATTATCTCCCCTACTTTTCCAATATCTAGGGGTTGGGCGATTGAGATATATTTTCTCTGAATATGGATGGTACTTATTGGGGAACTGGGCTGGTTTTTACGATAGAGCTTACCAAAAACTCCTGTTTCCCACCTGGAATCCCATGGGTGTTGTATGTAGAAGAAAAGTGTCTTGCGGTGTTGATAGAAGAAATGATTGACCCGTGATCCTAGCATATGTATCTGACAAGACCAATATGGGCAGCCCCCATATTCATCTGGCCATTTTTTTACAGTAATCTTCTGTCTGGTCAAAGAGAAAGCAAGTATAGAGATCATAATACTTAGATGGGATAACAGATACAGGGATGATTGCGATTTGGATCGGTTCCTGGCATCCAGCTATGGAGCAGTTTCCTGGACCTATTTGGAAAGACTGTTATCTGTGGGGGTTTCTTGAACCTCGAATCTCCAAATGTAAGGACTGCCCTGGATGGAAATGAAGAACAGCAGGGGTAGGACAAGAAACCCATGTCTAATCCAATGAGGTCGAGCTCGGCTGCCGGAGTGGAGTCTCATGTTCTGGAATTGGGGACAAGGTGGGTGGTCTCCATGTCCTCCGGAGCTTAATAGAGCACGGTCCTGTCAGGGTTGACGAGTATGAAGAAGAGTTATCTTTAGGTGGAGGGATGAAAGGTTTAAGGTGAGATAGAGGGACCCAATGAGGAAATCCTTCGAGTTTAGCGCTGTAGGGGTCACGAGAATCGCCTTAAAAGGGCCCTGCCATTTGGGAGAGAGGGGTGAGGGCCAATGATCCAGAGGGGATAAGAGGACTTGGTCTCCAATGTTGATAGGCAGTGGACAGGAGACAGTCTGTGGCCACGGTAGGTGGTGGTCAGCAAAGTCCCATAGGAGAGAGTGAAGGTGGCAAAGCAATGGTGTGAGTAGGTGGTCTGGGAGGGAGAGCATTTAAGTGAGAGACCAGGAGTTAAAACTGGACGTCCATACATGAGTTCAAAGGGTGAGATAAGAAGAGGTCATTTGGGGAGAGCTCGTAGCCTGAAAAGAGCCAGAGGTAGGAGTTTTACCCAGTCAAGGTGAAGTTCCTGTGATAGCTTAGCAAGAGTAGTTTTTAAAGAGCGATTAGTTCTTTCTACATTACCTGGAGATTGAGGATAGTAGGGAATGTGAAAATGCCAAGGGATGTTTAAGGCCTTAGATAGACTCTGAGAGATCTGGGAAGTAAATTCAGGACCATTGTCTGACTGAAGGGAGGCTGGAACACCAAATCGGGGGATGATCTCTCAGAGGAGGAGATCAGAGACTGTCTGAGCCCTTTTGTTAGTGGTGGGAAAGACCTCT
This sequence comes from Apodemus sylvaticus, assembly GCF_947179515.1. Lineage (NCBI taxonomy): Eukaryota > Metazoa > Chordata > Mammalia > Rodentia > Muridae > Apodemus > Apodemus sylvaticus. The sequence goes on from NC_067482.1 coordinate 4,072,015, forward strand.
ACCCACCCCTAGAAGGTGTCCACCAAGACCAGGAGGTTCTTGGAATGCTTGACTGTAGGCATATGGGTAAAGTCAAGTTGCCAGTCAGTTCCAGGAAGGGAACCTCTAGCCTAATGGGTAGGGAAAGGGGTACTACGATACCTCGAGTTGGAATATGACATCTGACAGATTTTACAAGAAGCAGTGATAGATTTTAAGAAATTTAAGTCTTCAGAAGTAGGCTGTAAGCGGGTCTTAACAAAAGAAGATAACACTCGACTGTTAGGATGAAAGAGTTGAAGATAGAATGGAGTTCAGGGGGTGGAGGTAGAGATGTGGGTTGTAGTGTAAGGCTGTCTTGGGGAAGATGAGATGAGTTTAGCCCCCTAAGGGCCGCAGCTCTAGCTGCCTCATCAGCTCGGTTGTTTCCCTTAGATACAATAGAGTCATCCGTCTGGTGGGATCTACAGTGGACAATCCCAATAGCTTTGGGGAGATGAGAGGCCTTTAGCAAGGCTAAAATATGGTTTGCGTTAGTTACTGATCCTCCTGTTGTGGTAAGTAACCCGCGCTCTGTCCAGAGAGTAGCGTGGGACAGGAGGATATGGAAAGCATATTTGGAATCTGTATAGACATTGAGGGATTGTCCCTGTGCCAGTTGAAAGGCATGGGTGAGAGCTATCAGCTCAGCCTGTTGATTAGTGGTGTGTACAGGAAGGGCCTGTGCCTCTACCACCTCGGTGTCTGACACTATGGCATAGCCAGCTTTTCTAGTCCCTTCATATAGAAAGGAGCTTCGATCTGTGTACCAAGTATAAGTGGCTTGAGGCACTGTGCCCTCCTGTATCTGTGAGGGATGGGGTAATAGTTGCTCTAAAGTCTCAGTGCAGGAATGAGACAGGGAGTAGTTAGTATTAGGTCGGGGAAGAAGAATAGAAATATTAAGAGGAGGACATGATTGGAAGGTGAACGTGGAATCCTCTATTAGCGCTACCTGGAGAGAAAGAACTCTGGAGGGAGGTAGAGTCTGCAAGCCTTTGTAAGTTAGGAGCTGTGACAGGTTATGAGAAGAGAGCACAGTTATAGGAGATCCCAAGGTTAATTTCTTTGATTCTCGAATAAGGAGTTCAGCATCTGCTAAGGCACGAATACAAGGTGCCCATCCCTGGATGGTTAAATCTAGTCTTTTTGACAAGTATGATACAGGTGCAAAAGAAGGTCCCAGTTGGTGGCCTAAGACTCCAAGGGCAAATCCCTCTTTTTCAGTTACATAGAGGGAAAAAGGGCGAGTCAGGTCAGGGAGATGTAAGGCTAGGGCCTTAAGGAGAGCCTGTTGGAGCCTCTGAAAGGGCTTGGCAACAGATTTGAGAAGAGTTTCGTGGGTGGGGCCTAACGCTGCCTCATATAAAGGTCAAGAGAGGAGGGAAAAGGAAAGAACCCAGGAACATAAAAAGCTAGCCATTCCTAGGAATGATAAAATCTCTTCCTTTGTAGAAGGAACAGTTAAGACTGAATCAGATTCCTTCTATCTAAGGTAATAGCCTTGTGGGTTGGGGTAATTGTTAATCCCAAATAAGTAACCTGAGGAGTGGACAGTTGAACTTTGGAAAGTGAGATCCTGTAGCCTCAACTAGAAAGGAAATTTAGAAGAGCAGAGGTGTCTGCTTGGCTAATCTCTAGAGATGGGCTACAGACAAGGACGTCATCTACATAAAGAAGAATTTTAGATCTAGGGAGAGATAAAGAGAGTAAGTCAGAAGCCAGAGCCTGGCCAAATAGGTGTGGGCTGTCTCGGAATCCCTGAGGTAGAACAGTCCAGGTAAGCTGGGTAGAAAAGTGGGTGTCAGGTAAAGGCAAATATGTTCTGTGACTGGGTGTCAAGAGGAATAAAGAAAAATGTGTCCTTTAGATCTAGGACTGAAAAATGAGAAGTTCCTGAGGGGATAGTAGAAGTGTGTAAGGATTAGCTACGACAGGGTGGAGAGGAACCACTGCAGCATTAATGCGCCTGAGGTCTTGAACCAGGTGATAGGTACCATTAGGTTTCTTAACTGCAAGTATAGGGGTATTGAAAGGAGAAGAGGTGGGACAAAGGAGCTTTTTCCTTAAGAGGTCAGAAATGATAGGCTTAAGTCCCCTGAGGCTCTGGAGAGAGAGAGGGTATTGAGCTTGGGTGATGTACCTGGTAGGGTCCAATAACTGGATGACAACAGGAGAATGATGTCTAGCAACAGGGGGGTTCTGGACGTCCCAAACTCTGGGGTCCACCTGAGAAGCTGGTAGAGGAAATAACATGTTAGTATTAGGTTGAATGGCTAGAAGGAGAAGTACGGAAACTGCTGGCGAGCTTGGGTTCAGGCAAGTGGGGAGAGCAAAAGAAACTGAAGCCCACAACTTAACTAAAAGATCTCTTCCTAATAAGGGAACAGGAGAAGTTGGCACTACCAAAAAGGAATGGGTAAAAGGTATATTTCTAAAAGTGCAGCTAAGTGGTGGGGTCTGATGAGGAAGGTAAGGCTGTCCTCCTATCCCAACTATGGGAAGATACAAAGGTGAGGTGGGACCCCAGAACTCCACCAGGACCGAGTAAGTGGCCCGGTATCCAAAAGGAAAGAGATGGGCCTCCCATATACCACGATAGTTACCCGGGGCTCTCTGCTGGTGATGGGCAAGGTCAAGTTGAGGGGGTTCCGGCCCCTTCATTCGTCCACAGACAAGCCTAGGAGGTCAGTTGTAGGGGTTTCTGGACGGGATGGCCCTCTGTTCTGTGTAACCCAAGGGCAATCGATGGCCCAATGTCCCTCATGATGACACCTAGGACATGGTCCTTTTGGCTTGGGGGGGGGGCAAGTCTTTGCCCAGTGACCTTGTTGACCACATCTATAGCGGGGAGCTGGTGGTACCTGAGCCTTGGAAGGCCAGGGGCCCGGGGTGGTAGCTGGAGCTGGTCGGACAGCTTTTGCCAGCATGTGGTACTTTTGTTTTCGGGCTTTTTCATCTCTCCCATGGTATATCTTGAAAGCCAGTGCCAAGACTTCCACTTGTGGGGTTAGGGGCCCCTTCTCCAAGCACCTAAGTTTAGCTCTTATGTCGGGGTAGCTCTGAGAAAAGAAATAAGTCATTAAAAGTTGCTTACCTTCTGGATTCTTGGGAACTAGATTAGTGTATTGTAATAAAACCTTCGTGAGGTGTTCTAAAAACTGAGATGGATTTTCCTGTTTGTCCTGGACAACCTCTTGGAGTTTTTCAAAATGTATTGGCTTTAAGGCTGCCTTTCTGAGACCAGCCAGAAGGCATGTAACAAACCTGTCTCTGGCCAAAATACCAGCTGTGGAATTATAATTCCATTGAGGGTCCTGGTCAGGCACTGCCTGAGATCCAATTGGATAGCTTCTTCTGTCTGGTGAATTTCGTCTGCATGCGTTTTTGCCTCTTCCCAAACTCGCCTGTGTTCATCAGGAAGTAAATTGTTAGTAAGAATCATATGAACATCATGAAAAGTCAAGTTGTAAGATTGAGTAATGTACTGAAACTCTTTAATAAAGTTAGAGGAGTTAGAAGTATAAGAACCCAGTCTATTTTCTATTTGAGAAAGTTCACTCAATGAGAAAGGAACATGTACTCTAACCAGACCATCAATTCCAGCCACTTCCCTCAGAGGAAGGACTGGTGCTGGGTCAGGTGTCCTCAGGGGAGAAGAACTTGGGGGTTTGGCTGTAGCCTTAGAACGCGTAAACGGAGGAGTAAAGGTTGGCGCCAGTTGGGGTGACCTGTACCTAGCACAGAGGGAGAGGAGGGATCTGGGGAGGTCGGGTTGGTAGACTCCTGGACCTGGTGAGAAGGAAAGACAGAGGCTGCAGTTTGGGATTTCGCAGTCTCAATATGCCTGTGGAAGGTGGGTGGTGACTCATCAGTGGGATCAAAGGTAGCACCATCTAGCGGAGGGTGGGTAGGTTTCATGGCTAGGAGAAGCTGACATGGGGAACAGGCAGCGCAAAGAGAAGGCTTAGACTGAAGATAGATAAAGGCCTGAACGTATAGGATTTGGTCCCATTTACTGGATTGCTGACAGTATGTATTAAGATCCCTTAAAACAATTGGATCTAGGGTACCATTAGGTGGCCATTTGGAATTATTGTCTAACTTATATTGAGTCCAGACCTTATTACAGAGGTTTATTAGTTTTGACTGCCTCAAATTGTGCGTTAGTTTTAGAGACTTGAGATTTTCCAGAAGACATCCCAGTGGGGTGCCTGGAGGTACCGACAAAGACAATTTATTACCCATCAGGTGGGTAGGAAAGTAGGAATGTTGTTGGATACAAATCCAGTGTCCTGGAAGAGTAACAACAACAAAAATGCAGCTAAGCTAAAGGGCCTAGGCCGTCACGAAGGCCTTTAGGAGCTGGGGCGTTCTCAGAACACCTGAAGAAGTGCCCCGCCTGGGCCAGGACTTTGTCTGCAGCTGTAAAAGCTAATGGGGGTTTTAGGGCCACTTCCAGATTAGGGTACAGCTGGTGGTTAAGTGTCCTATCATGAGTGTTAGCTGGAGAGGCAAATCTTAGCTCTAGAAAAGGTTGGCCAGATCCCTTCTGCAGCTAAGATTCCCTCCAGCCAACCGAAGCACCTTACCGATAAGCCACTGCATGTTTGTTAAAGATGCGCAATCCGATAGCCGGGAGTGTGGAACTGTTTGGCCCAGAGACAACCCACGTGGCAAGCTGTAGCGCAGAGTGGCGAGTATGACTGCGGCGGCGGCGTAGCAGAAGCGATGGGGGGGGGGGGGCGGCAGTGGTGGTGATAATGGTGGGGGTATCTGAAGTCCCAGGGGTGTCTGCAGCCCTGTTCATAGCAGTTGTAGGCAGGATCTCCTGGATGGCTTGCCAGAATGTTGGTTTTTCTGCGCAAAGGTCCGTCTGCCTGCACCACGGCACAGGCCACCTGTCTGCCAGCTGTGCGGGCGCAGGAATGCGGTGGAGATGTGGGCTGCAATGAGATACACCAGGCCACACAGTTCCATGTGGGACTTTATTTAAAATGGGAAAGGGGTAGTGGGCGGGAAGAAGGAAGGAAAGAAAGAGAGAAGGAGAGTGGGGGAGAAATGCTGCCCAGTTATATACGGGTGATGACGTAGATTACAGGTAAAGGTGGGCCATTGAATTCTGGGTATATGGCAGCTATAGTTCTAATTGTCACCTATATGACATCACAGGGCTCGCAGGTCTCGTACCAACACCACCCATAGCAGGATTCTAGCTTCACAGCTGTTTGTCTCATCTGTGTGGGAAGGGTTGGTACTCGGATCTGGGTGGACTTTCCCCTCTTTGGAAAGCCTGTGGAAACATTCTGAAGCAGTCCCTGAGTCAGAGCCTTTTCTAGGATGATGTGTCCCCGTCCCACTCTGATCCGCCCCTGTTTGACACAATTGCTTTGGAGACCTTTTACCATCATGAAATAAAATATTCGGCCTCTATTACACACATATGCTCACACGTTACACACATATGCACATACATTATACACATACATTACACATGTGCATACATTACACACATATGCACATACATTAGGAGGAAACACATCATCTAGGATGACCAACAGTCCTAATCTGTTTAGGACTGAGGCTTGCTGGAACACAGGACTTTCATTTAAGCCATAACTATAATATAAAAGGGGAACCAATGAAGAGTAATTAAAATAAATTAACATGTATAAGAAACCCTTGCTGCGTTACGTTAGTGGACTCACTGAAAAAGTCAGTGGATGGACCAGAAGTGCCCAGCCAAAGAATCTGCCAAGTGTCTGAGACTTTCTTGAAGACAGAAACTACACAAAACTTTTTTATCTAGAGCAAAACTGAAAAATTTGAGGGAACATATATCAATCACTTCCTACATGTAGACCAAAAGACCAAAAAAAAAAAAAATAGATTTCCAGCTGATCTCACTTCAGGGTTGATTCTGAGGAACTTGGAGGGCCCCGCCCTTTCAAACGGATTGAGTCTTTGGAGACTGGCCAGCATGTAGGGAGGAGAGCCCAGGCAGCCATGCTGTGGGTTTGTTTAGTCCTCTCCAGCTGCTTGGGAACACCACCACCACCCCACCACCCCACCCCCACTTCCCCACCCCCTACCCCCCATCCCCCTCACCACGTCCTCAATGAGGACTGAGATACATTGAATCTGTCTCTGTGGGAAAAGGTACCAGACAGAATGAGGAGTTGGAAGTTGGGTTTAAATCCCACTTCCAGGCCTGGTGAGACGGCTCAGCGGTTAAGAGCACTGACTGGTCTTCTGAAGGTCCTGAGTTCAAATCCCAGCAGCCATATGGTGGCTCACAAACATCTGTAATGGGATCCAGTGCTCTCTTCTGGTGTGTCTGAAGAGAGCTACAGTGTACTTATTTATAATAATAAATCTTTGGGCCGGAGCAAGCAGGGACTGAGCGAGCAAAGTTAACTGGGGAGAGCGAGGCGGACTGAAGTGAGCAGAGGTCCTAAATTCAATCCCCAGAAACCACATGAAGGCTCACAACCATCTGTACAGCTACAGTGTACGCATATACACAAAATAAATACATCTTTTTAAAAAAATCCCACCAGCTGGGCGGTGGTGGCACATGCCTGTAATCCCAGCACTCTGGGAGGCAGAGGCAGGCAGATTTCTGAGTTCGAGGCCAGCCTGGTCTACAGAGTGAGTTCCAGGACAGCCAGGGCTATACAGAGAAACCCTGTCCCAAAAAAAAACCAAAATAAAAAAAAAATCGCACCTACGAAGGGTTAACTAAATCTTCAGACAGTTTAAAGAACTTGCCTTGTGTTTCTTCATCCCACTTTTAAAACAGATCTGTGACGTAATATATACAGAATGCTGAACGTACCTCGCAGAGGCAGCGTGTCAACTGTTTCTTTACTGTTAAGTGGGAGAGCGGCAATTACCTCTAAGCAGAGGAACCCGGGGAATGTTTCACGTGACCTACTTCTCGGAGAGAATAGGAAGGCAGAGCCGAGAGGATGACTCAGTAGTGACTGACCCTGGAGGAAGGACACAGGAGTTTCCGTGTAGCATCAAATCACCTGGTTTGTCGTTGGTGATGGGTGGTCTTGGTGCGGCACAGTAGCTCCGAGGGGGTTTCATAGTCACAAAGCCTGGGCTCCTGTCCCAGTCATCCTTCTCACCAGCAAGCTTGGAGGGAAAAAGATCACTTCATTTCTCAGGATCTTTTTGTTTGTTTGTTTGTTTGTTTTTGGTTTTTGGTTTTTGGTTTTTCGAAACAGGGTTTCTTTGTATAGCCCTGTCCTGCAACTCACTCTGTAAATCAGGTTGGCCTCGAACTCAGAAATCTGCCTGCCTCTGCCTCCCAAGTGCTGGCATTAAAGGTGTGCATCACCACTGCCCTGTGCTCTCAGGGTCTTTGTAAGTTCAAGTTTAATAATACCTGACTTTCCAGTTTATTATGACAGTGAATGACACACAGAAGACACACTCAGCCAGACTCAGACACAGCCACTCTTAACTAACCAAAAACTGTGACACCAGCATTGGGAGAGACTCGTGCAGGAAAATCCCTTCTCTGAGAAGACAATAAAAAGGCATCTACACCCCTCTCCCGTATAAAGTCCCAACAGAACCAAAGTATGATTCCATCCAAGTTTGCTCTGGGGAACCAATGAGTTTATTGCGCTATTTACAGAGCATGGGTAAGGGTCGCAGGTAGGAGCAAGGGTGACCCTAGTGCAGTCCCACGGGAAAGCATTCATCCAGCACCCGTGAGGGCTTCCCGGTTATCCTCCCTCTGGCTACATACTCCAGCGGCTGTCGAGTAATTAGGAAAGAACTGTACGCCAGTGTCTGAGAGGAATGGCTAGAGTTCCAGGTGAGGGTCTAATGAGTCTACGCAACCCCTCCTCTCTGACAGAGGGTCAGCGGTCATCAGGCCTGCTCGTGGTGGCCTCTTGTAAGCATGGTTACAGGATGAAGACCCTACAAGGTCTGACAAAGATGGACCCCATTCTGCTCAGAGAGCCACACACCAAGACAGGACTGGGCAACGTGAGCTTCCGTTCCTAGTGTTTGAGTCATGCCAGGGAATTTCTGCCAGGGTTAAGGGTAGCACCCGGAAGTGTTTCCATTCATTACACGGTGCCGTCTTCACTGTGAGCCCCACGCTGACGGAGCTGGCCAGTTCAGAAACATGACTGGTTGCCCTGACACAGAAAGGGTCAGACTCTACGGTCATTCTGGGCTGCAGTGTTTCTACGTACATTCTGTCTGCCAGAGCAAATGATGAAGTACCTTCTGCCGTCAGTGGGTGGGAACCAAGGATGACCAGACCAGCAGGCTCAGCAGCAGCTCATTTTGTAGAGTATACGTCTAGCATTCATGAGGCCTGGGGTTGCACAAACTGGGTATGGGAGTCACACAACTCTAATCACAACCCCCCCTTAAGATTTATTTATTATTGTATGTAAGTACATTGTAGGTGTCTTCAGACACACCAGAAGAGGGCATCAGATCTCATCACAGATGGTTGTGAGCCACCATGTAGTTGCTAGGATTTGAACTCAGGACCTCCAGAAGAGCAGTCAGTGCTCTTAAATGCTGAGCCATTTCTCTAACCCTGTAGCTTTCTCTAGGGGAGGTAGAGACAGGAACTTATCCTCAAATTCAAAGCCAATTTGGATTCTATCAAAAACAAAAAAGTACACCATAGATTGGGAAGAAAAGAGAGCTAGAATATTTATGAACAGCCACAATGACCTCAGGTAGCAAAGACTTCAGAATGATTTAATCGTCTGTTTTCCCGAGAGAGACTTGTTGAGAACTGGCACACTGCCAAGGATATGTTGTCTTTTTTTAATGAAAATAGATTATTGGCAAATCGTCTCTCTGGGTTGCTGCTGTTTCTGCAGTGATTTCTGTGGCCTTGCCTCTGCTGAGTGACAGCAGAGGCCTTCTTCTCTTTATTACGAAGATCACCTTCTCTTGGTCGGTTAGAAAGCCGAGCTTGCTCTTGTCTTTCCCATTCCCATTTGCCCCGCAGTTTGGAAGATTCCAGCAGAAGTTAGAGATTTGAGGTAGGACTGGTGGTCCAGGCCTAGAGCCCCCAGCATTCCAGAGAATTCCTAACAGGAATTCACAATCTCCCGGTGAGTGTGAGGGAGGATGGTGGGCTACGTTTTACTCTCACAAAACCAGAACAAAGGGGGGAAATGGCATTGGAAACGGCCAGTGTTTTGTGTCGTTGGTTGGTTTTGTTTTTTTTAACTTTTAATGACCTAGAACTCATTCTATAGCCCAGACTGGCCTCAAACTTGGAGGGATTATAGAGCTATGACGCCCATCATCTCTTTTAACCTGTGGACCAATCTTCTATAGGGAGCCTTCTGTAAGCTCAGTGTGAGGTCAGGCACCAACCATCTAATGTCACTGGGATAGAAGAATGTCAGACACAGTATGACTCATGGTTCTGTGAACAAGGGACTTGGGGCTCACTTAGTGCACAGCTTTGTCACAGGGTATGTGCCTGTCACATACAGGGTTGTCACAAGCAGTGGTGATAATGCCACCCAGGGAGTCAGTATCTGCTGGCCTGACGATGGAAGGTCTGCTCTCTTAGGATGCTCCCCCACATGCTAGAAACTTAGTACTGATGATGGAGGACTTCCCCTACAAAAGTGACCCAAGGGAAGAACAGTTGTAGAGTCCTCAGGGCAAACTCAGAGTTACACAGTGTCCCCTCTGCAGTACTCACCTGCCGCAGAACTGCAAGGGGGGGTGATCACCAGGGGCAAGGATCACCGGGGTACCCCTGGGTACTACCAAGGACATAGGACAAGAATTCTCTCATTGCACCAGGAGACCCTCCCAAGTCTAAAAGGCCAGAGTCGGCAGTCAGCTCTGCTCTTCTGCTGCTCACTGCTTAGCATCTGAGACGGTTTCTAGCACATAAAAGTCTCCATAATATGTTCTGTAATAAATAGATAAGAGCGCCTCTTTTAGAAGTCTCGGTAAAATTGACAAACATGTATCTGTTCAGTTTCAAGTAAAGCAGATTAATGACTTGTAAACGTTTTCTTACTTCTTGGATATGGTAATTGCGGAGAAAAGAGTAAGGCCTACAAAGTTCCCTCCAACTCAGCTTATTCCCACCAGAGCCTCTCTGAGTCCTGGTTCCTCACACCATAAAGCCAGAGATGTACATTAAATTATACTAGAAGCACTTCTAGGGTGAATGTCCTGAAACTATTTGCACTATTTGACCTCAACTTGAATTTCACTATATACCTAACGCTAGACTTACAGGACACTATTTTTCATCTGTGTTATGCCTGAAAATATATTATATCTATAGTCTGCTCTGCACCCTTGACTGCTCTAGAGGTGCCAGGCTCGAGGCTGAAGTTTATGGGCAGGACATGAAGAGCCCAGAATTCTCCTAAGAGATTACTCTAATGGAAATTTAGTTGGAAAACAATTATTTTAAGACTTAGGGGAGAAAGACAATTTTGAAAATGGTTTCTTGGCTACCTGTCAAATTATATGATTTCAATGTTCTGTTTTCTCATGTCTGAGAATGCAAGAGATTGGGCCAGAAGCAGGAAGAACACATGCAGTGAGGTGTGCAGCGATGGCCCAGAGACCCTCCCATGTGCCACGGGAGCAGAACAGTTCTCTGGATGTGGCCCAGCCACAGGGAAGATAAAATGGGCACTTTCACCCTTGGGAGGCTGTGAAGCTAGAATTTTACTTTGGGGTGGCTAGAGATACAGCTTAGTGTACAGTGCGTGCCCAGTACTCACAAGGCCGGGGATTCTATCCCTGCCACCACAAAAGGACAAACCCAGAGGCCAGAAAAATGTCTCAGCTAGTTAAGGCACCTGCTGCCAAGCCCAACAACCCAAGTACAATCCTCAGGACTCGCCCAGTAAAAGGGAGATCTCTCTCTCCCTCTTTTTCTCTCTCTTTTCTCTCTCTCTCTCTCTCTCTCTCTCTCTCTCTCTCTCTTCTCTCTCTCTCTCTCTCTCCTTCTCTCAACAAATGTATAAAATATTATTTTAAAATACAACTAGTAATTTATTGAGAATAGGTATATCATCTCTGTGTCTGTATGCATACATGTTCCTGTGCAAGCATGTGGGGGTGTGGGGGGAGGGCTGGTGTGTGTGTGTGTGTGTGTATACTTGTGGAAGCCAGAGGTCAAGTCAGAAAATATTTTAAACAGTTTCCACTTTAATTTTTGGAGACAGTCTCTCACTGAACCTGTAGCTCGCCCTTTCACCTGGCCCAGCTGGCCAGCAAGCCTATGGTAGCCTCCAGCCTTGGCATCACAGTGCTAGGATCACAGTCACACAACACTGCGCCTGTGCATTTTCACATGGGTCCTGGGGAGCGAAATCTGGCCCTCATGTTTAAGGGGCAAGCGCTTCACTGAACAACCCATCTTCCCAGCCCCTCATGTCAGCCCCTCATGTTCATTCACCTCTGTTGACAGTAACCAGAGCTTCCCAGCATCTGTGTGTGTGTGTGTGTGTGTGTGTGTGTATTACAGTACTTCTATAAAACACAGTATCCAGCACTGTATATTAAACATCATCTTGCTGCTGCCCATCCCTTTGTTCTACTCAGCCATGTCCTTCTGGTCTACCTCTACCTTTAGCAATGGTAGAGATTGGTTTGTTGTCCCAAAAGGAAACTGAGCAGAGTTGAGGGAATCCTTAAGGGTGGTGCAAGGCTAGTGATTGCAGAGAGGCTCCAAGGAACAGGTAAGGAAGGAGCTAGATAAGGCAGGCGTCCTGTCACCCTCCGCGTGACAGTTACCCGCTGGCCTGTCTGGAGGGACAGTGCTCCATATCCTCCCTCCACGTGATGTCCTGGGATCCCCATGGCCAACCCTGCTGTAAGCTCTAGAGGCCATTGGACAGTTTAGAAGTCACTCCTGTCTCCAGAGCAAGGTGGAAAGTGGATATGGGGGAAAGTGAACCTCTTTAGGTTATTCTTAAAATGTAGAACATCTATGTAGAGCACACAGAACTCTTTACCACAACCTAGACATTATCTTTCATTTCCTGTTGATTCATTAATCAGAAAAATGCAATTCATATGATTTCTCTCTCTCTCTTTTAGCTTATTTGTTGTTCTTGCTTGTGTTTGATGTGTGTGCATGTGTGTGTGTGTGTGTGTGTGTGCGTGAGCGCGCGCGCGTGCGCATGCGCGTGCGTGCATATGTGTTTGGAGGCCAGAGGTCAACCCTAGGTCTATTTCTCAGGAACCATCTAACTTGTTATTTTGAGACAATCTCTTTGGCTTATTATTCTAAGCTGGATGGCCAGTGAGGCTGAGGGACTGCTTGTCTCTAACTCCTTGGTACCGAGAGCACCCCAGCTCACCCAGCTCTCTTTATGTGACTGCTGGGTATTAAACTCAGGTGCTCTAGTGCTCCAGACCAACTTAATAGACTAATGTCCCTTCAAAGGTGGAAAGTTTGGGTGAAACAGAAAGAATGTCCGTTGAGTCATTGAGAAACATAATTAGAGGGTTGTGTAATGTTGGGACTCTGGTGTTCATTAACACTCGAGGAATGCTCAGAGATAGAGATAACTCTCTTAGGAATGCATGGAAGAGCAGAGATGCAGCTTACAGATGCCGCTCTTTCCTCTCAGACCTGGAAAGGCAGAATGGAGACCTAACGTCTCAAGTAAATCGGGGAGACATTTTCATACAATATGACAACGGCCAAACTAATGACCCACGCATGAAAGTTGTCCTGGCCATACGCCAGTATCTTTTGAAGTTTGTATGATTTGGATCTAATGTTCTATGGCCAGAAATAAGAAAGTGGACTTTGAAATTGTGATATGATGACGACGCCGACGACGCCGACGCTGATGCCGATGATGATAATAATACCATAATACACACATACACACATGTTTAGTGCCTGACTCTGATTTCCGCCGTATAACCCTAGAAGACCTTGGGGACTCTGGGTGAGAATGTCTTTTGTTTGAGATGATTAGTGGCTGGGCCCTTGCTCAGTCTCAGCCTAGGGGCCTGGTGGTACCAGGGGAACAATCTCGAGCTTAAACTTCAGAGTTTCTCAACCCCATCTCTTAAACTCTGGGGAGGAAAGGAGTTGAAGGTTGACTCAATCAGCAATGCCCGGGGTAATCAATTGTGCTCCCATAGGAACCCAAAACAATGGTCCAGGCCAGCTTCTGGAGAGGCTCCCACACCAGCCTACAGAGAGCGTACACCCTCTGAGGCCCTGCTGCCACACCTAGAGCTCTGCATCTTTTCTAAAGCTCTATGATGAATATCTCAATATAAACTCATTGGGTCCCTGGAATCCACCCTCAACTTTAGCAAACTAACAGGCAGAAGAGACCATAGGAGCCCTGATTAATAGCTGCTCAGTCAGAAGCACAAACTACAACCTGAGGCTTGCAATTAAAATCTGATGTCAAGGCAAGGAGAGTTTCTGCTGATCTGAGCCTTCAGCCTCTGAGGGCTGCTGCTACCGAGTTAAATCAGAGAACAGGTTGGTGCTGGAAACCTCCCACATAGATAGATACCTACAGTTAGAAATTCTATTCTGAATGGTGTGTAAGAAAAACAAAACAAAAAGAAACAAAACAAAAACCAAAAAGCCACACACACATGTTGGTGGTTTTTATCTGTCAGCTACTTTTCTGTAGCTGTGAAAAAACACCACAAGAGAGGCAACTTACAGAAGGAGGACATTTGAGCTTGCAGTTCCAGAGGGCGGAGCCATTCATGGGGTGGGGGATGGGGTGGCGTGGGGGGTGGGGGTGGGGATGGGGGGCATGATAGCAACTAACACAGCAGCTGAATGTGGAAGCTGAGAGCCCGCACCTCAACCACAAGTGTGCAGCAGAGAGCAAACTGAAAGCGGGCAAGGCCGCTTTTCCATCTCACAGCCTGAGCCTGGTGGGTGTCGCTTCCTCCAGGCGGACCTCACCGCCAGACGCTCCGCGCAACAGCGCCACCCTCCTGCTGGGAACCGAGTATTCAAAAGTCCGAGATCACGCGGGACTTTTCTCCCTCAAACCACCACACTAGCAGCATCTTTTTTTAAAAGTACAGTGTTCTAAAAGTCCCGCACACACGCACGCCAGCAGTGCCTCGTTTCTTCTTCCTACTTAATGATACTTTGCAATGATACATTGCACTTACCTGTTCATGTGGACATTTTAGTTTTATAAACGTAGGCTATCGTTTCTGTTAAGTATATACTTGGGAGCTAGAGAAATGGTTCCACATAGGAGAACTTGCCGAGCAATCTTGAGACCTAGAGTTCCTGCTCCAGGACCCATGTAATAAGCCAGGCATATTGTACACACCTATACAACCCTCAGAGCAGTGGAGAGAGGGGGAGCTAGCTGGTCTTCAGCCTAAGAAAATGCAAACTCCAGGTCAGGGAGAGACCCTGCTTAAAGGAATAAACAAAGAAGACACACACACACACACACACACACACAGTACTGTAGAGATGGCTCTGCCGTGAAGAACACTGCCTGCAGCTCTGGAGGACCCAAGTTTGATTCCCAGCAAGCACGTGGCAGCTTACAGCTAACTGTAATTCCAGTTCCAGACACTCTGACACCCTCTCGGCCTCTGCTAGTACCAGGTGTGCAAATGGCACACAGACATACATTCAGGTAAAACACCTGTGCACACAGAACAATTTTTTAAAAGATGTATTTATTGTATGTAAGTACACTGTAGCTGTCTTCAGACACCCCAGAAGAGGGTGTCAGATCTCATTATGGATGGTTGTGAGCCACCATGTGCTTGCTGGGATTTGAACTCAATGCTCTTGACTGCTGAGCCCTCTCACCAGCCCATAAAATAATTTTTATGTTAAACAAAAACAAACTAATCTTTTTAAAAAGTATATACTTAGAAACAGGACAGCTGGTCCACATAGAACGATGGCTAATCTTGTCAGGGACTGGACTTCAAAGCACACAGGAGAGTGGGAGCACACAGGACAGTGGGAGCACACAGAAGAGTGGGAGCACACAGGAGAATGGGAGCACACAGGAGAGTGGGAGCACACAGGACAGTGGGAGCACTCAGGACAGTGGGAGCACACAGGACAGTGGGAGCACACGGGACAGTGGGAGCACACGGGACAGTGGGAGCACTCGGGACAGTGGGAGCACACAGGACAGTGGGAGCACACGGGAGAGCGGGAGCACACGGGACAGTGGGAGCACACAGGACAGTGGGAGCACACAGGACAGTGGGAGCACACGGGACAGTGGGAGCACTCGGGACAGTGGGAGCACTCAGGACAGTGGGAGCACACGGGAGAGCGGGAGCACACGGGACAGTGGGAGCACACAGGACAGTGGGAGCACACAGGACAGTGGGAGCACTCAGGACAGTGGGAGCACACAGGACAGTGGGAGCACACAGGACAGTGGGAGCACACAGGACAGTGGGAGCATACCCCTGGGTACTTCTGTAAGGGCATTTCTGATAGGATTAACTCAGAGTGGAAGATCTACCTTGAATGTGGAGGGCTCCATTCCATGGGCTGTGGAGCGTGTGTGGACAGAATGGAGATGGGCGAAGGTCAGGCAAACATTCTCTCCGCTTCGTCTCTGCTGTGGCATGAGCTGCACCCCTCCCCCCCACCCTCCCCCCACTCTCCCCCCCTACCCTCCCCCCGCATTGTCCCCAGCACAATGGACTGAGCCTTCCAAGTGGTGAGCCAACTTCCTGGAGGCTGTCAATCATTTTGTCACGGTCATAAGAAAAATAGCTAGCACAGATGGTGACCTCATCACATTTGATTTATGTCGTGATGAGACGGTGACCAAAAGCAACATGGGCTTTGTTTGGTTCATACTTTCAGATTTCAGGCCATCATCATATCGGAAGCCAAGACAGAAACTCGAGGTGGGGACGTGAAGGCAGGAACAGAGTCAGACTCCTTCCTGGCCACTCCCTCTATGTATAGAGACCAAGCTCACCCGCCTGAGGACAGCGCCACCCCGGTGAGTACAGCACTCCTGTACTGCCTGGAAAAGAAAATGCTCCACAGATATGTCCGCAGGCCAGTCTGATGGAGGCCGAGCTTCAGTTATGAATGTAACTCTATTTTCAACCTTGTCAGAAATTACCAGACTGGTCCCCAAAGTGGCAGTACTATTTTACATTTATACTGGAAAAGTTTAAGGCCCATACATGCCTTCTTTGTGGCCTTGACAACATTTTTATTATTAGTTTCTTTGTTTTTATTAATTGTGTCCACTCTAGTGTACGTGAGAGGCTACACCACGGTTCTTTGCATTTCTCCCAAAGGCTGAAGATGTGGAACGCTTCTCCCTCGTGCTTGTCGGTGTTTTTACGAACCTTCTTTAGAGATATGCCCTTTTATGTTTCTTGGTATTTTAAAAATACGTTTTAGTTTATGTTTATGAGTGCTCCACACCACACATGCATGATTTTGCCCATAAATTGAAGGATGTATCCTTTTATTATTGAATTGCATTTTCATATATCTTAGACACGCGTGTCTCTTAGCTGTGTGATTTCCAAATTTTCCTCCTTCTGCAGTTGCTTCACTTATGGACAACGTCCCTGAGGAGGTTTCAAGGGTTTGATTTTGATAATGGCACTCATTCTGGGTTTTCTTTTTTATGGTGTGTGTTTGTGTGTGTGTGCGTGTGTGCGTACGCGCGCGTGCACGTGTGTGTGTGTGTGTGTGTGTGTAAGAGAGAGAGGGAAGAAGGGGGAGGAAGGAAGGGAGACAGACACAGAGAGGGAGAGAGAGAGACAGGGAGAGAGAGAGAGAGAGAGAGAGAGAGAGAGAGAGAGAGAGAGAGAGAGAGAGAGAGAGAGAGAGATGGGGAGACAGAAAGAGATTATCAGGGACTAAGCCCCCAAATTCTAAGCTTTTCTACTGAGTTACATCCCATCCCCGACCTCTGGTGCTTATTCCCAGTCCTTTCTCACGAGTGTGTGGGGTTCACACGTGTGCGCAGTTTCACATGTGAGTGTGTGCAGAGGTCAGAGGTCACCCTGAGATGTCAATCCTCAGACCTGTCCACCTTGCTTTTAGAGCTTCTCACTGGTCTAGATCTGAAGTGGCTGCTCAGGGTTTGCACAGGGCTCCACAGGCTCCACTTCCCCAGCACTGGGCCTACAGGCATGTCAGTGTGCGGGGCTCTGGGGACCCAACTCAGGTCCCACTGCTTGTGGCAGGCACTTTACTGACTGAGCCGTCCCCACAGTCCCTCTAGCATGGCCTTGAGAGCTATTCTTTCCTAGTTTCTTGCTCAGGATTAGAGAAATTCTTCTGATATTCTTTTGCAGTCCCAACTTACGAACAGTAGAAGCAAATATTTACCATGTTCTTACTGTGTCCAGAGTTTAGACAGTGTGGGCCAGCAGCCCAGGAAACCTGGAGTCAACCCACCTAACCGGACTCGGAAGGAAGCGTCAGAGCTCTGCACAAAGCGACCCCTCCTTTGAGATTTATTTCCACTGCTGCAGGAGAGGGGCACATCAGCTCTGGCTTTCCGCAGTTACCTCTGCCTGTGTTCTTTGTTCCTTGTCCTTCCCTGAGGTCAGTACCCTGCCCCACCCTTTCTAGGACTGCCAGGATCTTCTAGCTCTCCAACATACACACGGGTTCATCCAAAAGAGGCAGGACAACACCCTCATTCATGACTGAGTCCGGACTGGCGCACTGCCACGTGTCTTTGGCCCTCACTTCCCCCTGATGTGCTGAGTCTGCCCTTTGGCTGTGACAGTATTGGCTTTGATAGCCAGAGGTAGCTGTGGCACTACTGGGAAGTGAATCCCATTGGGCAGCGTGCCTATAAAACCCCACCGAGGATTCCAGGTTTAAAATAGGTCAACTGTCATTTCCACACAGCATAACCTTGAGGGGGAAGCGGGTGAAATCAAGCAGAGGAGCTCCTCGGGTCTCCTCCGTTGACAATATTGATGCTCAGATGTCAACCTTATAATTATTCTTAAGAACTCTGTCAAGGGGGAATCACCCTTCAGGAACCCACAGGCCTTTCCCAAGCCCCTCTCCCCTCCTGTTGATTCCAGCTGCCTCTCGAATCCATTTATTCTACGTAATTTCTTACGTATCTCAGCCTCTCCCACCTCATCCTTTCAGGCTCTGCATTCATTCAGATCTTATCACATCTTAGGCCTACTAACTAATCTCATTGCTCTGTCAGTTCTCTAGTTCTATTGAACTGGAGTGTATCGCTTCAGCCGGGATCCTTAAGGTCAGGGAGCAGAGGCGTTCAGGAAGGAGCAGGCCACCTGAAGGCACCTCATCAATAGTGTGAAGAGAGTCTTCCCCACTGCTTACAGGTTTTTAACAAAAAGCCTGTGGTTAAATAATTAAATTCCACGCCATCATCGGTCACAGGAGAAACCCTTCTGGTCCTGCTACGTGGATGACTACAGAAACGTTCCTGGTTGTCATCATGACAACACATTTGCAGGCCCCTGCTTGGATGGAAGGTATTTTGTTGGTTCTTGGTTTGTTTGTTTGCTTGTTGAATCAGGATCTAGCCTAGGTAGCCCAAGGCTGATTTGTTGTCCTGCTGCTGCAATCTCTCAGATCCTGGGATTACAAATGTGTGTCACACCAAACCATGCAAAGGAATAATACCTCCCTCTTACCCATCACAAGGGTCACACCCAAGACTGTACAAAAAAAAGGTAATCTGGCAGGAGTAATCAATGATGAATGCACTTAAAAGTTTTAGGCAGTACAGGACACTTCACAAAGACCCCAAGAAAACTGTCTTTCTTTCTTTCTTTCTTTCTTTCTTTCTTTCTTTCTTTCTTTCTTTCTTTCTTTCTTTCTTTCTTTCTCTCTCTTTCTCTCACTCTCTCTCTCTCTCTCTCTCTCTCTCGCTCTCTCGCTCTTTCTTTCTTTTTAATGTATCTCTCTGTGTGTGTTCAATACATTTGTGTAATGTGGGACTCTGTGTGCAGGTAAGAAGGCAGCCTCAGGCCTCACTCTCCCTTTCCAGGTTTCTGGAGATGGAAGCCTTTGGCTGTTTGCCTCTGCACAGCAAGTCACATCCGTGCCTGGGAGCTCCAGTCTCTGAATCGTAGCTTCCTGTCAGACTTCCAGGATTGCAAACACCCATTCTGTGGTGCCTGTGGGCTCTGAAGCTTCGAACTCACAGCTTCTCCACAGCAAGTGCTTTACCCACCTGAATCATTCCTAGGAAGAGGACTAATTCAGTTCCCAGCACATACATCAGGTACTACATACCGTCCTGTAAAGCCAACTTCAGAAGACTCAGTACTCTCTTTTGGTTTCTGAGGTTACCAGCGCACACAAGTATGTGCACATACACAGACATAAACATACGCAGAAATAAAAAGTAATTTTAAAAAGTACTCAGTGTGTTAAGGCTCTATTCTTTGGGGAAATATGGGTTAGCTTCTTGCTTTCATAGTTATGGGGGTGTTTTAGCCTGCGTCTGTGGAGAGCATTTCTTATAAGCATCACCTGTCAATAATAAAAGCTTATGGCCAATAAGCTAAGGTAGAAAAGAGTAGGTGGGGCATCCAGCAGGGATAGAGAGAATTCTGGGAAAAAGTCAGCGGCCCGTGTGTTCAGGGATAGGGGTGGGGGTGGGTAAGGGGTGGGATTCGCCCCAGAACGTTGAGACGGTTGGACGTACCAGAATGTAGAGATGGTCATATGTAAACCAGCAGGCAGCTGAACTCGGGATAGAATAAAGGGGTGGTTCACTCCAGGAACTCTGAGGAGTCACACATAAGAGACAGGAAGAGGAAACCAGCCACGTAGCTGAACCCAGATTAGAATAAAAGGGACAATAAGTAAAAAACAAGTCAGAGAACAAGTCTTAGCTTGCAGCGAAGGCATTTATTAATAAATAATTCGTTTCAGAGTCATTATTTCTGGGAATTAAATGGCTGGGAGGAAAAACAGGGTTGTTTTGTTTTGTTTTGTTTTGTTTTTACACATGTCCTGCTCAGACCACTCTCCTTAATCATTTCCTTAACACCCCCACATCCGTTATCACCAGTTAGAACACCTCACAAACACTGGTAAAGACACAAGCTGCCCCCCAAATTCAGGTAAGCATTCTGGTACTCCATCTGAGCGAGAACTGTGGGAAAGGCATAGGTCAGCATTCAAGACAAGGTGTCTGTCCACGTGGGCTTCCATGATAAGGACAGCTGCTTCCTCCTCCTTCTCCATCTCCCCAGGCCTCTGTCGTCCCCTCCTCTCCAACCTCCCTAAAGATCTAAACCTTTTTCAAAGAACTCTGCTCGGTCCTGGCCATTCCCAGAGTCTGTCCCAGCTGCCACCGCCTTTCCTCTGTAGCTGCAAGGGTGAATGCTTTGTCATCAGCGGGGTGTTAGAGGAAGTTAAATTCTTCTAACCTCAGCTCCTCTCAGGAGGGGAAATGTGTGTGGGTTCTGTTGGGGAACTCTGCATAGTGGAGGTGAAAGGCTGGGATCCGTGTCCTTCGGAATTTTCTAAGGGCAAGGATGTCCCTGAAGCCATTATAACTCTTCCTCCTAAAACAATGGTAGGAGAAAAGCAAAGAGACTGTAAGCCTCTAATACTCGTTACTAATAACTCACAACTAACCCTGTTATTAGCAGTCTGGCAATACTGGGTATGGAAGTTTTATTTCCTTCCTGGACCTATGTTATTGCAAAGGTCCCTCATTTGAAAATATGCATTTACTTCTTACCGTAGACAGTTTTGATCTGATAAGTCTCCCTGCAGAGGGAAGATGGGGAAGGCCTGGTCTATTCTGGCACAGAAGCAAATAAAAACTTACATACAAAAAAAAAAAAAAAGAAAGAAAGAAAAAGAAAAGAAAAAACTTACATACAGGGCTGGAGAGATGACTCAGTGGTTAGGATCACTGACAGCTCTTCCAGGGGTTGTGAGTTCAATTCCCAGCAACCACATGGTGGCTCACAACCATCTGTAATGGGATCAGATGCCCTCTTCTGGTGTGTCTGAAGACAGCTACAGTGTACTCATACACATAAAATAAATAAATAAATAAATAAATAAATAAATAAATAAATAAATAAATCTTAAAAAAAAAACATATACAGAATTGGTAAAAGAATTGTAAGACAACCGGGCGGTGGTGGTGCACGCCTGGGAGGCAGAGGCAGGCAGATTTCTGAGTTCGAGGCCAGCCTGGTCTACAGAGTGAGTTCCAGGTCAGCCAGGGCTATACAGAGAAACCCTGTCTCGGGGAAAAAAAAAACACACCTCAAAAATCCAAAACAAAAAAAAAGAATTGTAAGACTATGTTTGTAGATTCAGGGCCTTGGCCTATGTGTGCTCAGGGCTGGTCAGACAGCTCATTAATAAAGGGCTTCCCATGCAAATATGAAAGACTTAGTTTGATGGCCAGTGGCCATGAGGAAAAGCCAGGTGTGGTGGTTCAGGTTTAATCTTAGTGTTAGGGAGGTGTCTTAGTTAGGGTTTTACTGCTGTGAGAAGACACTATGACCAAGACAACATTTAATGGGGGCTGGCTTACAGGTTCAGAGATTCAGTCCATTATCAAGGCGGGAGCAGGGCAATATCCAGGCAGGCATGGTGCAGGAGGAGCTGAGAGTTCTATATCTTCATCTGAAGGTTGCTAGCAGAATACTGACTTCCAGGGAGCTAGGACTAGTGTATTAAAGGCCACGCTCACAGTGACACACCTTTTCCAACAAGGCCACACCTTCTAATAGTGCCACTCCCTGGGCCAAGCATATACAAACCATCACAGGAGGAGAGGCAGCTCCCTGAGACTGGCTGGTTAGCCCACTTAGCTAAGTGGCAAATTTACTCTCCAGCTGGGCGGTGGTGGCGCACGCCTGTAATCCCAGCACTCTGGGAGGCAGAGGCAGGCGGATTTCTGAGTTCGAGGCCAGCCTGGTCTACAGAGTGAGTTCCAGAACAGCCAGGGCTACACAGAGAAACCCTGTCTTGAAAAAAACCAAATTCAAAAAATTGGAAAAAAAAATTTACTCTCAAAAGACAAGGTAAATAGCCCCTGAGAAATGACATGAAAGGCCTCTAACCTCCACACATCCACACCCACACACCCACACACACGCACACATGTTTAATTTCAAAAAGAGCAGTGCTGAGATGCCCAATTTGTGTAAAAAAAAAAAATCATTTATTCTAGCTCACTACCCGTGTAATAAAATGAGTCTTTTTGAAGACTTTATTTTGATTTTAAATTATGTATATGACTGTGTGCACCCGAGAGCAGGTCCCCCAAGGAGGCCGGAAGAGGCAGTTGGAGGGAGTCCGTGCATCTGGAGTTACAGGTGTCAAGAGCCGTCTGTCTTGGTGGCTGGGAACTGAATTTAGGTTATCTGGAAGTCCAGTGCTCCCTCTAACCTCTGAGCTGTCTCTCCAGACCCTTAGTGTTGTCTTGCTTTCAATGCAACCCAACAACCCAACCCTCTCCTGAATGCCTGCTGTGCACAGCTGTGCTCCCTGGTGTAACACTACCCTGTACCACACAGGGGAAACTCCTCATGGTCTCTATAACTGCAGCTTGAGGAATAGTATGCTAAGATGAAGGCTAGCCCAGTGATTGTTTCTTTCTTTCCTTTTTTTTTCTTCTGTCAACCTAAAAGCAAAGAAAACAAGCATCTTCCCAAAATGATTTATCCTAACAGCAGCCCTAGGGAGTCTCCTGGGACAGGTTGCAGGGTTCAGAAGTTTATGGAAAACTATTCCGAATTCCTTCTGTTCTCTCCTTCAGTGATGACTTCACTTAAGCTTAACAGTAACAAAGAAACTTCTTCAAGGAAAAAAAAACATCGAGAGGAAAAGTCGGCTGGGACAATAGCTCAGTCAACATATTCCAGTTGGAATATGAGCACATACATGACACCAGGGATTCTTAAGCTGCCTCACGGGGGACAAGTGATTCACAGGGATCTGAACAGGGCGATTCTGAGAGAGAAGCACTGTTATTTTTCAGAAATACCCGAATTTTCCACAAGTGCTTGTCGTAAAAATTCATCTACCTCCACTGGAAAATTCCAGGCACCAGCAGCTTAACTCGAATTATATCGTGAGGCATCATCTGCCCGAGTTTCCATCACTCACCCGGACACATGACACACGACACACAGACATGATCTAAATCCATAAACACATGTGCTCTTCCATTCTCACTGGAATGTTAGGTTAGCATGAGATTTGTATCAGCACACTTACAAATGAATGTTTTCAAAGTCGTTCTTGATGAGTTGCATTTTTTGTTGTTGTTTTTTGAGATAGGGTCTCACTATGTAGGCTGTTCTAGAACTCATTATGTAGATCAGGCTAGCTTGAAATTCACAGAGATCCTCTTACCTTTATTTTCCAAGTGCTGGTATTAAAGGCATGTGCCACCACGGCTAGGTCTATTTTTGTCCTTTTAATTAAAATAAAATAAAAAAAAACCCATAGTTGATACAGGATTGCATGTAGCCCAGGATAGCCTTGAATTTGTTGTGTATCCAATAGTGGCCCAGAATTTCTGATTTTCTTGCCTCAACCTTCCAAGTGTTGGGATGACTAGTACCCACAAGAATGATGCCTATCTTATGTCACTGGGGAATGGACCCAAGGCCTGTGCATACTAGACAAATATTCTACCAACTGAGCTATATCCCTAGCCGAAAATGAATTGTCTATGTTTCTTTTGAAGTTTCCTTTTTCTAATCAAATTATCAGGCGGGAGAATGATTAATCCTCTCAGTTGTGTTGGTACAAACCAGTTGGTGTGCTTCAGGTAAACTGAAAGAAGAGGAGGAAGACAGCAGGCCTCTGATGCTGTGATGGTAATAAACAGGCCGGCAGCACCAAGCCCCGTGGTGTGTGCCTGTCCTCCTTGCATTTGGTGGAGGCAAGGGGCAGGAGTACACGTTTCTGGCCAGCCTGTGCTACATACCCACGCTGAAGCAGCTCAGGCTGCACGATGAACCCTTGCCTCAAAAATAACAGCAAGAGGAGGCTGGAGATGGCTCAGCAGTTGGGCCCGCGCTTCTCTTCCAGAGGACCTGAGGCTGGTTCCCAGAACTCATACTGGGCAGCTCACAACTATCTATAACTTCAGCTCCAGGGGATCTGATGGCCTGTGTGGGTGCCCACGCATAAATAACAAGAAAAACAGCCACAACATAACATAAAACAGAACAGTAATGAGATAGACTTTCACCTGATGATGCTGTGATGTAAGCGGAAATGACACTGTGAGGTAAGCGGAAATGAAACTGTGATGTAAGCGGAAATGATGCTGTGAGGTAAGCGGAGGCTCCCCAGCGTGGCTTAGAGAGCTCCATGCTTTACCTTTTAGAGTCTGTGCTGCATATACTGCGATGCACATTCGTAGCCGCTAAGAAGGGGAAACTGTGTTGATAACATCTAATTAGGAATGCTGGTCCAGGCTGGGAGAACAAATCAGTGCTGGGCTGCGAAAATGGGAGAACCAACCCCGCGGACTTTGTCACTCGAGGCGCTGTGGCACGTGCTGCCAGAGCCCCCATGAAAATAACAGACGAAATTAGAAAGAAAGAATATCCGCCTCAGGAAAAACAGAAGCACATCAGACTCTGGCCAGTGAGATGGCTCCAATGCCAATGATGCAACATTAAAAAAAGATAACAAAAGGTAAAGTAATTAAGGACAAACTTCATATGTAGAATTTAGAAATTACGTCTGGGAGATGCCCCAGTCAATTAAAGTGCTTGCTGCAAGGCGTGAGAACCGGCTTCCATTTCCAGTACCCAGGTAAAAAGCCAGGCGTGCGTACAGGCTGTAACCCAGTGCCGAGGACCTGGACACATCTCTAGGGCTTGCTGGCCATTTAGTCCTGCTGAATTAGTTCAGAAGGAGACCTTTGTCTCTAAGGGCTTTCATTTTAAAATTAACTAGCCAAGTAGTTTTGTTCTGGATCTCAGGATCCCCAGGCTGACCTAGAACTCATTATGCAGCCAAGGATGGCTGTGTGTCCTGTAGCACAGGCTGGCCTCATGCTCATTATGTAGCCAAGGATGATCTTGAACTTGTGATTCTCTCGCCTCCATTACTGAATTCTGGGATCCCAGCTGTAGTACCTGGTTAGTGTGGTGCTGGGGTCACCCAGGGCTTTGTGCATTGCTAGGCAAATGCTCCACCAGCCGAGAGCTACAGCTCCAGTCAGTGTATTGGCTATCACACGCCCTGCAGAGAGAGCCCTTGCTTACCCCGTTCCCATCGTCCAGGCAATGACAGTTGTCCGGCCGTCTGTGTGAGGTTGTCCTGAAATAAAACAAGACCTTCTGTGGGTCTCATTCTTAACAGGAATAGCATTCCTAAAGTTACAAGGTGACTCACAGTGAAGTGTTCTGAAAAAAACATGTTCAAATTAATAATACAACCAGTCACTTAGCATATTCATAAGCCAGTTTCCTTCGTAAACAACGGAGGAAAATCAGTGAATACAAATACAGATATCTCTACTTGCATGGAGTTTATAGTTTCTTAGCCAAGGATCAAAATACATAGGAAAGTAAGAAAGAGGTTACCATTTTGTTTTATTTGACACTTCTTATACCTGTTTATTTACACGTGTGCATGCCTGTATGCGTGTGGTTGCTTGTGTCAAAGAAGTGGACCACTTTGGCCCATGAGTTTTGAGAGTACATGTATGTTTGTTTTGTATGACATTGTAGTATAGCATTGTTATTTGCAAAGTCATACTCTAGAACCACAAAACCCACTTAGAAAAAAATTCCCAGGGCTGGAGAGATGGCTCAGCGGTTAAGAGCACCGAATGCTCTTCCGAAGGTTCTGAGTTCAAATCCCAGCAACCACATGGTGTTTCACAACCATCTGTAACGAGATCTGACTCCTTCTTTTGGAGTGTCTGAAGACAGCGACAGTGTACTTACATATAATAAATAAATAAATCTTTAAAAAAAATCCCCAAGTGTTCTAAGAAAATTTACAGATTTGTGTTGTAATACATGTCTGTTGCTACCCTGGGTCACAAGTGTGGCTTGACTTCTGCAAAGAGATACTTTGCAAAGTGAGACCTTCTCATAGCAGCCGTAAAGGAATACATACATGCAAACAAAGACCTAGTCTAGTTTTCTGAAGATTCCAGGGACCCTAACTGGCCCAGAGCATTGTGAGAAATGCCAGTGCTTTGAACAGAGGACCAGAGAACAGAAAGCCTCTGTGAGAAAATGCTTTCTTACTTGAGGCAGAGTCTCATGGAGACCAGGCCAAGCTGTATAGTAAAGGATGGCCTGAGACTCCTCCTCTTTCTCTTCCTCCTCTTACCCCCACCCCACCCTTCCCCTGAGCACCAGGACAGAGGGCTGTGCCACCAGGCCAGCTTTTGAGAAGATATTTAAACAACTTGAAGGGAGCTGACAAGAACTGGTTGTTTGAAGCCTGACCCCCATCATTGCTCTCTTGGAAGGTGGAGCCTCTAACAAACTACCTAGGGCTAAATATGGCAAGAAGGAAAGAGGACTCCTGTGGGGCGGTGGTGGCGCAAGCCTGTAATCCCAGCACTCTGGGAGGCAGAGGCAGGCGGATTTCTGAGTTCGAGGCCAGCCTGGTCTACAGAGTGAGTTCCAGGACAGCCAGGACTACACAGAGAAACCCTGTCTCGACAAAAACCAAATCGAAAAAAAGAAAGAGGACTCCTGTGGCCTGTGGGAATTAGTACCTAAAAGAAAAACCATGGGAGCTGGAAAGATGGTTCAGGGGTTAGGAACACGTGTTGTCCTTGCAGAGGCCCCAAGTTCAATTCCCAGCACCTACATGATGGCTCACAACCACCTCTAACTCCAACTCCAGGAGATTTGAAACCTTCTTCTAGCAGGCACGTTGTGTGTTATGCAGAGAAAATATCCATGCCATAGAATAAACATTTAAAAAAAACATTAAAAAAGAAAAGAAAGACAACATTCTTATAGCATTCTTTTACCCAGTCACCCCAAAGAGCACAGTCAGGAAGAGATGCACTGGAGACACAGTAAGAAGGCTGTCTGCAGGCCAGGCTAGACCAGGACAGGCCAGGCTATGCCAGGACAGACCAGGCTATGCCAGGACAGACCAGGCTAGGCCAGGCCAGACTAGGCACAGGCCAGGCCAGGCCAGGCCAGACTAGGCACAGGTCAGTATAGATAAGGCCAGGCCAGACCAGGCTAGGCCAGGTCAGTAGCCCTTGGCAGAAATCCAACTTGCTAGAACACTGAACTCACATTTCTCAACTTCCAGGATACTGAGAAAATAAATTCCTATAGTTTAGGTCACACAGTCCAAGGTATTTGTAATGGCAGCCAAGGCTGACTAAGAAGCCATGCAGATATGCAGGAGAGCTCCCAAGAGGGGACTAGCTGGTGACAAGGCCCCGGAGTACAGACAGGAGGGTGGGAGAGGTCAGGGGTCAGTCGGCCAACAAAGGACTTTGCCTTTTACACTGGATTCAAAGAAAGGTCTGTGGAGCCTTTTGCACAGTGGAGTGACATGTTTTCAAATGACACGCACTTCTGCAATATTTGACGTTTGTGTAACTATGTGCTGCTTTTGTAATCAGGAAAAAGTCACCAGAACCCCAGGAAACCTACATAAGAATGCGTAAACAGGCCAGCGTGTGGATGAGAGGAAGGAAGTGTGGTGGGAGGAAGGAAGGACAGAGCGCAGCCCTCCGCCCTCGCAGTCTGTGAACTCCGCACATGTCCTGCCCGCTGGCTCTGTCTCTCTGCTCATCGCCACTCCTAGGGCTTTGTGTCTGCCAGAGGAGAGGAGGCAAGGACGGAGGGTGGGCAAGGACGGAGAGCGTAACATGGTCTGAACTGGGAACCGTGTGTGTGTGTGTGTGTGTGTGTGTGTATCTGTGTGTGTGCATGTGTGTATCTGTGTGTGTGCACGTGTGTGTGAATGTGTGTGAATGTGTGTATCTGTGTGTATGCATGTGTGTATGTTTCTCTATGTGTGCATTTGTGTGTATATCTGTGTTTGAGTGTGCATGTGTGCATGTGTGTATCTGTGTGTGTGCACATGTATGTATCTGTATGTGTGAATGTATCTGTGTGTGTGCATGTGTTATATATGTGACTCTCTGTATGTGCATGTGTGTGTGTTATCTGTGATTCTGAGTTTGCATGTATCTGTGTGTATGTGTGTATCTGTGTGTGAGTGTGTATCTGTATGTGAGAGTATGTGTATCTGTATGTGTGCACGTGTGTATCTCTCTGTGTGTATCCATGTTTGTGTGTGTGTATCTGTGTGTGCATGCATGTATTTGTATGTATCTGTGTTTGTGTGTGCATGTGAGAGTGTGTGCAGGCGTGCATATGTGCATGTACATGTGCTTGCCACAGTTCATGTGTGGAGGTCACACTCTAATTCTTGCGGGTCAGTTCTTTTTATCACCCTGTGAGTCTGAGAGATTGAACTCAGGCTGCCGAGCTCGGCAACATGTGCCTCACCTGCTGTGAGGTCCTGCTGGCTGGCCTTCCGGGTCTCCACGCAGGAGCTTAGCAGGCATTTCTTAGAGGCACGAGTGGGGAGCTAGGGGCATGACTTAGTTGGTACAGTGTCTGCCTGGCAAGTGTAAGGACCTGAGCTCACACTCCAGCTCCTACCTAACCCTGTTCTTATAAGACCTGGGCAGTGCACCTGTGACCTCAGTGCTAGCAAGGTGGGGTTTCCTGGGCAAAGCTAAATCAGCAAGATCCAGACAGAAGGAAAGGTGTTGTCTCAAAAAATTAAGGTTGAGACTGTCTGGCCAAATGGCTCAACTAGTACAGGTGCCTTCCTCCAAGCCCGAAGGCCCGAGTTCAGGGGCTGGGACCTGCAAGGGGGACGGAGAGGAACTGAAAGTTGTCTTTTGACCTCCACACATGCTCCATCATACATGTACACAGACACACACACACACAGACACACACACACACACACACACACACACACACTAAGAAAAATGTTAAGCAATTGAGGACCTGCGAGGCCCTCAGTAAGTACTGGAGACTCAGTGTCAAGGCAAAGTGTGTGTGTGTGGGGGGGGGGGTGGTCCAGCCTAGAAGGCAGGTGCTGGCTCCTGAAGAGAACCCGCCCCTAAGCCCCACTGAGTGCCCCTCCCCCTCCCTAAGTACAGGGGTGGGGAACAGTCTGACAGTCGTCTAGCCCATATTGTCCCATGTGTTTCTTTTTCTCAGCAAGTGCAGTATGGGGGTCATCTCTCTGTTTGGCATCCTGCTCACTTTAAAGAGTATCAGAGGCACAACCTTGCAGCGAGCTTGGCTGTTAGTACCCTAAACTTAGCAGAGGTTGGGTGTGGGCAAATGCCCAGACTAGCAAGCAGGGGTCTAGTGTTTTCTGTTCATTCTTCCAGCACTTAAATTAGCTTGAGGCGCCTTGGAAATGAACTATCATATTCTTACATCAGCAACTGAGGAAGGTTGTCACCTGGCCTCCACATGCACCTACATGCACCCATGAATTCATATGTACATGCACAGACACATACAAACACAGAGGTACATGCACACACACATGCACAGATACATACACACATACACACACATGCATACACATAGAGGTACATGCACACACATGCACAAGCACATACACACATGCACACACACAGAGATACATGCACACACACATGCACAAGTATATAACACACATGCACACACAGAGCTACATGCACACACATGCACAAGCACACACACACATGCACACACAGTGGTACATGCACACACACACACACGCACATACACACATGCACACACATACACAAGCACACACACACACACACACACACACACACACACACACACACACACACACACACGGACCTGATACATCAGCCCCTATAATCATTCTTTGCAGTTATTCTTTAGAAATGTATCTTGGGGCCTTTGGCCAGATGGACCACTGGGCCCGACCCAAGTTTGGAGTACTAATTATAAATAATCATAACCAACTAAAGAGGGTTCTTAACATTTCAGTGTGTGACAGCCCCAACGTGCTAGGCAACATAAACAAGCCAAAAAGGGTGAAGCGCTTGTCCTGTGAGCGGCTAGGTCAGGCCTTCCTGCCCAGTGTGCATTCCCTCACCTCGTCCAGTCTGTCCCAGTTGCCGTGCCTTCCGGGTTTATTTTTATGTTTGCTAGTAGATACAAACTGTATCTCAGAACATGCATAGTGAGAGCTGCCTGCACAGCCGTATAACACTCTGGGGGAGTTTCTCATGCTAATGCATTGTTACCTTCCCCATAAGCTATGAGGCCTTTAGCACCATCAGGTCTGTTTTATACGCAACGAAGCAAAACTCACCTTGTTGAATGACTGATTTTCTAGGAGGCAGTTGCAGTAGCCTAACCCTGACCACCACGCCTGTGGCTTCGCCGAACCAGTGGCAACTGGTTACACTTTTGGGAAGAGGCCACTTATTCACAAGGAATAAAGTCTGAGGACAAGAACATTAATTTAGGATTGCAGCCACTACAGACTCAGGAGGAGCGGGGCGCCTCAGCGCCTCTGCGATCTGTGGATGCAGCACAGTGTTTGCTGTGCTTGTCACTCTGGCTGGTGCCATGGCGGGGGGGGGGGGGGGGGGTGATGCGTCACTGTCTGATTTTATTCTGCAAATGGCAGAATAAGTGTTTACGGCATTTGCAAACATTCCCGCCCCTTTCCTGGCTTCCTTGGAGTTCCTTCCTCCGGCCTTGGCCACTACTGACTCTAATTTTAGTCGTGGCCAGTGGGGGAAATCGCCTGCTAATAGTGACTACATGTGAGCTGTGCTGTGCTGGCTTCTCAAAGTTTCCCTCACTTTTATAAGGAGTTCAAAGATAACATACACATCACATACTATACACATATACACACACACAAAACACATACTCATACACACACAACACATACACACATCACACACCTACACATACCACACACATATTCACATACACACCACTACATATATACAGAGCATACATATGCACACATATTCACACACACACTACACATACACATAGCACACACATGCATACATACCACCCATACATATATACACACATACTCATATCATGCATACACACACACATCACACACACAGACACTAACACACATACAAATTCCACCCACACACCACCCTCCCACACTCATACACACACACCATACACATACTCTCACATACACCACACACACAAACACACACAGAGACACTAACACACACACAGATTCTACCCCTCCACACCATCCCCATACCCTCATACATACACACTCACACACAGAGACATTGTACATACATATCCTAACACACACACACACACACACACACCACACTCTCATACACCACACTCACACACCACAGTCTCACATACCCCCCCCCCCCACACACACACACGCACACCACATATACCCCTCCTGGAGGCTCTGAAAGTCACATCCATCAGGAGCACATTGGCTAGCAGGACTGAGAACTACAAGGTAAACTCCTGAACTTCCTTCATCTCTGTTCTAAGCAGTTCATGCACAGGAACTTGACCCTTCCTCTGCACAGACAGACCACAGCTGTCTGCCTTCTGCCCTACCCCAGATGGAAACTGCAGTGACTGCCCAGAGGAAAGCAATGCAGTAAGAATAAAGGTCAGAACAGTGTAGCCGCCAGGCGCTGCCTGGGCTGTGACAGCCTGGGAATTGCCCTCAGATGCCGTGCCTGAGAGAAAAGCCACATCTGCTCCCAGGGCCCTGTGAATGATCCAGCATTTGCCTGCTCCCACTTCGCTGGACCTCCTGAATGCCACCCTGCACCACACTGACTCCCACCAAATAGTTCCTACAGAGCGCCCTCATTTCTGAGTAAGGACGGCACGCCTTTAGCATTTAATGAGGGAACATGACTACGGTACCTTGGCTGGGTTGCCCTTTCCTAACAAGTACCCAAAGGGCAGATGTGGAGACAAACTAGAAACATCTGACGCTACAGCATGAGGGGATCCTAGCTCGGGGATATTAATGTAACCAGATGTTCACAATGACTTCAGAATTGCTGACAGACAGAACTCTGGTCACTGCTCTGCAGTTTGGAGTAAAGGAGTGTAAAGTCTGGTATCCTGTGCAGACACATTCTCGGTCTGTTGTGTGGGAGCTTTAGACAGACTGCCTAACCTCAATTTCTCCAACTGGAAGATGGGCACAATTCCTGTTGATGTAAATAAAGTGCAGCTCTCTCCTCAAATGAAATAAGAAATAGTTTATCCCGAGGCAAATGAGAGTGTTTCTGTGGCTCAGGCACACGGATTCAGCTTGCCCGAGCAGCACATCTCTGGGTGAAGTGGTTTCATGAGCCTAACTCATAAAACAAAAGAAAGTCATGAGTCAAGATATTTATTGTATACTTCTGCAGGAGCATCAGGTAAATGAGTTACAGCAAACAGGGTTTTAATTTTCAAGATTTTACTATTGTGTGTGTGTGTGTGTGTGTGTGTAGGGTGTGATATATACATGTGTGTGCACATGTGTGTACACATGTCCCTGTACCTGTGGAGGCCAAAGGAAGACACTGCTGGCTGTCCTGTTCCATCATTCTCTCCCTCATTTCTGGGAAATAGTGTGTCTCATTGAGTCTGAGGCTAAGCTTAGGCCAGTGAGTCCCATAATCCTCCTGTCTCTGGCCCCAGTGTGGACAATGGCGGGCACGTGGGCGAACATGCTTAACTTTGTACACAGCTTCTGGAGACTTGAACTTAAAGTCACTTTGTGTAATAAACACTCTTGCCTATAGAGTCATCTTTCCAGCCTGTTGCAGGAGTTTTAGTTTTAACTTTAGTTAAACTAAAGTTTAGTTTAACTTTAGTTAAAGTCTGACACGCTTAAATTTGGGTTGGTGGAAGACAGTGATCTACTAAGAATACATTCTAAAAGTTTTAATAGACTGCTAGGTCAGACACAGAAGTGAAGAAAATGTGGCTATTAAAACTAAAGATAAGTGGCCAGCCTGTGGTGGTGCATTCCTTTAATCCCAGAATTCTGGGGGCAAAGGCAGGCAGATAGATCTCTGAGTTTTAAGTCAGCCTGGTCTACAGTGCAAGTTTCAGAGCAGCCAGGGCTATACCGAAAAGTCCTGGGTCAAAAAAACCAAAATAAATACGTAAATTAAAAAGACCCCCCAAACAAACAAACAAACAAAGGATAGCCTGGATAAATGGGTACAACCTTCCAGCTTGCAGCCTTGTAGCCTTGTCAGTGCCAGTGTGGCTTTTTCTTGGGAACTTGGGTTCCCATTCGTTATCCTCTGGTCTGCTGTGAGGAGTGAATCAAGGGTCCATCTTGCAGGGTCTGTGGTGGCGCACTGCAGTGTGGGAGACCCAGTCTGCTTCTAAACTTTAGCTCTAGAATCAAAAGCCCTTTCCCACTTCAGAACCCGAGAGCATCCGATCTCACAGAGCAGCGCTGGCTTAGAGATCGAAGGTGCAGGCTGGGGTGGGCCAGCTACTTTCCAAATGGGACGACAAGCCATCCCCAGTGAACTTCCTGCTTGCGCTGGCTAAGCTGCTGCACTTCATCTACAGGGATGGTAGGCACTGCGCTGAAGCCACCATCGGCATTCCCCAAGGAAGAGACGATGCTGAGTAACCCAGTCACCCTGGTCCAGAAGACGAAGGGCCATCTCCAGGATGGTCACCGGTCAGAAGCTTCAGCTGCAGGAAGACCTGGGCAAGTGCTGCAGATGTGTCTTGGGGGAGTCCCCAGGGAGAGAGCCTCTGCTTGGAAGGAATCCATGGCTCCCTAGTAATTAAGTGATTCTCAAAGGCAAACTGCAGACACGAGCTTGTCCAACTCCCCTGCCCCTCCAGGATCCCGGGTTGTCTGCCGAGCTGTGGGCAGCTTCCCTGGGACATTCTGTGGCCTGCTGGGTCTGTGAGGAGTGATGGGCCGAGGAGCTTTGCACAGTGCATGTCACTGGGGCAGGTAGAGAACCTTCACATCTCACGCTCCTGGCTATGTTAAAGCCTTTGGTTTACTTTTAAGATCGTCTTTTCAGTTGTAGCCCCGGCTCTCCTGGAGCTCATACAGATCTATTTGCATTTGCCTCTTGAGTGCTGGGATCAAACTCAGGTCACCATAGCCCCCTACTGACCCTCCCCCCCCCCGTTTTCTTTTAAGATTTATTTATTATATGTAAGTACACTGTAGCTGTTTTCAGACACACCAGAAGAGGGCATCTGATCTCATGACAGATGGCTGTGAGCCACCATGTGGTTGCTGGGATTTGAACTCAGGACCTTCGGAAGAGCAGTTGGTGCTCTTAACCACTGAGCCATCTCTCTAGCCCCACTACTGACCCTTTTAATTATAATTTAAGAGCAATCAAAATGGTCTAGTAAATTGCTCAGACAGTTAAAGGGATGACTGTCCTTTCAGAAGCCCACAGTATGGCTGGAGAGATGCCTCTGCAGGGGACCCTGGTTCAGTTCCCAGCCCCCACACAGTGGCTCACAACTGCCTTCAGCTCCAGTGCCAGGGGATCCAACACCCTGTGCGAGACTCCTCCAGCACAGGCATGCATACAGCACACAGACACAACACTCATAAAAGAAAAATAAAAACTTTGAAAAAAAAACAGAGACAGAAAAAGCAGCTCCCGCCACCCCCACACTCAGGCGTGCGGTAATCTTCCCCAAGCACAGCTTTACTGGTTCTGTAGCCAAGTCCCCCAGGGAGAGGTCCCAGCTGCTGGTGGCAGTTCTAGGCTATCTCTTGCTTTGCCACAGCTGGCTGGACATGTGTATTACCACCTTAAAGGCAAATCATCCACAGCAGTCTGAGTAACCCTATCGTTGTTATGGCGATGCAAAGACCACAAGGGCCAGCAGGAGCTTGAAAGCGTAAAAGCAGGTATAAGACACAAGTGCCAAGTGCCCAAGTATCATCTACTGCTGGAAATGCCAGTTACTCACACCACCCTCTGGTTGTACAGAGTTGTTTTGACTCTGCGTGTACACACATGTGCAACGGCACAGCTGTAGGGGTCAGAGACCAACTTACAGAAGTCGGTTCTCCTACTGTAGATCCCAGGGGCAGACCTCGGGTCACAGGCCCAGAGGCAGGCGCCTGCCTTTGCCTGCCAAGCCCAGCTCTCCACACAGGACAATGCTTCTCAAACTCTGTCACTTATTTTCAGTGCTAAGGACCAAACCCAGGGCCCTGTGTGTGCTAGGCGACGGGTCTACTGCTATAGCCTCCTTCCCAAACATTAATGTCAAAATGCACGTGTGATTCAGCCTGGAAAGAGACATGAGATGTGATGCCCCATTTCTAACTCCTTCAGAAGGCTGCTGCAGCTGTGGCTGCGGCTGCGGCTTCGGTCCATGCAGGTTTTGAGACACAGGAGCTCCAGGACTTCCTGCATGTGCAGTGGGACACCTGGCCCCCCCCCCTGCAACCACACCCTGTGCTCCACAGACCCTTTCCTGCCCAGGTAACAGCTTTGTTCCTCCTTTATGCAATCCCTGCTCTGTGAAGCCGCCAGGACCCCGGGTGGCCCCTCTCAAGCTCCCGTGCCACTGTTGGTCTGCATTCTGATCTGAACGAATTCCTATCTGTGTTTTAAACATCGCAAACGGGATAGCAGGTGGCATGCCCTTCCTTTAAGGATCCTTCCCATTCGGTTAATTAGAATTCAATTGCACAGCCACATGTAGTCCCATATAGCGCTGGGGGAGATT
Organism: Apodemus sylvaticus; assembly: GCF_947179515.1. Taxonomy (NCBI): domain Eukaryota; kingdom Metazoa; phylum Chordata; class Mammalia; order Rodentia; family Muridae; genus Apodemus; species Apodemus sylvaticus. The sequence goes on from NC_067482.1 coordinate 4,107,748, forward strand.
TTGTTTTATCCATGGTTTATTCTGCGTTCAGATTGCAGGTGAAAAAATTCACAAAGATAATGTACATCAGGAAGGCTCCAGCCTTTGTTGTAGGTGTGTAAAAAGAATCAGGTTAGTACTGAGTGCCAACCAACAGGTATAACATCAAGTGACACACTCACACATCAACTCACGCATACTCCACAATAGGAAAAACCCATGTGGGACCAGGCAGGGTGTGATGCAGGAACCGAGGCTTGAGGTCCAGAAGCCTGCAGCTGGCACTGGGGCAGATTTGCAGTGTAAGAACTCATTCCAGGGCTGGAGAGATGGCTCAGCGGTTAAGAACACTGACTGATCTTCCAAAGATCCTAAGTTCAAATCCCAGCAGCCACATGGTGGCTCACAACCATCTGCAACAACATCTGACTCCCTCTTCCGGAGTGTCTGAAGATACCTGCAGTGTCCCTTCATATAATAAATTAAATAAATCTTTAAAGAAAAAAGGAACTCAGTGCAGACTGAACCTCAGGACTAAGGGAGGGACTACCACAGTGCTGGGGTGGTCACCTTTCAGAGGGTCCCACGGCAACGCAGGAGACAAGAACAGGCGGCTGACTCCAGCTGAAGGACCTCACTGAAGGGGAACTTCGTATCGGACAGTCTCATCTGTGCACTGTGCACGCGTGTCGACAAACACCCAGATTTCCTGCACTTGAGCTTGGGGCCATCCTGACTTAATATTGCAACTTTATCAAAACCAAAACTAGTCATAAAGGAGTTTGTCGGACGCCTCACGAGGGAGAGAATGTGCTTACCATGGAGAGAGCCTGGGCCTGACCCTCAACACTGAAAACTCAAAACAAACTACAGCAACAAAGCCCCACGAGCCAGGTGGGTCGTCGCTGCCTGCTGGTCTCCAGCCCATGCCAGCCTGTGCCAGCCTCCAGCAGGTACACCTCTCTAGGAGAGAGAGCCGCAGCTGGTCAGGACCAGACAGGACCACGCTGTGCGGCAGTCCCAAGTTAGAGGACACTGGGGAACTTATTTCCACAGGGCTTTGTTCCCTTCTCTTTATGAAAAGGCTTTTGCTTTGCAAGGCCTTTGTTTGGGGAGTTCAACTAATAAAGGGGCCTTTTTGCTGGAATGAATGACCGATGAAAGTCCCGCTGGGATCGGTGGGAGGACAGCCCTCTGGCCTCTCTGCAGCAAGGTAAACTGGAACAAGGCCTCCCAGGCGCTGCAGTCAAGGGCACTTTGGAGTTTGCTGCCATCAGCAAATTGAAGGGTCTGGTTATTGGTTAACGTGGAAACCAGGGGAGGCAGTTACAAAAGGCACCAGAGACAAGACAAAGCCCGCTTCGTACCTGAAAACGTCCATATGTCAGGGCCTGCTGGCCACAAATTCTAAACAATGAACTCTCTGCCTGTTCATAGGTTACTCAACCTTCATTACTAAAATCGGGGCCCCTGTAATGACTCGAAGCTTACCTTTCTGAACTGAGAAAGCCAGTCTGGTGTTCAGGGTGGGATAGGGGTGGGTCATCAGGAGAATCATATGTTCTCTAAGACTTTGTAGGCTTTACTTAAACACGGACTATGTAAACACACCTTAGGGCCTGAGATGTACATGGAGTCCTTACCTAGCACGCATGCCACCCACACCACTAAGTCTGAGGGGCTCATTTGTAGCCCCAGAACTTGGGAGGGGGAGACAGGAAGAGCCCCGTTCGAGGTCATTCTTGGCTATATTGTGAGTTAGAAGGCAGCTTGAGCCAGAGAGCCTGTCTCGAAGCAAAATAAAACTTCAAAGTCCTTTCTGTCCGCGGCTAAGGGTCCACTCACTGCTTGCCAAGGATGCACAAGGGTCAGATAAAACCAGTTCTTCAGAAGGGAGCTCAAGGGAGAAAGACAAAACACTGTTAAGCCAAAACATGTCTGACTTGCTTTCCCCATGTTTGGTGTAACACACGGTCACAAGGATTCATGGACTCACAAGACACAGAGGCCTGGTTTCCTCCCGTTTTACTGAGACCCACAGCCCAGTGCGACTGAAGTCTTTAGATGAATCAGCATTTCCCAGTGAAGTCTCTTCCAGAATGTTGCTGTTTGCAAACAGCCAGGAGAGGTGGCATTTAAATCAATTGACCGTGAGCTCTTGCGAATTCAGGGGCATTATTAAGAGCTGATAAAGCTAATAGAAACTGGGTAAGAGAAAAGGTAGGCCTCGCCACTGTTCGAGGGCATCTAGCGCCCATCAGTTCTGAGTGATTAGGCAGTGGCTGCCTGAGGCAGAGAGGCCATGCCCAGCTTTGGATGCTGTGCTGATTACAGTCTCTGTAGACTGGCTCTTTGCTAAAAGGCAAGCCGGCCATGGCATCCTGCCATTTCTGCTTTTTACAGTCAGCACAGAGAGCTGGAGAAATCGCTCAGCCATTGAAATGTTTACTATGTAACCCTGAGGCCCACAGGTCAGATCCACAGCACCCACAGAAACTGATCACAGTGGCATGCTCTGTGGAGACAGGGACAAGTGGGTCCCTGGAGTTCACTGGCCAACCAGCTTAGCCTAAACCATGACTTCCAGGTTCAGCAAGAGGCCATGTTTCAAGAAGAATTAAGGCAGTAGGCTGGTGAGATGGTTCATCCAGTAAAGCCTCTTGCTTTGTAGCCCGGTAGCTTGAGTTCGATCCTATGATCTCACATAAAGAAGAACGGATTCGACTCTGACCTATACACTGTGCTGCATGACACCTATCTCCAACCAAGAACAAATAAATGGTCAAAGACAACTTTTAACAAAGAAAAAAAAAAAGACTATGGAAGACATCCCATGCCAACATCTGGCCCACCCACACATATGGAAACTCCAACATGAGTGTATCCTTCATTGTGATTAACATTTTTCAAAATGTAAAATCAAAATGAAACATGGTTTCACTACCTAGCTGGAACTTGGTATACTGACATCACATATCTGCCGGCCTCTGTTTCCTATGCACTGGGATTAGAGATGTGCACCATTACACTCGAGAAATTCAACATCCAAAACTCAGTTGAAGGAAGCCCCAAAGCGGTCATCTCTTTACAGTCACCACCGTTAGTGTGAACTCACACTCACACACATGTTAAAAAGTATCATTAGGAAAAAAAAGGCACGTGTTCTAGCTCTTGAGGCAAAAATCCTAAGATCTGGCTTGCTGATGTCACCATCTGGACTCTGTGGCACCCTCTTTAAAGTACTGAACCAAAACAAAACAATGAAAGAAAACGGAATAATCCGCCAACTTCGGGTGCTTACTAAGCGGAAGAACAGCAGCAGGAGGGCGACCCCGGAAGTGCTGACCAGCACCATACTTCCCAGAAGCTCCACGGATGCACTCTGGTCCTGTGCGTTCTCTGGAGAGCAGCTGTGATCCAGCATCACTGCTGGCTACACACTGCCATTTTATCTCCTGTCCGACTCCAGGAAACCAGGGCACGTGTCTTCCTGGAACATGGACTCTTGTATCATGTAAGCACAAGCAGGCACAGGCGACTCAGGTAAATACCGAGCAAACTGGAAGGAGTGTGTGTGTGTGTGTGCGCGTGTGTGTGTGTGTGTGCGCGCGCGCGCGCAGAGATGACTTATACGGATGTTCCGATTTTCCAAGCTCTACCTACCTTTTGTAAACCCCATACCTCAAGTCTTTTAGGGAGAGAATGGACAGCCTGGGTGCAAACATTTCCTAACTCAGCGACAGTGGTTACTGACATGTGAATAAGGCACTATTTTCTCCAATGTGTACAGATTTATGCCCCCTGGGCGTATGCCATTTCCTCCAGGATGCCACAAATGTTTCATTTTTGTGGAGGAACACATCTGTGTAAGCCCATCTTCCCGCCACTGTCAGAAGCTTTTGAGCTAGGTTTATCAGTCAGGGAGCAGCCTAGTGTCTCTGTTGAGAGTCTAGCTTGACAGGAAAGGACAGAATACTGATCTGCTCTTGCCAACTGAAGTGGCTACATCTATATAATGTACCACCAGCCGAACAGATGCAAGTCTTGAGGCCAGCCTAGTCTACCCAAGCGATTCTAGGCTAGCCAGGTTCCAGAGAGCAGGCTGGGAATGGCGATCCCTGGGCAGAGCGCTTACCTAGCATGCACAGAACCCTAGATCTGATCCTCCTTACAGCCGGAACCAGGCGTCTTAGTGGTATAATCCAAACACTCGGAGGTAAAGAGCCTGAGGCCAATGTCTGCTTCAAGACACGGTCTAGGAGGAAGGATAGAGACAGGGAGAGAAAAAGAGACCCTGTCAAGGAAAGAAAAGAGGGATGGAAGGGAGGGAGAGAGGGAGGGAAAGGCCACCCTTATAGAAGGTCCGTGAGCTACCCAGCTAATCTCTAAATGAGTAACAGGCTGATTCAGACGTTCTGTGAGTTAAAGAATGATAACCTGCAGCAGACAATCCCCTCACTCCTCCTCCTCCCAGACGAACACCGGAAATACAATTTGTCACTAAACTGTGAATGAAAGCCAGATATCTTCCAGCTCAATGAATTATAAGTCCTTTCTCTCACACCCGATTTCCGACAGCCCCTCACTGACACCACCATGAAAAAAGGTGATAGATCTGTTTATATTCCAAATGCTGGTCCCAAGAAAGGTTGTGAACCACTAGATTTAGATAAACTTATTTTATTGTTATAAATTTATTTTTAAGACACATTTCCTATTCATTGGAAATCCTATTATATTGGCCCAAAAGTGTACCACGTATAACCAAAACTCCAGCCTATGCACTTAAAGTGGCTATTATAGCAAGTATTATTTTATTTTTAGCATTTGTTTTAAGAAACAATCAGTCTTGACAGGCCGCGCACTCTGCTTCATTCCCGGCCGCCAAGACTGTAAAGCCTGCCGTGGGATCCCCAGAGGCACAGTACCCTCAAATGCTCAGGAAGCACTCCATTTCTTTCATTTGCTTTAAGTTAAAACAGTAAAGGAGTCAATATTTTAGCAAATCTAAATTTATGAGTTTGGCCCCTTGTGTCTTCAGCAATCCAAGGTTAAGCAATAATGCACCAGTTAAGCAAAAATAAATCACAACACCTCAAAAAGAAAACCACAATGTAGTAAGAAGAAAGTCAATTTAATCATTTACTTTAGCAGGCAAGCAATGTGTAAACATTCAGCCAGCAGCCGCATCCAACTTACAATTTAAAAAGAACTGAGATCAGTGATTGTGATTTTTTTCTTCCCTTTCCCCAGAAGAAAAAAAAAAAAACCCAAAAAACAAAAAGTAAAGAAAAGATTTGGAAATGAATGACTTAAAACGCTACAAACATTGAACATTCGCTTTCATCTGCTACCAGCCTCTGTGCATTGCATCCTGTTTAAAAGGGCTTATCTACTCCTAAAATGCGTTATCCTGTAATAACTGGCGAGTGAGCATCTGCAATCTAGGAAGGTGTCCCCCCGCACGTGGACGTGCCTGCCTTCACCTAGTTCAGATCCCATTTGCAAAGGGGACATTTACATCCTGATTCAATGCCTCTTTGACTTCCAGTGGCAGCGTGTCAAACAGTTGGTCTTCCACAACAAGCCCGCTTTTCTTGAGCATCCGACATTGGCCCAGCTGGGCCGGCAGGCGGTCGAGGCAGTTGCCCTTCAGCTCCAGCTGAGTGAGCTGGGAGAGCTGACTGACTTTCTCAGGCAGGGAGGCGATACAGTTCTGCCCCAGGTTCAAAGTCCTCAACTTCACACACTTAAACAACTGTTTGGGCAGAATGTCCACCTTGTTCCCTGTGATGTGCAAATGCTGCAGGTTCTGGAGCAGACCTATCTCTATGGGGATTGTGGAGATGTTGTTATAGCTGACGTCTAAGCATCTGAGTTTCTGTAAACTAAACACTGCCGCTGGTAAGGACTCGAGCTTGTTGTTGGAGAAGTAGAGGGACTCCAGGTTCTTGACGTGGGTAATGGACGGAGGAATGGCCACAATCTTATTGTGCCACAACTTCAAGCAAGTCAGCCGCTTCAGATGTTGGAAGCTGATGATCTCCTCGATCGTGCGGATGTTGTTCGACTTTAGGTCCAGCTCCTGCAAGTTAGAGAGGCTAAAAATGGCGTGCGGAATCCTCTCAAGCTCGCAGTTCTGCAGCTCCAGCTCTGCCACATTCATCATCTTCTTCAGGCTGTTCAGGACCAAGAGTTTGGTGCCGTCGTTGTGGATGACAAGTTTCGTGAGGTGTGGAGCCACATCGGTGATGTTGGAGGGGACTTTGGTCAGATTACTCTTCACGTGGAGGATCTTGAGGTGCCGCAGCTCTCGCAGAGATTCGAGTCCGATCATCTTATTGTTCTCTGAGTTCAAATTGCCTATTAAGTACAGCTCCCGCAGGTTTTTGAGCAGATACACCCAGGCGGGGATTTCAGCCACGTCTGTGAACTTCACATGAAGGCATCTCAAGTGATCTCGAAGGAAGCTAAAGGCAGTCTGTTCCACCTTCGCAGGGCAGTGGCACAGATGGAGCTCTTGGAGGTTAGTCATCTGAGAGATCTTGGCAGGAATTTTTGCTTCGGGGATCAGTTCAAGTTTTAGCACATCCAGGTCTGTGAGGTCAAAGACGGCGTCGGGCACGCCCGACAGCATGAACAGGTGCAGCTCCTGCTTGTCCTGGGCATTGCGAGACACGTGCTGCCTGAGTTTCTCGAAGGTCCATTCGTGGTTCAGGCTGATTTCCCTCAGTTTGTTCTCGCTGACTTCGGATAAGAACACACCGAAGCGCTTGGAATAGAGCTGATCGTACTGGTCGACCATGTGCAGGAGGAACGCAAAGTCGTTCTTGACATCTGGGATGTCACTGAAGCTACTCTCCTCTCGGACTTTCTCAAAAGAGTACTCCTTCAGAGGGATCCGGAACAGCCAGAAGAGGGTGTAGAGGCAGATGAAGCCATAGACACAGATGATGGAGATGTAGCTGATGAGAAGCTTTTTCAGCATATAGGCCATATTGTGCGTGCACTCGAACACCTCATACCCTGTGAGGTGCTCGACTTTTGGCTTGCAGACGTGCTCGAAGCTGATGGCGTTGACAAAGTTCGCAGTGTAGCAGAGGATAAAAATGAACTTGGCAGTTTTAATGAGCGTCTGGACCACATAGAGCTTATAGATCAAGTCACTGTCTTCCACATGGGCACGGAATTTCCTCACCTTTTCAAACAGGGCTTTGGCCTGCTCCCCATCCTTCTTGTCCAGGATTGTCATGCTGGGAACTTCGATCACCGGTTTCTCTGCTGAGAACTTGAAGCCGGTTTTGTTGATCATGGGGGTGCTGGCGCTGGGGCTCCCCTCGTCGCTGCTGGTGGACACGTGCTTTGGGAGGGTCTGGGCGCCCGTGATCCGCTGCTTGTTCTCCTCAGAGTCTTCACAGGCTGTCTCTGACAGCGCTTTAGTAGTCCAGGGAGATTCGAAACACTTTCCTAATATCGAAACAAAATGCTCAACCTTGGAGCACGTTTTGGGATATTTGAACCAAAAGTTGCTACTGACCATAAGGATGATGGTGTGGATCAGGGCAAGGTATGGGAAGTACTTGGAGTACCAAGGAAGGGCCAGATGGTAGCACATCTGATTGATAAATACGTACTGCTGAAAATCCAAGTTGGTTTTTCTGCCCGTTGGATCTTTCTTCTCCTTCTTCGCCTCCTGATTGGGAAAGGTGGACTCTCCGTGAGAACGGGTAGCCTGGAGAGGTACGTCAGGCGTCGTCACAGCAGATGTGCCAAAGGCAATGTCATTCACCGTCGTCTGCCCGTTTTGGTCTTGGTGTGTGGCTGTTTCCATCTTGGGGACTTCGGTGGTAACATCAGCATTTCCCGGTGGTGTGTGCGCCTTTGAATTTGCAGGCGACGGCAACACTGGCAAACAGACCACCTGATCTTTGGTAAGTTGCATGGTCCCTGCAAAGATGGCTACCATCAGCATAACAACTGCCAGGTAATCCATAAACACGTCCCACCATGGCTTCAGGATTCGGTAAGTTGGCTGAATGTCATTAAGTGAAGCAACTTCCGCAAGGGTAAACATTCCTGAAAAACACAAAGAAAACAAAAGGCGTCACCAGAGACGTCACTGCAGAGCAGTGGGCGGTGGGACCAATTACAGACGCCATGACGTCACCAAGACGCCATCACGCCACGACAGACGCCATGACGTCACCACAGACGTCACTGCAAAGCAGCAGGTAGCAAACCGAGGGAAACCCCACAAAAAGTGTCATTACAGACGTCATCACAGAGCAGGAAGTACCAGGAAAGAGGAAAACCCCATGCTCGCTCTAACTGATGGGCTTCTCACCCCGGTCTTATATTGTATCCACGGCAGCTGGAGTAGAAAAAAAGGAAGGACTGCGTTGGGAATAAGACGTAATGGAGGTCTTGGACATGAACAGAGGGGGTGCCATTTATACATTAGACCTGGCAAGCTCTGATTAGGACTCAAGGACTGGGGCAGGGAACACGATGGTTTCTGTTTGTCTAACACGCCATGCAACCCTGTATGTTCCCAACTGAGCCCCGTCACTTCCTAAAGATGTTAGTTCAAGGCCTTGGGTTTACCATGTCTGTTTGCAGGGGATAAGAATGCCCAAGGATGGCTACAAAGGTTAAACTAGGTAACGAACATAGCTCTTCCCCACAGCTCCAACCACAAGCATCTGTTAGCAGTTTGCCCCCTTGTTGGATGGATTCCACAGACAGCTGACATTAAGGATCTACAACTCAGGCATAGTTCAGCTGGGGGTGCGGTTAGTTTCCTAGAGCGCCCTGGAACTCACGGTCTTCCAGCCTCCAGCTTCTGAGTGTTCTGACATGCATATGCCACCGCACGTGATTTATGCTGTTAGGGACGGAACGTCAGGCAAGCAGTATACCAGCAGAGCTGCAAGCACAGACCCTGCTCGAGTCTCTCCCCATCTGGTCTCCCCTCCCCATGTGCAGGGATGAGCAGTGGCTTTATAAGTGATATATACTTTTTATGTAATTATGTCAGTACACAACTCAGAACCATAAACGCCTAAACCACCAAGTTATAATGCTCTTCGAGAAAATATACACCCAAGACTTCAGGGACTGAGTCTGACATGCCTGTCTGGCGCTCGCTCTCTCCAGTACACAGCAGGGTGTATGGGTGATGGCATATCCCTCTCCCTTTTATTCTGAGTTTCCTGTGACTATCTAATGTATTTTTTCCTTTCATGACTGGCTTGGGAATCCAAGCAGGAAGAATGGCTCCCGGAATAACAGAAAGCCAGAGTAAAGACATCCAGCTGAAGCTCAGGTCAGGACTGAGTAAGGACTGAACCTTGGCCACTGTCCTGAGAGCCTTGTCTTTAACACCTCCATCACTGCCTTGACAATCCCCGGTCTGCCCCGACACTCAGAGGTAATTTCCACTTAGCTGCCCCTTCCCTGCAGTTCTCTCTTCCTGGAACTCTTCCTCCAGTCTGTTCAGTTTCCGCCTCCTTTTCCTCCCCAAGTCCCTGCCTGAGGCGTGCTCCTGCAGGCTGCGGGGCCTCTGTCCGACACTGCCCTACTCACACCGTTCGCTTGTCTGAGCCCGTCCACACTACTGTCCTAGCGAGGGGCAGGACTGTGTGGTCAAGTCCTTTCCTTGTTCTGCACCTACGAACGATACCAGACATAGCGGGTGCTTGGACAAGGCAACACATGGGGTTTTAAAGATTCTGGGAGCACCCATTAACTGCATCTATATAGCATAGGGTGGGGGAACAGCTATGAAGCTGAGTCACCCTGCAGAGCACCTTGTTAGTGTGCAAGAACAGAAACTCCAGGACAGGCCTTAGCAGGAAAAAGTAAATGGCAGAGTACAGGAATCGGTGAGGTTCTACGTGCTGTTTCAGAGTGGTCAAACCTTCAGTGCTGCTTCAAGCATCTCATCCTAGGAACTGGCTTCATTTGGGGAGGAGAGACAGGAGCCAGGTCTTTTCTCAGTAGACAGAGCAGAAAGCCAGAAAGGTCGCAGCAGGGGACACACCAACAGCACACCGCGACTTCACACCAGCCGCCATCCTCTCCTCTCCGGCAAGGATGATGAGGCCAAACTAAGAGCAGCATCAACTCCACGCTCAGACAGACATGACCTCCTCTGTGGCACTTCATCTTCCTGCTGGGCTTACTCATTAGCACCGGCTGAAGCACAGCCACGCTCTCCCGGGTCCTAGCACGCTGACTAACAGGAATGGCTTCTGATCTGAGCTCCTAACTCACCGGTGTCCACCCTGACCCGCCCTGACTCCTGGGTGGGCCATGAACCGGCAGACTTGCCATCTTCCTTCCATACTGTGCCAAGCACTGTCACCCCAGTCACACAGGTTGTGGTCCCCCAGTCTGTACAGAACCTGTTTCTGAAAACCAACCTATTACGAGAAGTTCAGAGTTTTGTGTCTTAGTTACTTCTGCTGTTGCAGAGTACAGTGACCAAGCCAAACACTCATACACATACTAAGAGAAAAAAAGTCTCCTTGCTGAGAAAATGTCCTATCAGAAATATAAAGATCAGGGTCAGTGGCTGTGGTCCTACCTTTTTTGTTTGTTTGTTTGTTTGCTTTGGTTTTTTGGGTTTGGTTTTTTTTTTTTTTTTTTTTTTTTTTTTTTTTTTTTGGAGACAGGGTTTTTCTGTTTAGCCCTGGCTGTCCTGGAACTCACTCTGTAGACCAGGCTGGCCTCAAACTCAGCCTGTCTCTGCCTCCCAGAGTGCTGGGATTACAGGCCTGCACCACCACTGCCTCCGTCCTACCTTGACAAAGAGTCCAGGGGAGGATGCTACTAACTAAAGCCAAGAGTTCGAGCCAGCCCTTATAATTCTAACTTCATCAGGGTTACAGTATTATCTCTTTCCCTACCCTCCTCCTCTCCCTCTCCCCTTTTTATTTTGCAAGGGTGAAGAAATGGGAATCTCATAAAATCCGGGCTGGCCTTGAACTCCTTACCCTCCTCCCAAAAGCTGGGATGACAGGTGTGTGCCACCACGCCCAGAGAACATTTCTAAGGGGCCTGTTAGGGAACTTTGCTAACATTTCTTTCCCCTTATGTTCCCTCACCTTGTGTGCCTAAGGTTAAGTAAACAGAGTGTGTGCCTGAAGCTGGGCTGCAGGTGGGGACGGTGGGGGCAGAGGTCCACAGTCCCGGAGGTCCCCAGCGTTCTCTCCCACCTCTCTTTGAGGCAGGAAGCCTCTCTGCTCACTCATCAAAGGATCTCTGCCCAGATACCGACCTTTGAGCCTGCCAACCCTTATCTCCAGGTGTGGGAGACTGCTAGAAAGCAGTGCCTAGGTCTTCCAGCCAGATACGTATCCTGTTGGCCCTTAAAAACTTCTCCAAGGAAGGTTAGAGAAAGACAGATGGGGGTAGAAATTCTGCTCCACCCAGAGGGATTTATTAAGTCAAAAAGGCTCCTGTGGTGTGTTAGGAACCATAACTACAGCGACAGAAATGAACACAAAGCAGATACAGTGGCCGCCGGTGGTGCCCTGCTGGCTCCCTCCCCATTGGCCTGGGCTCCTCTCCTAGCAGGTAGCTTCTTTAATCTGCATGTCCCCAGGGCACAGCCCAGGATGAGCATTTAATACAGGCTGGTGTGCAGAAAGAACCACGTGGACATCCAACAGCAGGCTCATTAGATACTGAACCCAAACCAACACCGCCAGCAAGAAAAGGTCACCAGTAATCACGCCAAGGTGAAAACGATCGGTGGAAACAAACGGCAGGCATTTTTCAACGTCCAAATGGACAGCCCGTTACATATCTCTGCAGCAGGTTATTCTGAGGCTAACTCATTGCAGCCAGCCAGCTGCAGGCAGCCTGAGAAACCACAGAAGTAAGCGCAGTCACGTCCTCAGGCGAGGAGACCAAGTCCTGACTCCCAACAGAGTGGTAAGCCCATAATCTCTGGGCCAGAAGCCAATAGACTTAGCACATGAGAGGTGACACCACACCAAAGGCTAGGAGGAGACCTCCAGGAGGCAGCCTCCTGCCTCTGGCATCCTCCGGGTCCTGCATGGAGTTTCTAACCTTCCACACAGGCAGTGAGGCAGGAACTGTGAAGGAGAAGAGTGGCTGAGTTAGCAGTAAATGTTGTCTCCCTCTGTGCACACATTTTACTGCAGCCGATAAAGCAGCACATTGTGTTAAAGTACTGTGCAAGTGCCTGGTGCGTCGTAAGCACCCAGACTTAGCTGTGTTAGTGTCTGCCGGTACAGACTTGGGGGCTAAGTCTGCTTTTCACAATGAGCTGGCACAAAGGGCCTCAGAGCCCAGGCGATCCCCGACCTGGCATTCGCTTCTGCAGAGTTCATTTAAATGGTGTGTGGGCTACACCGGGCATCGAGAATTCGCTCAGCTATCCACTTACTCATTTCTCCTCTAGCTAGAACTGACAGCATGGTAGAGCCCCTCACAGCCCAGAGGCTCTAGCTGAGCTAGAACTCACAGCTTCAGTCCTCATCCTAATCATCACCTCGTACACTAACTATAAGATGGAGCACTCACAGCCTGGCTATCTCCCAGGACACCTAGGCCTTTCCTTGACCTATCGATGAACGGGGGGGGTGAAACGTGACAGAGCAAACACACCCAGCACTCACACTGGAACAGTTCCCCAAAGGGCCTCTAGGTGTGAAAACACACGGGGTAGGGTTGGGGAGTGGGGGCAGGCATGACCAGGGTCTGCAAAGTGGTGATGGTAAAGAAGACCAACGAGGATCATGGGAGCTGGTGGGATGGCTCGTGGGTAAAAGGCACTCACTTCCTGTCAAGCCTGACAACCTAAGTTCAATTCTTGCACCCAGATGGTGGAAGAGAAGCAGCTCTCTATAGCTGCCATCCACGTGCGGGCCATGGCACACATGCACCCACATACATACAAACAAACATGCAATTTTTAAAGTGGGGAGAGGGTCACGAAAACTGAGGGAGAGAAAAATATATCAAAGACAAAAACAGGGAAGAAAAATCAAGAAAAACAATAGTTTAAGGAAAGGATTTTAATAAGGATATAAATCAATCAAATAATGCAGAAATTACAGTTGACAGACTCTTGAAAGTCATTAATTACCTCTGATAATCACCTCTCTCCTAACAGAACTCATCCCGACATTAGGAAACATCTCCGTGTTCACTGAAAATTCTTGCAAGGGCTGGCCTTTCAAAGTAGTACATGTAACGCCTTTTTTTAAAGAATCATTGATAAACTAGTGAATTTGGATGAATGTTACCTATGCTCTATCTCTAAGGGTTTAATAAAAATAAAGACATGTTCCTGTCAAAGGGAATTTATCTAATTGTGCTTCCAAAGCATCTACGTATGTGTGCGGCTCTTCTGGAGAATTGCTTACGATTGCTGGGTAGTGGTGGCGCATGCCTTTAATCCCAGCACTTAGGAGGCAGAGGCAGGCAGATTTCTGAGTTCAAGGCCAGCCTGGTCTACAGAGTAAGTTCCAGGACAGCCAGGGCTACACAGAGAAACCCTGTCTCTAAAAACCAAAAAAATAAAAAATGGTCTTAGCAAGCCCAGAGGTTATTTCTTTGCAGCGCCCACTAGCTAAGGCACGTGTGGAATGAGCAGCCACCTTCCTGTCCCTGCAGTGGACACCAGTGAACATGTCACAAAGAGGCACCATTGAATTATAACTCAAAGCATTTCCCGAAGCTCTTATGGACTAGTGGAACTGCAGCTTTAGTTTAGTTTACAAAAACTAAACCTAGAGATGGACCAGCACAAGGTACACATGCCAGCCAGCATCTATCCACACATTTATTTCAGAAGGATATGCTGCCTCCCAGAGGACTGCATGGAGATCTTTGATTTGGGATAATTCTGAGTATCTGCTTTCTGATAAACACAAGTTTACCTCTGAATAGTCCTAGAGAACATATGTCTTAGTTAAGGGTTTTACTGCTGTGAGCACACACCACAACCAAGGCAGCTCTCATAAGGACAACATTTAACTGGGGCTGCTCACAGGGTCAGAAGTTCAGTCCAGTATCACCAAGGTGCCAGCATGACATCTGCCGGGCAGGCACGGTGCAGGAATGACACACCTACTCCAGCGAGGCCACACCTCCTTACAGTGTCACTTCATAGGCTGAGTATATACAAACCACACCATATTTTAAGTATCATTTTTGAATGATGATTTTATCACGTTTAATTTACTTGGTATACATGCAGGTTGCAGGGTGTGTGTTTGTGTGCGTGCATGTGTGCGCTCGCACATGAGTGTATCTCTGTGTGCCAACAAGTGCCACAGAATGGACGTGGAAGTCAGAGGACAGTTTGTGCGAGTCTATTCTCTCCTCCCAACACGAGTCTGAAAAGTCCAACTCAGGTCTTCAGGCTTGGCAGCAGGGACCTCCACCCACCAAGCCGTCTCGCTGGCCCACATTAACACTGTTTTTAATTGTGTTAATGGCGTCAATGTATCTGTTTAAGCACCAACCTTTTTAACTGTAGAGGTCAATAATGAACTTTTCCAACTCCTTTCTGAGTAAACTCATACAGAACAGCATTTATTTATATCCTGGGATAGAGGGAGGCATTCACAAGCAAACCTCATAAAAGTGTTCAAGGCCAGCCTGGACTATGTAGTTACACAGCCTCAAAACCAACCAACCAACCAACCACCCATCCAACAACCAACCAACCATCCAACAACCCTTACAACAACCAACCAACCAACCAGTCAACCATCCAACAACCAACCAACCAACCAACCACCCATCCAACAACCAACCAACCATCCAACAACCCTTACAACAACCAACCAACCAGTCAACCATCCAACAACCAACCAACCAACCAACCAACCAACCAACCACCCATCCAACAACCAACCAGCCATCCAACAACCAACCAACCATCCAACAACCCTTACAACAACCAACCAACCAATCAACCATCCAACAACCAACCAACCAACCAACCACCCATCCAACAACCAACCACCCATCCAACAACCAACCAACCATCCAACAACCCTTACAACAACCAACCAACCAGTCAACCATCCAACAACCAACCAACCATCCAACAACCCTTACAACAACCAACCAACCAGTCAACCATCCAACAACCAACCAACCAACCAACCAACCATTCAACAACCAACCAAGAACCAACCAACTATCCAATAAACAATCAACCAACCAACCACCTAACCAACCAACAACCAACCAACCAACCAACAACCAACCAACCAACCAACCAACCAACCACCCAGCCACCAACCATCCATCCAACAACCAAAGATGACAAAAAAGACAAGTTGCTCCTTTGTAGAACTTTGTACATAACACATCAGAACTAAGGTTGTATTAGTATCTAAAGTTACAGTAGACTAATATTTGAAGCTGCAAAAGTTGTTAAGGGTCCTTTCATTCACTCATTTCAAGAATCACATACTGTATTAGGTCTGGGCCTTGAGTCGCTGTTTATTGTCTTGGTCATCACAGATGGCACAAAACATTTTTGCTATACAGTTATAGGCTTACAAATATCCATCCTTTTTCTTTTCTTCTGAACAGTTCCAGGCTGTCCTGGAACTCACTCTGTAGATCAGGCTGGCCTCTAACTCACAGAGATTGGTGAGATTAATACCATGCCTTGCTAATATCCACGTTTTTAGCCAATGATTGTCTTAGAACATGTGTTTGGTCTTGGGCTTATACAGTTACCAAGACACACAGATCCTCTGCCCTCCTACAGTTTAACCACCTGCCCATGTTTCCCTTACATATTCTGGACCACGACAATTCAGCCCAGTGTTGTTTAGATGCTCTGGATGTTTAAAATGACAATGCACCTGAACAGCAAGAAAATGATTACAGAGAACAACAAGCACATCAGTAAAAACAGGCATACAGGTATGGCCACACACCCACAGCAGGGGGATCATGAGGTCAGCACAAGCAACCAGCGGTGGAACATTCGTACACCACACACAAGGCTAAGTCCCTACAAAAAGAAACGGAAAGGTAAACAAACAACTGACTCCATATTCTGGCGAAATGTCAGAGAATGATTCATGTTAATCACAAGGAGATGTCAGGGTAAGCTACAGACACAGGCCATTGAGAAAACTAGCCTTTCTGTAACCCACGAGGGCTAGAAATGGCTGGCACCAGGCTGATGTACAAATTCAAGCTTAGATCTGCTGGGCACGCAACCCATAGACATGTCTGTCCTGTCCTCCACAGCTCTAGCCCATTCTACATGGCTAAAGTCTCAGGACAGGCTTTGCTACCTTA
Source organism: Apodemus sylvaticus (assembly GCF_947179515.1). Taxonomy (NCBI): domain Eukaryota; kingdom Metazoa; phylum Chordata; class Mammalia; order Rodentia; family Muridae; genus Apodemus; species Apodemus sylvaticus. The sequence continues at coordinate 4,124,038 of NC_067482.1, forward strand.
TAAACAGAGTCTTTGTATGGTACATATCTTGTATATTAGAGTAAGTACTCTTCAGGTTGTGTGTGTGTGTGTGTGTGTGTGTGAGCATGAGGTGGGGGTTGGAGGACAATTTTGTTGAGCCAGTTCTCCTCTTACATTTACATGGGTTCTGGGATTCAAACCTCAGTTGCCAGGCTTGTGTTGGAAGCACCTTTGTGACTGTGCTACCCTGCCAGTCCACAGCAAGCAATCCTGAATTAAAAGCAAGCGACATGAGTCCGGCAGTGGTAGGGCATATCTTTAATCTCAGGACTTGGGAGGCGGAGGCAGGCGGATTTCTGAGTTTGAGGCCAGCCTGGTCTACAGAGTGAGTTCCAGTACATTCCAGGGCTACACAGAGAAACCCTGTCTCGAAAAAAAAAAACAAATCCAAAATCACCAAGTGACAACCATGTAAACAGCATCTCTCACATATAAAGATATCCATGCTTAGGAATGTATGTCTTATATAAATACCATACAGACGGAGAGAGAGAAGAGGCGGTACACAGCAGCAGGTGCTGTGTGCATTGAGATGTGTATTTTGACAGGCAGGAATTCATTCTATGACAGTGTGACAGGGCACGCTGCTCCCCCAGCACACTTGCATCCACTTCTGAGGACAGAGACGCAAGGCGGTGAGAAATGAACATGAATTCTTTGACTTAAAGGTAGAATGACTGGGAGGACACATGATGTACATCTGTGTGTTCATGGAAAAGTACTTCCCATAGCAAGTGCAAAGCCCTGAAGTCAAAGTTCCACAATACGGACTCATGCACACACCCACACCCATACACACTCATGTACACAATCACACATGCACACCCATGTACACTCATGTACACAGACACATGTACACAATCACACACTCATGTACACAGATACACACATGTACATAATCACACACATACACTCATGCCCTCATGTACACAGACATACATGTACATGTATATGCATAAACATATACATAAACAGCATCTCTCACATATAAAGATATCCATGCTTAGGAATGTGTGTCTTATATAAATACCACAATCACACATACACTCATACTTGTGCTCATACATACTCATGTACACACACAGTGCACACTCATGTACACACACATGTACATAATCACATACATACACTCATGTACACAGATATATAATCACACACATATACTCATGCTCACACTCATACATACTCATGTACACACACACACACACTGCACACTCTCTCACACACATACTCATACACACACAGTTGTAGTAAATGCAGAAATACGGAAATATGAGTGGCGAGGCAGAAAACAGAGAGATTCCACGCTTCCCATCTGTCCATCAGCTTCTCTGTCTAACACACCAGTCTTCATCATACATCTCCACGCTGGAAGAGCCGAGATCTCTCTGGGGCTCTGGATCCTGACCTGTACGCAGTGGTGGCTGAAGCTATGGAGCAGGTCTAGATGGATACGAGACAAAATACAAACAAAACCCTCATTTCCTCCCAGGTTTAACTTTTAAACAAAAACAGTTCCTCGTTCTTGTGGTAAAGACCACTCCGATCGGACAACTCACATCTGCCCCTTGGAAAGGAAATAAACAACTAACCTACTCAAATCATCCTATATGGAATCTCTTTGTTATAGGAACCTAACAACTCCCATAATCAAAAGAATCTGTGACTAAATGCTTACTAAGAAAAAGCATTTAGAAACGGATTTGGGCAGACTTGTATCCTTATTTATATAGCTAGTATTTCCTCTAACACCATCAAAGGTCTCAGATGGAAGATACAGAATAGGAATTTACATGACCAAAACCTGACCAGTTCTAAGAGCAAATTAATATACTATAAAATCACATTAAAATAAAGTATGATAATAACTCTAACAAAGTTAACAGTAAATCCGTGAGAGGTTTACACGGGACAGTTGAAGTGATTCAACTCAGGCCGCTGCAATAAAACATCCAATAATGAGGGCTGTCTCGAAAAAGGAGAGGCCTGGCCTCATAAAGACGGCATCTCATGGGAGAAAGGAGAGATGTCAAGAGGAGAGTAGTTTGCTGTAGCTCCTCAGACCCTCAGAGAGTGAGGGGAAACTTCTGGAAAATTTAAAGGATACAGGGATATTTTCCAGGAGTCTGGCACAGGAAAACACTGGAGAGGAAAGTCTGGAGCAGCAGAATGGACAGCCTGGTTTTTCAGGTTGGGCAGCTTGGATTGGCTAACACACTAAAGCAGAGATAGACGTGGGTGGAACTAACATTACTATTCAAAATGAAGACCAGAGGGAGACCCACAAACTAATCAGCATGTGCAAGGTGAGACTGATCCAGGAGACACAGGCAAGAGCAGACCCAGAACCACCAGCATGCAGATCTAGAACCACCAGCATGCAGATCCAGAACCACCAGCATGCAGATCCAGAACCACTAGCATGCCACGGACATGGCAGAATGCTGCAGACATGGCAGAGCTAGGAAAGATGGGCAATGGGGAGAGGTTAGAGAAGGCACCAGGAAGGGGTCAGTATGGAACCCAGCACAGGGACTCGCCACACACACACAGACAGATAGACACACAGAGACACACATACACAGACAGACAGACAGAGACAGACACACACAGACACATATACACACAGAGACACACAGACACACACACAGACACATGTACACATACACACACAGACACATATACACACACAGAGAGACACACACACACAGACACACACCAGACAGACACACAGACACATACACACAGACACACAGACACACACAGACACACAGACACAGATACACACACAGAGACACACAGACACACTCACACAGACAGACACATATACACACAGAGAGACACAGACACACACCAGACAAACAGACAGACACACAGAGACAGACAGACAGACAGACAGACAGACAGACACACACACACACACACACACACACACCACGGGGAGGGGTCAAGGCCATAGCAGGATCTGCAGGTGAGAGTCCGCTGAGAGCAAGCTAACTTGAGAGGCTTTGCAACAAGGAAACCTGGCTCAGGCGGGTCAGCCCAAGCAGAAACTTGAATATTTGTTTCTTTCAACTTGCCTGGATGGAAAAGCCCAGCTTGGGCTGCAGCAAGGAGTGAAGGAGATCTGGCAAGGGGCCCACCTTTAGACCAGAAAAGGAGTGAGGTGGGAGACTGCCAGTAGCTGAGAAATGGTAGAGGCATCAAATTATACACACAAATACATTCTGATTAGGAGTCCATGTACACACACACACACACACATTTGTTTAACCTTCACGAAGGGATAAAGAGGAGGGAATTCCTGACCCTGTGAAAGCCCCTTTCCCAGTGTTTGTTTTCCCTTTACTACTCCAGCAAACATTAACTGTGCCAACCACCATCTCACTCACCCAATCGTAAAACCTTAAAGGGTCCCTTTCTGCAGTCAAAGGTGGGGGGGAGGGAAAGGGTGCGTTGTAATTCCAGGTAATCATACGCCGCCCCCCCCCCCCCCCATATACACACGGCTCTGTGAATATCTTATAATGCAAACAGGGTCAGGCTCTCCCACCAGGCCACTCTCTGGGAAGCCTAAACATCCAGAGAACAGAGTCATCCAGAGAACATCCAGAGTCAGAGCTCACTGGGAGGAAGAAAGCATGAAAAGAAATGTTTACTCCTCCTAAGGAGAATGTCGGCGACCTAAGTAGCTGGATTTGCTCTTTATTTCCTTGGTTACAGTGTGTGTGGGGGTGGGGTGGGGTGGGGTGGGGTGAGGAGGGAGATTGAATGCAGGGCATCTTCACAGGGCAATCTTAAATAGTTAGCCTCCCCACCCCAAATGCCCCCACCCTCTAAGGGCTAAAATCAGAGCCAAGATTCTCATTTAGAACTTGGCATACTTAGGACCTCTTTCTTTTTAAGTCTGCTTTGCAAAATAACATTTCCTAAATTAGTGTTCCTCCAAAGATGAAGCCACGAGGGCCCATACGCGTGGAGATATTTCTACCTGTTGCTTTTAGTCACGGAGCCATTGGTTATGCAAGCAATCCTTTACCAGGCCGCACCTAGTCCCCTCCGCCCAACGGCTCCTTCTGTCCTCAGTGTAAGGTGAGGACCCGGGGCTGCTTAAATGTCTCAGGTGCCTGATTCGCCAATGTCACGGGAAGAAGCAGCAGCAGCAGCAGGCCTGAGCTTGCACAAGCACAGCCAGAGACAGAGCCACAGACGTAAATTACAGGCCTCCCCTGAAAGCCGCCATCAACCTCAGCCGGCTTCCTGCCCCATCAGATCTGTCGTAATTGCTTTTCATTCTGCGGTGGAAAGGCAGACACTGAGCTGGCTGGCTCCTGCCACCCCAGGCAGCAATATGGCCGACTGCCTCACACACCCCTTTAAACTGCAGACAAAACATCCAGTCTTTAAGAAAATACTAAAGAGCAGGTTGATAGTTTTCCATTGGTTTAAAAATAAAGCATTTCGCCGCTTTAAAAAAAAAGTCAGGATTATGGAACAGGAAGCAGCAGCTGGACATAGCAGTCTTCATTTCCTCTGAGAGTCACTGAGGAACTCTCCACTGAGACATAAGCAGTGCTGAGGTTAGCCCCTGAGGCAGGGCCGACCCAGTCCTCCCTGCACCAGGGTGCCAGAGCTGGATGCAACAGCAGATGGTGTCTGGTCACATCAAACATTACTGCACATGTCACTCCTGCAGCTCCAGGGCCCCAGCAAGAAGCTGGACCCAGCAGAGCCTCTCCACCCCCCACCCCACCCCACCCCCTTCCCCGTCTCGGATGGTCTGCCTTCTGCTCACTCTGAAGCCAGGCTTCAGACAGCAGCCTGGACACACCGAAGCCCCCTGCCTCTGCTGGGAAGATACAGGCTCCAGGATTCTTGCCACCTCCCAGGATTACAGCTGAGGCTCTCAATCTCACTGTGCCTCAGTTCTCTCCTGTGTGAAATGGCAGTGAGGTCACCCGCTTCATAGAGTAATAATGAGTTAATGAGACAATGACCATGAGAGACTTTTTTAAGTCACCCTGAAATAACAGACTAGAGTAACAGTAATGCACACTCTTAATAATACAGGGGCTTCCTAGTTTAAATATTTCCACAAATAATATCATTTCATTTGAGCCTTAACAGATATACAGGATAGGGGGTAGTAGTGTGGTACCACCACCACCACCACCACCACCACCACCACCACCACCACCATCACCACCACCACCACCGTCAGCACCACCACCACCACCGTCAGCACCACCACCGTCAGCACCACCACCGTCAGCACTACCACCACCACCAGCGTCAGCACCACCACCACCACCACCACCGTCAGCACCACCACCGTCACCACCACCACCGTCAGCACCACCACCACCACCACCACCATCATCATCATCACTGTGATGGGAAAAAACTGTGCCCCAACTCCTCAGCAAAAGTCCAAGACGGGGCTGGGGAAGCCATTCAGCGAGTTAAACTGCTTGTGGAGTTAAATGAAAGGATCCAAAGCTGATTTCCCGAGCACCCATGTAAAATGCTGGCTCTGATGCCAGACAAGGCTGCAATCCCAGTGGGACAGAAGAAAGATGGGGTTCCGTGGGGCTTGCAACATTAACATTGCTGGAGATTCAGTGACAGACACCATTTCAAGAAAAAAAAAAAGATAGAGAACTACAGAGTGGGATACTCAGTATCTTCCTCTGGTTTCACACTCAAGCGCAGGCACACACACATGCACACACATGCAGACATGTACACACACATGCATGCACATACATACACGCAGGCATGCATGCACACAGACACACACGCAGGCATGCATGCACACAGACACACACAGAGGCATGCATGCACACAGACACACACAGAGGCATGCACACACCCACACAACTTCAAACCATCTGAAACGCATCTGGCAGGACATGCACGCCAAGCATGAGATGGCGAATCATGAATGCCCCTTATTCCTCGGGCCTGCACTCCGGGCAAGCCCCTTCGCCTCTTGGGCAACATGATTCATCTACTTGTCACCAGCACTGGGCTGCTGTCAGAAAAAAACAGATTAGACCTGGGTCCGGCTCTTGAAGAACTCAGTTGGAGGCAACGGTGGGGGATGGAAAGACTTGACATATAAACAAACTAATTACAAAACAGTACTCACTCAAAATACGGAGTCTGAGGAAAACACCGTGGGACCCGGGACAGGAAATGACTAACTCTGGGGACCTCAGGGAAGAATTACTTTAATTTGTAAACTGGGAAAAGAAGGGAAGCGGACTACACGCACGTTCATCTTAGGCTGAGATCCATGTGTCTACCCAACATGCCCCAGTTATGGGGCTAAACACCAGAACCCTGATAGAAGCCTGCAACTGCTAGCTTACTGAAGGCGGGAGCTTGGTCTCTCTCTGCGCCTGTTTCCATGACTGTGGAATAGTCAGAGGCCTGGCTGTAATAAAAATCCCAGCAGCAATGGCCACTGCCTCAAAGGGTCAACAGGAAGATGCAATGCGCCCAGAGAAGCACCCAGACCCGCTCTCTGCAGAGCTGACTGCAGAGCTGCTGTGGGGGAGGGAAGGTGCTCCTGTTCAGACTGGGAATGTGGCTCTGTAGAGCTATGTGGTAGAGTGCTGCTGGCCTGGCGTGTCCAGGACCAGGAAAAGCATTGGGTGATGCACCCTTTTAATCCCAGCGTTTAGGAAAGAGATAGGAGGGCCAGCGGTTCAAGGAAATCTTCAACTACAGAAAGAGCTTGAGTTGTCCTATCAAGAGATCCCTTAAACAAAATACCGTGAATGACAAAAATAAAAAATTTAAAATGACAACTTCTTTGCTTGCTAGTCACAAAACATGCCTTTAAGTTTTAAAGTTGTGTGCTAAGGCTCCAGATTTAACCTTTTTAGAAGCAAACAGATGGTTCGTTTAGTCGGTAACGGCATCAGGTCCCATGTTTCATGTACACTGACATAGAACCGTAAAGGAAGTAAGCACAACATGAAACTCTTTTCCAGTTGTAAATATGAAGTGCCCGTGAATATAGGCTCAAGGTAACAGGATAATGCATCGTATTTTGGAAAACGATATGCTTTTAAACTGATCCAGCAGGAATTCTAAAGACTTTGGAATCACAGAAAAGCAAAACCAAAGGAGGAGATACCTTCTCAATCTCACCGAAACTCTACACTATTTTAGATTATCTTTAAAATCTGGTTTACAATACTTCAAAATTAAATCATTCTTTATACCACTGAAGAGGCAGGCAAGTTTGGCCACCCAATCAAAGTATAGGCAGTTAAGTAAAATTGTTTTCACTAGCTTTGCCTGTATGTACGTACGTATGTATGTATGTATGTCTATCACATGTGTGCAGGGGCCTATTACATGTGTGATCACGTGAGCCACAGGCTCATGTGAGCTGCCACGTGCCTGCTGGGATCTGAACCCAGGTCCTTGGCCAGAGCAGCCATCTCCCTAGACTTGGTGATTTCTATTTTTCTCTCACTGCACTCACAATGAGAATTATTTGGACTGTTATCAAAATGTTGTCATTATGATATGGTAATTGTCAGATGAAACGGGTTGTATCCAGATCAAATTAAACTTCTATAAATCAAACTGGATGTTTTAATTGGCAACATTAGCAGCACTCAACAAACCGAAAGATTCTGTATTTAATATTTAATATATTAAACATCATTCACCCATTGGCTTTAAACCAAAATCAACACTTCCTGACTCAAGGGGCCTGTGGTATTTTTTTCCCCCTTGGTCAATAATATTTAGGTTCAAACATCAAAATCTATCACTAAAAAGCCGGTGCTGAGAAAGGACTTACCAGAACTCTAAAAGAATCAAGAGGTGGTGGTGGTGGTGGTGGTGGTGATTTATCATACTCTTATTATAGTTTAGAAAGAATAGTTTTTTTATTCAAACAGTTTTGTTATTCTTCTTAATGCTTTATAAATATGTCCATAGGAAATGAAGCAAATTAATTCAAGCTATGATTTATTATAATTTACTTGTTTCTTGGTCAGGACATCAGACTAATCTGCCCAGTGCCATAAATCACAAGACTCAGTGACAGAACAAGATACATTTGCAAGTTACATGCAGTAGTGCACACCTGGAATCCTAGCATTCGGGAAGTTGACGCAGGAGAATCATGATTTGAACAGCAACCTTGGCAGCACTATCTCAAAGGTAGAGACACTATCTCAAAGACAAAACAAGGCAATAATACAAAAACTGGGCATGTGGGGAAAGCTCATAATTTAGCACTCATGAGGCAGATACTGGAAGACTGTCCATGAGTTCCAGACCAGCCTGCTCTACAGAGTTGTTTCCAGGCCAACCTGGGCTACATATCAAGGCTCTATCACCAACCAATCAACCAACCAACCAACCAACCAACCAGTCAGCCAGCAAAAACTAAGCAAATAAATTCCTAAATGCTTGGTGGATAAACTTTTTAGAATACATGTACACCAAGACTTTACACAGACCTGTGTGAAGTCAGGCGGCCATGCCAGCCCCCTTTTAACCAGCACAGCGGTGACACAATCATAGATGGGAGATGTTAGTCTGTGATAGTGCTCAACACCCAACAATCCAATGCAAATCATTAACTCTGTAGTCTAACATAATCTATGCTCAGAAAAACAGATGAAAACGATTCCTTCAGTCTGTCTATCCTGTGCTAAATTATATTACATGACACTCTGGTGTACTTGGTGTTCTTAGACTCCCCGTGAGCCACACACGAGTCCAGTCCCAAGGTGTCTGGAGTATCCTGCCCTTTGTCATTAAATGTTAGTTAGATAATACAGGCATTCATTTAAGGGAGACTCTTCAAAGCCAAAAGCCAGCCAACAGCCCCTGTATGGTAGCTCTATAACATCACAGGCCATTTTGGAGAAGACAAACCCAAAAGCTGACCTCTCACCCCAAGACTCTTATGGGGTGAACCTCCATGTGACCCAGGATCAATTTCCAGCAGCAGGAAGAAGAGTCCCAGCATGATCACTTAGTGTCTCCAAGCCTTCCACGAGTGGCGAAGACGCCTGAATAGATGGACCTGCAGGCACCTTCATGCGCTCAAGGGAGGAGGGCCCCTTATGGGTGGGGCCATCCCTGGGCTGGTGCTCTTGGGTTCTACAAGAGAGCAAGTTGAGCAAGCCAGGGGAAGCAAGCCAGTAAGGAACATCCCTCCATGGCCTCTGCATCAGCTCCTGCTTCCTGACCTGCTTGAATTCCAGTCCTGACTTCCTTTGGTGATAAACAGCAGTGTGGAAGTGTAAGCTCAATAAACCCTTTCCTCCCCGACTTGCTTCTTGGTCATGAAGTTTGTGCAGGAATAGAAACCCTGACTTAAGACACTGTTAAAATTTAGTTCCTACTTAGAAATCCAAACTCCAGCAGGGCAGTGGTAGTGCACGCCTGTAATCCCAGCACTCGGTGAGGCAGAGGCAGGCAGATTTCTGAGTTTGAGGCCAGCCTGGTCTACAGGACAGCCAGGGCTATACAAAGAAACCTTGTCTTGAAAAAACCAAATCCAAAGAACCAAAGAACCAAAAAAAAAAAAGAAAGAAAGAAATCCAAACTCCAGTATGTCCTGGTCTTCCGTCCCACCCACCACGCAAGGCTGAGTGAACCGGGCTGCCTCTGAGTTTCCGTACCACATCACCCGCAGTTATTAGTGTGAACACACCAGGATATAACTGCTGCTCACTCAACGAACCCAGCCAGTTCAGAGGAGAGAATGCGTGTTACTAGTCCCTGCACATTTCCGACCACCCTGGATACAAGACACATGACACATGGCTGTAAAATAAATTCTCCAAATCAAAGCATCAAAAACTCCTTTGTTGGATGAGATGGGGGGGGGGTGCTGGTACTGTATTCTAAGGATTTACCAACATGAAACATTTTTCTCATGAAACATTTTTAAGTTAAAAACCAGGGGACGACTCCTGTGGATGGTATATGTTAATAAAAATTTAGTACACTTTAAGTAGCGAGTAGACACAGAGACAACCTGTTCCCGGTGTGTGAGGTCTGTGACTCACCCTGGAGAGCCGTTAGTTACGGTTTGCCCATCACTCGCTCTGCTCTCTGGTTGTGGGCACAAATCCCACCACCATCATTTTTAACAATTCAACTTTTCAGAATAAAGAGTGAGCTGGGCGGGGCAGAACCTGGAAAAAACTAAACTACTTGGAGGGAGTGGGAGAGGTCGTGGAAGATTAGAAATGTTTTTTTAACAAAGCAGTGTAATTTAAGTAGGGGGTTACATCAGGCTGAGGCAAACAAGGAAGGGGTAAAGATGTCTTTGGCTCGAACGTGTTTAGTTTTCAAGTTCTGAACCGAAGGCTTATGCAGTACTTGTCTGCTCTTCTGTATCTATTTTCCCGGCTCAGTTCATCCCTAGCGAATAGGAACCGAGGTGGTAAGAAAGCTTCTGGCTCTCTGGCCTAAGAGCAGAGTGGCAGACAGGAAGCCTGGCACCTGCAAGACGGTGGGAAGCCTTTGAGCCTCTGTGTTCACCGCAGCCTTTCTGCCTGAGCAAATGTTGGCTTCTTGCAACCTAACACCCGAATTCAGCCGAGCAGGACTTCCCTCAAACCTGCCCACTTCAACCCCCACAGACCTGCACAAAAGAGCTGTTGACAGGCTGAATGCTGGGGCAGGAAAGGCAAACTGAACTCAGCTAGGAAGTCCTAGCCAGCTAGGTGGAACCGAGATGACTCAGCAAGCTGGGGCTGTGACCCTGAACTGAAGGCGCTCTTACCCAGCGCCTGCTACAGACGCTTGTGCACAGACTGGTCTAAACCCAGCAGCCACCGAGGGACCGCAAGTAACACAACCAGTCACAATACACAGACAGGTTTTTCTCACGAGAGTCAGCCCTTGGTCGTGGGTGGCAAGCAGCTAGCTACCAAGGTTTGGCTGAGAACATCAGCCAAAAAGCCCAGGCAGATACCCAGCCAGTAGCTGTCCTGTCAGACTGTGGTCCTGAGACAGGACTCAGATGCCAAGAACGGCAAGGGTGGGGTGGGGGTTGGGGTGTCTGTGTGGTTCTGTTGGCTATACACGGTCACTTCCAAAGCGGAGCTGTTAGCAATGCCGGGCGTCATGGACCGGCTTGGGCGATGACAGCAGCTGACTTCCACGCTTTCCAGAAGCCAGGATGCACTAACTCCTCTCCCGGCTGCCGGCAGCCATGCAATCTACTCTGCGTGTATTTAGTGTAAAATTCACCTTTGGGCTACTGTGTTCACCTACAGATGGACAGCAGCAGACCCACGTTTCCCTCCTCTGTTTTAGTCACATGGGAATTAATTATTAAAAGGGGCTTGGGACACTGCAGTGAAAACATCAGGGAGGAGAGGTCTGTGCAGAGGAAGCATGCTCCCAGCCCTGGCTGCATCTGCAAGTGGGACTTCACAGGGCTCTGAGCTGGCCTGGGAGACCTGAGGCAGCAGCTGAGCTGAACAGGCTCCTCTACCACCCTGCTATCTCACCTGGGGAATCCCTGAAGGAATCACCTGGCTGCTTCTCTGCCCACCCTCTATGGAGGCCCTCCCTGCCTGTGGACTCAGCCTGAGGGACAGAGATAGCTCTTCCTGTTGGTAGCCTGCCAGCTCTGCTGTCCCTCTACAAGGTCCAGTCTACAGAAAGTGTCAGTGTTTAAAATGGTGGGGGGGTGAGGGTGGGGAAGGGGGAGGTGGCTAACAAGCAGCCCTACCCTTTACCTTCCTCGTTGGTCCTGAATATGGATTGGGGTTCTTACCTCCTGTCTTCTATGTTTTTACAGCGGATGTTCAAGACAGGAGTGCATAATCACGGTGAAAGAGAGGCTAAATAATTTGCTTGGTCTTATTTGACAGTGGATAGCTGACTCTCCACCAAATTCTTGGGAACATAGTCAAAGGCATCCAAGAAATTCTGGGCATTTTTCTCTTTAAGACATCTATCTATCTATCTATCTATCTATCTATCTATCTATCTATCTATCTATCTATCTATCTATCCATCCATCCATCCATCCATCCATCCACTCCCACCCATCTATCCATCCATCATCTATCATCCATGCATCATCCATCTATCATCTGTCTCTGTATCTATTCATCCATCTATCCACCCATCTGTCCATCTATCCATCCATTATCCATCCATCCATTCCATCTATCCATCTATCCATCTATCCATCTATCCATCTATCCATCTATCCATCTATCCATCTATCCATCTATCCATCTATCTATCCATCTATCTATCTATCTATCTATCTATCTATCTATCTATCTATCTATCTATCTATCTATCTATTGTATTCTATTCTATCATCTGTCTCTGTATTTGTCTGTCTGTCTATCTATGAAATTCTGGGCATTTTTCCCTTTAAGAACTCTATCATCTGTTTGTCTGTCTGTGTTTGTATCCATCCATCCATCCATCCATCCATCCATCCATCCATCCATCCATCCATCCATTGTGTGTGAGCATTTTGTCTGCATGTGCATCTGTGTACTGTGTACATGACTATTACCTGTAGAGGAGAAGCCATTCACTTGCTTAGATAGAACGTGAGCTGCAGTTGTGGGTTCTCTCTCTCACAAGGAGGCTGGGACTGGAACTCAAGTTCTCTAGAAAACCAGCCAGTGCTTTTAACCCCTCGAGATACCTCTCCAGCCTGTGAGTGAATTCTTAAACAACTCAAATATCACCAATGACTTAGCACATGGAAACGGGATTCTGACGTCACGGAAAGTTTCTCCCAGATGTTTTATGTGCCATGGGAGGTGAGGATATAAGGCAGAGGCTGCTGTTTTCTGAAGCAGAGAGAAATGCATAGGGCATCACGACACTCTACACAAATTCTTCCTCACGTTCACAACCTAACACTCGAAACTACCATCCCTTTAAAACAAGTTATTTAAAAATAACTCAATATATGAAAAAGGCAGCTATGGGCGGAAGCTGGCCCGCAAGGCTAACGGTCGGTAGCTGTGTCATCGTGTGAAGGGAGAATTCGCCCTGTCTCAGAAGGGTGCTAAGGTGCACACGCAAGTCTTCCAATAATAAAAACAAGTGTTTTCTATTTAAGTCCCACTTAAATGGTATTCCATGTCTCCTTGCAGTTCTGACAGGCCAGGTCCCCAGACCTGGTCACTGCAGGAGTGGCAGAGAGGGCCCAGGTAGCATGCCGGGAGAACCAAGTGAAAGCACCTGGAGCCAAGATGAGCACCAGATGAGTTACGGGTTAGGGGTGACACGAAGGGTACTCTGGCCTTCTTTGTGATGTCTACACCCCACCTTCCCTTCTCTGAGGTTCTTTAGAGTGTAATGCACAGTCTGTGGCACTATGGACACATATATTGTGCAAGGGCAAATCCTAGACCTGCCACTGGTAAGCCGAGTAGCCTAAGCAGGGTCACTTACCAACTCTGTCCCTGTCTTTCCATATCTGTCCATAGTAGAGACAACGAGGGTAAAGATGTACTAATCCAGACATGTGCACCTGGAGCTCAGTCCCGGCACACAAGCACTGTAAGTGACTTTGACAGTGATAATGCACACTTAACTACATGGTGGAAATATGACCTGGGGACTACTAATGGCCTGCAGAAGCCAGCCGTTTCCCTAGGCAGTCACACACAGAGCCCTCTAGAGAAACTTCCTTTTATTCTGGACCCTGAGGACCACAGCCTACTCATTCCTTAACAGCCATCGTAGTTTACCAAGGAAGCTGTACTCCTGGGACCCACACCAGGAATGGAAAGATACGTCACACAAAGAGGATGCCCAAGTTTGGGTTAAACTGCTTTACAGCAACTCTGAGAATGGGCAGCACCCAATGACGGGCAGCACCCAATGACGCACAGCATCCAATGACGCACAGCACCCAATGACGCACAGCACCCAATGACGTGCAGCCGTGGGACTCCAAGCTTAGAAATCAAGGACCCAGCCCTCCAGATCTGCACGGCCTGTTCACAGAAGCTTCTATCTCCGTCCTCAGTGGCCACTTACACAGACGGCTCCTCTGCACTCCTGCGTCACAAATCCCGGGCCTCAACTCATTTATTATTATTATTTATTTATTTATCATTATTTATTATTATTAAATCAGGAGGATTTCAGGTACAAACCGCCACCTCTCTCTTGTTCTACCCCAACATGGTGCCAGCCAAAAGACTGAGAAGCCAGCGGCCATGCTGGATTTTTCCAAAGTCTGTGTGGCCCTGGTGAAAGAGTCAATTCCAAGACACTGAAATTATGAAAATGGAGGCCCAAGTGCTCCAAAGATCATATTGCATCCCCCCCCCCCCGACAGAAACTCAAGACACGACGAGCCGCGAAATAAGCATAAGACAACAGCTGGGATGTTTTGCTCTAACCCGCGCGTATCGAATTCTTTTACAAACAGTTTCTGGTAGTGGCTGTGCGTTCCAGGTGACCTTAAAGCATGTTTACTCTGTTTATCTGGTAACCCAGCTTGGCACCGCGGAGCCACTCCAGGTCCACAGAGGCTTGTTATGAAAGCAGAGGGTGGGCCAAGTGGAACCGGAAGTAGGGAAGGCGGTAGGAGCGAGGGTGGGGTAGTGGCCACTGCAGCTGGGGGTCAGCGATGACACAGGCAGATGAGTCATCAGGATTCACTGTGACCTTCACACGCACCCTGAACTGCACCTTCACTTATACGAAGCTATGGCCCGGTGAGGAAGGTTGGCACAGGCCCAGCTGCCAGCGGCAGAGCAGGAACCGAAACGGGGTTTCCTGGTTGTCCAGGCAGAGCGCTCTCGCCACTGAGCACATCCCTTGTGCTCACAGGGCGTGGGACGCAGCTGACCAACACCAGGACTCAGCCAGCCAAGGGGAGCCCAGCAAACCGCTGGCCAGTGCCATGTGTTGACAGAGAGGCCAGACAGACACCCTCGTTCTCATGCTGCGTTGTACATATACACAGTGTACACTCACATGCGTATTCAGGTTCATGTGTATTTATGGGTGCAGGGTTTACTTCAGGTGTCATAGTTGAGCGCGCTCTCTCTCTCTCTCTCTCTCTCTCTCTCTCTCTCTCTCTCAAATCCACAGCCTACCAGCCAGCCAGTTTCCTCTGGGGACTCCTGGTCTGTGGCTTCCACATGCTGGAACTGCAGGCAGGCCTCCTAACTCCCACTGAGGTTGAGGGATGGGCACTCTCACCCAACTGTGCTACTCTTGAAGCCCACATGGGCTTTTCATGGCCTGTCGCTGGGCTAGGAATCTATAGGGCCCAGAACGAGCCGGCCTAGCAGGCAAGCCAGTGGTTTTCAACCTGGGGGCCACCTATTCATACCAGGATTCGAAACAGTAGCAGAATTATGGCTATGAAGTAGCAACCTAATAACTTTGTGGCTGAGCTTTACCACAACATGAGGGACTGTATCAAAGGGTCACAGCATTAGTAAGGTTGCCCGCCACTGCACTGGATAGTTTGTAGCAGGCAAGCATTCAGCACAAGATCTCTGCATGCCTGCTCCCTGCCACCCCTGCTCTCAAATCTCATCTCAGAAGGGCTGGAACTGGCTTTGGATACTTATCTTTGAGAGTCTTTGATTTCTAGGAAAGAGACTACAGAGGAAATGGGGTGAGGGGTGGTCAAAGGTCAGCTCTGGCCAGTGCTGCAGTGCTTTTGCTCACACAAACCCAGGGGGTTCAGAATCTCTGGTCAGGGCCCTGCATGGCTGATGGACCAGCCCTGGTTCCCTCCACAGCTGTTAGGACATGCAAACTTTGACAGGTGGGGATCCTGCAATTTATCATCCGCTAAACACAGAGCAAGTGTGACTTGGACATGTTATTTTAACCAGGGGTTTCTGACGTGCAGAAACCATCCAACCTCATCTCTCTTCCTCATCTCAGGCACCTACATATAATTAGGCAGATGAAGCAGGTGGCTCTTCTACTAGGTGTGAAGGTTTATAAGGGCTCAGCCCAGGGAGTGGCACTTTTAGAAGGTGTGGCCCTGTTGGAGTAGGTGTGGCCTTGATGGAGTAGGTGTGTTACTATGGGTGTGGCCTTTAAGACCCTCATCCTTGCTGCCTAAAAGTCAGTCTCCCAATAGCTGCCTTCAGGTGAAGATGTTGAACTCTCAGCTCTGTCTGCCTGGATGCTGCCATGCTCCCGCCTTGATGATAATGGACTGAACCTCTGAACCTGTAGCCAGTCCCAACCAAATGTTGTCCTTAGAAGAGTTGCCTTGGTCATGGTGCCTGTTCACAGCAGTAAAACCTAAGACACTAAGATCTGCTCTCCTTACCTTGAGTTCTAACCAATCCAAAAATAAAACCACACCTCCCAAGGGAAAGAGGGCTGAAGAAAGCACCCCGAGGCTTTCCTCTCTGGTCCTCCGTCCTGCCAGTTCCTGTTCCTGCCATCAGTACCCACAGGGACACCCCCTGATCCCTGGCCAGTGGCTGTTCTAACACGCCTTGATGCTCCCAGACCTTCGAGGGCACTTCCGCCCTTTCTCACTTATTTATTTATTTTTTTTACAATTACTTGGTTTTCGCTAACTCAGCTTCTGAGGGGTTCATGACATGCATGGTTGCGTTTCCAGGGTCTAGTACCTTTCTAGCACATAGGATAAATGTTGTCAGTGGAAAGCATCATCACAAATACACACTTTTTAGCTGGATTTTTTTATTTTTTAAAAAAGACAACTAGCTAGGCAGCTGTGGCACACATCTTTGATCCCAGCACTTAGGAGGCAGAGGCAGGCAGATTTCTGAGTTTGAGGCCAGCCTGTTCTACAGAGTGAGTTCCAGGACAGCCAGGGCTACACAGAGAAACCCTGTCTCAAAAAAAACCAATAAATAAATAAACAAACCAATAAATAAATAAATAAATAAACAAATAAATAAAAGATTTAAAAAAAAAAGACAACTAACTCTCATGTATCTCAGGATGGCCTGGAACTCATTGTGTTGCCAAGAATGACTCTGAACTTCTGATCCTCCTGCCTCTGCCTCCTAAATGCCAGGATTACAGGGTGTACCCTTCCCCCCCGCCCCCAGGTTTTTGTGGTGCTGTGGAACCCAGGGCCCAGAGTCAGTGGAGCAAACACTCTCCCAACTGACCTACATTTTCAGTCCTTTCTTGCTCTCTGGGCTGGATTTCTACAGCAACACTGTTAACTGAAATTGTTTTTATCTTATGGACTGAGAAACTGAGGCTTGTGGGGCCCCAGGGTGTATCCTCTCTGACACCCAGTTTGCAGACTGGATTCCCATTATCATCAGCTGTCTCTAGCAGAGTACACGAAGGGAAGAGGAGAACAGATATTCTTGTGCGGACAAACGGCGACTCGCACATGAAAAACAAGTCTGAGAGACTTTCTGACCCCGGGAGGCTCGCCGTTCTGAGAGCAGAGAGCTGACAGGGATGGAGTCAGGGTTTACATTCTCAAGGGCCTTTCAGAGCTCGGCAGAAACGTCTGGTAGACACAAATTAGATCCAAACGTAGTTTATCTGATTATAAGGTCATGAAACAAAGTCTCTGGCTAGCTGCCTGCCCTGCCTGGGACTCTTGAAAGAGCTGAACACAGGACAGCCACTGCAGCTGACAGACTCTGCGGAACTCGACGTGGCTGATTCCCCACAAGGGCCCACGGAGAACCACGAAGGGCAGGAGCTGACAGAACAGGGTGAGTTTGAGTCTTTGACCTTCCATGACCCGCCAGAATATCTGAACTTCTCAGCCTAGGAAGTAAACTTTGGGGGCATCTGCACCTTAAGATTGCCCAACACTAGGCCTCACCCCCAAGAGGTGCTGCCTTGTTAGCCTGGGGTGTGTTGTATGTGGACACAGCTGTTCCAACAGCTTCTCCTCGGTTCTATGCAGCCACAAGTGGGGCCTCAGCTATGTTCAAAGTAGCTCACCTGTTGATTACAAGTTAAGCCAAGATGTGCAGTTAGTCAGAACTCTGAACCTGTGTGTGCCTGGGTTAAGACACTTAAGCAAAAACCTTGGGTATGGAAGTCCCCATGCCTAAGTCACTGGAAGTGTTCCTCCACCCAGGAGACTTTCTGGCCTCTCCAAACATTTCAACTACCAGGAGCAGGCTTCCTTAAAAGGCTCTTAGGAATTTTGTGTTTAGAACAGGTGAGCATGATGATGTATCAATTTACCTCAGGATAGTTATTTATTAAAAGTAATTTCTTTCATAAGCAACAATAAAGTGCCCCAGGGGTCATTCTGAAACATTAACCTCTGCACTAGGTTCTGGTGGATTCCTGGAGCTAGAGACTGAGTTTAGTTTCTCTTCTGCTTGACTCTGGGTTGAGGGTGTCCAGGTCTGATGACGTTGACAGCCTGTGTGACCCACAGCTAATGACCTGCCAGACTCATCTTCAATCTCAGCTCCTGACTCACAGGAGGAAGGTGTTCTCTTCAGTTTGTGAGAATTGGGGGGAAAAATCTAGAAAACTCCAAGATACTTTAATGAATAATGCTTGGGTTCCCTCTGCTTCTCATTGGCGAGGCACAATCCTACCCCTAATTCATATTCATCTTCCCTCCCTCCCTCCCTCCCTCCCTCGCTCCCTCCCTCCCTCATCTCTCCACTCCTCCAGACCCCCCCCCCACACACACACACACACAGCCTTCTTCCGCCTTTGCCTCCATAGGGAATGCTGTGATTATAGGCTCGCCCCACCAGTCTGACGCCTCTGGCACCAGAGACGGAGCCTGAAGTTTCTTGTATGCAGGGTAAGCATGCTTACCCAGACCCAAATGCCCAGCCCCGGGCTAGGTGTCTGCGGCCACTCTTCCAGCTTTCCTCAGATTTGCTGAATGTCTGGAATGCTCTCACTTCCATCTTATCGATGGACTTTGCTACGGTGACTGCATCACGTCAGCGGCCACTAGCTAGCTCGTGCTAAGAGTTTAAAGGTTTTTAGGAGCCCAGCCAGTATCAGTTGCCAGCCCGTGGGCCCTGAACCACAATCAGAGTGCACCTATGTTTGGCAGGTCTTTATGCTCCTCAGAGACAGCTGTGGAGGCTGGATGGCAATTCCCTTTGCTACTGTGTGTGACAGGAGGGGTGGCTGGATCTGCACCGTCCCTTCCCCTGCATCCGGCACACACAGGTTGCTCCTCTCTCTGCTGTTCTGTCTGTGACTTGGCCTTGACAGCACACCACCACAGAAATCCAAAGAGAGATAGCTCTAGAGTGTCTAGAGGCAGACAGGGGCAAACCAGGTCACTCTGAACAGACCAGTCACCTATTAGTCCCTTCCTCTTAAAATCCAAAACAACAAAGCCCACAAAATGGAAACAGCGCATCTTCCTAGGAAGTTCTGTGAAAATAACATGTTACAATAAATACCCAGCCCACCGTCAAGTACACAGTGGGTACTCATTACACGGTGATGGTAATTAGTGTGACATGGTAATTTCCTGTTTGTGGAATGTCCTTCGGGGCTGGAAAACCTGATTTTCCTATGCCTGGCCTGGCCATCCTCACACCATCCCCAGCCTTCTCTTTCCAGCCCCAGGGTATGTACTTATTTTAAACTGTGTCAAGGGTCCCCGCCCTGCATTCTAGATCTTGGTCAGTGCAGAGTTCAGGGCCTTGGGCCAGGCTCTCTGCCCCCCTTTCTGTAAGGTAATGACATTACTCTCATGGTTTCTTTCTAAAAATATTTTTTATCATGTTTTTAGTGTGTTTGTGTGTGCCCACATTTGCACACATGTTCACACGCATTTGCAAGCATTACAGGTCAGAGTAGAGCCAGCTCTAGCTAACTCATTACTTTTACCAGGTAGCTCCTGGGGACTCAAGTCAGGTCATAAGGCCTGGGTATAACCGCTTTCATGCTTTCACTCGCTGAACCACTTCCTCAGCCGAGATAACAGGGTTTCTAAGGTCTCTTTCTGATCCATAGGCTTATGACCCGATCTTCTCTGCCTCTTCATGGCTGTCCTGTTCTCTGGTTGTCCTCTCCGCCTTCTTCCTCACCTGGGACATACTAACTCCTGGGGGAGCTGTCTATCGCTAACCTATCCCCGCATGCTGACCTCTCTCTCAGGCCCTGAATGTTTACTTCTGGTGGCCACACATTTATAACAGATCACGTGAGACACAGATTTGGGTCAGGGGCTAAGCAGAGCAGGTAGTCTGGAAACCTAAATCTCATTCTTTAATTTGGATCTAAAATGACCCTCGCTTCAAGACCCGCAAGTCATCAGATACACACCTGAGGGAAGGGGACTGAGCCTTCGGGCGCTGAGCCGGGAGGAAGGAAGCTGGGTCAGTGGAGGTCTTCCTGAGAAGAGGTCACTGCGGCTTCTGCCTCTGTCCTCCTCCCTTCTGGTTTCACAGCAGAGGTGAGCGGGCAGCTCCCATCACATGCTCCACCATGAAACAGAGAGCGGCCACTCACATAGCACAAGGCCAAACGCCAATAGCTGGAAACCAGAAACATGAGCCCAAATAAACCTTTCCTGTAAAAGCCGGCCGCCTGGTGTAGCCATCACGGCCACGGGTGGATGGGTGTGCACGTTATGCAGCTCTATTAGAAAAAGGCTTCAGTAAAGTGCAGTAACAGTCCATTAAGGCCACAGTGTACAATACTGCTCTCAACACTGGTCTCTTGGAGATGTAACGGCTACACTATGAAACGCAGTTAATATACATCTGCTGACACAGCTTTTGTTTCTGGTAACTTCCCACAGGCAAGTTACATCCATGAAGATGAGTGACATTCTACAGTACCAGGCTTGGAGACAGTCTATCCTGAGCCTTACCATTATATACGGATGCACAGTGCTTAACACACACGCACACACACACACACACACACACACGCGCGCACGAGATCGCTAGAATCATAAAAGAATAAGGCATGATTATTCACTTTTGTACGTTTGTAACACGCTTTGAAGATTCCTAAAAATAATTTGGCTTAACAGAAGTTCAAGGTCTCACCAGCTCTTTAGAAGTCCAACTGCGACGCAAAATGAAATGTGTCATCTATAAATAGAAACTTGTAGATAGACATATTTTATAGTTAAAAATCACAAAGGTGGAACCTGTTCACACAGAAATCTAGGAACTAAAAATAAGCTAGGGCATAATAGGTAGGAGGTAGGCACTCTCTCTCTGTGTAAATCCGTCACACCTCCACTCAACCTTTCCCCCTGCTTGCTCAGAGCTGCTTGCTACAAATGTGGGCTGGTGTGTGAACACGTGTGCACACGTGCACGCAGGCAGAGTATCTGACAAGTAACCTCAAGTAATGTTTAAACAATATGGAGAGAACATATTAACTCTGCCAGGTCTTACAATAAAAAATAAATTGCACTTAAATACCAGCTTACAGAGGGCCACTCTGTGGATATATTGGACCTACTTTTTTGGGGGGTAGCATAAAAAGTTCACCTCGTGATCTAAGCATATTTCTACGTTTTTAAAAATACATAATAATCGTTTGTCAAATATGGTCACTATAGGATCAACATGCTATTCCTTAGTTACCCAGGCAAGCACACAGCCCCTGAAACTGCTGACTTAGAGCTGAGTGGAGGGGGTGCGGGGAGCCCTCTGGGGTTTCCTTTATAAGAGGTCTTCATCTGTAGACACACATGGCTTCCAGGGAGGACAATCTGAGGACACCTGTTACTGGAAATGCAGTGTTTTCCTTTTGTCTTTGACAGGACCTCTTAGGCCATTTAAGTGAATAGATTCCCTGACCTACAGGATATGTGGTGACTTAGATGCCCTTATAAGCATATTTATACCACTCGCACACAAACAGTAAACATATAACACCATTAATTTTTATATAATGCCATTTACTTACTATTGTGCTGGAAACAGACATTAACTTTATGCCTTTGGTTTACACGTTTTTTCTCAATTCACTTCTGGCAAATTCTTTTTCTTGATGTGATTCCTAGCTGGTTGGTTCGGGTCCATTAGGACAGTGTCTCAATTTGTAGCCCAGGCTGGCACTGACTTCATTATCCTCTTGCCTCAGTTTCTCAATCGTGAGGATGAGAAGCATGAGCCACCCAGCCCTTGCCCTGCCTTATCACTATCAATGACTATTGATTTTTCTAAATCCAACAGAAAATGGGTTTGTTCACAACTCCTAAATTCAGGGTCAGCGGACCTGCCTAAAAACCAGTATTTAGAGAAAGGGTGTGTGGAGCTTTTCCAGGTTCTGAACGTTGACACTCAACAGATAAACAAGAATCACACGTCCCTGCTCCTCCCAGATGTCCTTCCAAGCATCTCCTCTTGGACCCTCCTGCCACTACTGATGCCAAGGCTCCCTGTGAGACAGCAGCAGTAAGAGATGATGAGAAGGAGACAGGGGCTGCTACAGCAAAGGATGCAGCTTGTGGCCTAACCCAGCAAACACTTCTCTCAGTCCTGAAGGCCAGAGTCTGAGGTCGGGCGCCATCAAGGCTGAACTCTGGTGAGGGCTCTTCCAGGCTGTGCCCGTGCAGGCAGGAAAGGCCAGGAAAGCTCTTTGGGCTCCTTTTACAAGGGTATGTGTCTTACCTGTGAGGACGAAGCCCTTCCCTTAATAACAGGTCCCTGGCTTTAGGTTTCAACAAAGACATCTGGTGTAGAACATAAAGATTTAGGCGGGAACGGGAGTCCATCTGCTTCCAGAACGTATTATCTCAATAAGAAGTTCAGCATGTTCAGAAAGGCATCAACAACTCACAACACCGATTCTGCTACCAACGCACAAGAACCCACACTGTTAATGACATTGCTCCACAGGTGTACCCCAGAGGGTCAGTTCCCATCACCTCTTACTAAGGTTACAGAGTTAAATCGCCAGGGACCTAGAGCAGAACCCAGGACAACATTTTGTATCAATTGTTTGTATCTAAAAATGTTGCCCCTGACAGCACTGATGGGTCTTCTACTGCAAGGGCCTGGCATCTACTCCAGGGAGAGGATGCCTGGCTTGGGGACTGAACGACCCCCACCAACTCTGGAGAATATTTCCAGGTCTTCTTTCACTTCGTTTGCAGGTGACACTCTCTGCTCCCGGGGGAGCACTCAGGAGGCAGAGGCAGAGGCAGGTGGATCTCTATGAGTTCAAAGCCACCCTGGTCCACAGAGTGAGTTCCAGGGCAGCTAGGGCTACAGAGAAACCCTGTCTTTAAAAAAAAGTCATAGATATATAGATAGCTTTGAGTTTATCTGTCAAGCACCTGAACTTTGTATCCATGCTCTAGGCCACAGAAAGCCCTGTGCTCTTGAAGTGTGCCAAGCCTCAGGCCTCAGGACCTCAGCAGTGTTTCCCTCTGCGGGGCTGTATCCACAGATCCTGTTACCCCCTCTGCTGTCTCTCCACTTCAGTCTCCCTCAACGACTATCTTCCCACAGATCCCTTCCCAGCCAGCCTCTGCCCACTGCCATGTTTTCATAGCCCTTGTAACCATCTGAAGCCCAGGCTTCAACGATTAATCCACTTGTGTATCCAAAAGGTAAGACCTTAGCATGCAGGAGAGTGCCCAAAGTCTCTGTGTAATTTACCTTTACATCAAAACAAAACACCCACACTGGACTCTGTCTCTACGGTCCTAGAACTTTCTATTTAGACCAGGCAGGCCTCTAGCTAAAAGCTAAAAGGTCTCCTACCAGTACGTCTCAGCGGCTAGGATCCAAGGCGTGTGTGTGTGTGCGTGTGTGTGTGTGTGTGTGTGTGTGTGTGTGCGTGTGTGTGTGTGTGTGTGTGAATCATGTCCTGCTGGCCTGTTTGTAAAGTGCAGTACAAGTGGAGTTCAGGTTCCTGGCTTAGCGGCAGCAGCCCTACTTAAAAGGGCCCAGTGCTTTCTGTGTCCTGAGCATCCTACCAGCCAGGACTCATGGCGGACGGGCTGGAAGCCTCCCGTTTGGAGCCAGGGTGGGGAAGACCTGGGCAACAAGCTGCATCGCTCGTGGCACTCAGTTTTTCATCAATTCTCAGGTAACAAGCATTCCGCACAGGGAGATGGGGGACAAGAGACCAAAGGTCAAAGGCCACTGTAGGAGAGAGAGCACAGGCCAGGAGAGTAACCATAACAGCAGCGTTCTAGAGCAGGGTTCTTCAAGCCACGAGGACAGGCTAGGACGCCTGTCCAGAAACTCATAGCTGAGCCATTAGATCTGATGGAAAGCAGGATTTTAGCTCCGCACCAGACACTGCAATAGTGTTGGGTATTATGGTAATTATAATTGATATCATGGTTACTATGACTATTAATAAGAGAACCCTCCATCAGATGTTTTCCTAGCAAAGTATTCCAATTAACACATGAAAACTGAGCAGTGAAAATAGAAAACCCGCCATCAGGCAAACGCCGTGGAAATGGCTGCCGAGGGAGCTCAGTGGTCAGACGGACAATGAAAGGCAAGGCACCAGCAGGGCCCACAGTGTTTGTCCATCACACACTTACCACGCAGGGAAACCAGCAGCTTTACAATGGACTGAGCTCAGTCCCTATTACGTGCCGTCCCCAGTGACAAGATCCATCAGCGTTCCGGCTGTGTGTCTTAATACGATAAACTGGGGAGGCAATGGCACCTGTGTGGCCTCTTAGCTAAAAATGTGAGGCTTCCATCCAAGCACGGGACACCAGAATGCCCGAACCGCAAGGGTACAAAATACCTCGCTGGCCAGAAGGCCTCAAGACAATCTGAGGAACTATCAGGCCTGGCGGAGGGGGCAGGTGAGGAGCTGTGTGAAATCTGCACAGACCAAGGACTGATGGGAAATTTGGTTACATTTGAAGATGACCTGATTGGTCAACATGGATGCTACCTTCCGCTTCCGCCATTTCGAAACACACGTGACACTAACCTCAAGAGAAGCTGGGTAAAAGGTTATCTGAGAATTCCATGCGTGACTCTTCCTTAAGTCTAAAATGTTTCAAAACCAAACACTGAAATACTGGATGTAGTAGAGCCAGGAACTGGAGATTCTGACAGAGATACAGGGGATGAGAAGAAGCTGAGTCAGACCTGAATTTTGGCTTCTGGGATTCTAGGCCAAAGGACATAAGGAAAATAGACAAAAGTGTGCAGAGCCCAGGGCTACGAATACCAGAACCTTGACTCTCCCCAGAAGGAGGACTGTTCTGGTTTGAGCAGTGGCTCTAGGGTGGAGTTGGTCCAGTTCCTGGTGATTCAGCTGCAGAGCTAAGAGCATTCGCTAACAAGTCCTTGCAACACGGAGGCCCCAGGCCTGGATGTCTAGGGTGTGGTACACCTCCTCCTCCTCCTCCAGTGCTCCCGGAGCATTTCGGGTGAGGGTAGAGGAGAGGGGACTGCGGTCTCACTGTTTAGACGAGGCTAGCCTTAAATGCATAATCCTTCTGCCTCAGTT
The DNA here is from genome assembly GCF_947179515.1 of Apodemus sylvaticus. Classification (NCBI taxonomy): domain Eukaryota; kingdom Metazoa; phylum Chordata; class Mammalia; order Rodentia; family Muridae; genus Apodemus; species Apodemus sylvaticus. The sequence goes on from NC_067482.1 coordinate 4,149,433, forward strand.
TTCATTGCATTGTGAGTTTCTGGAGCCTCCTTTTAAAAATAAACATTTAAGAAAATACAATACAGTTTGAGGCTTACAGAAAGCTTATATGAGTATCACCAAGGGTTACAATTTACCTTCTACTCGGTCTCCCCTATAGTTAAGGTCTCAAGTCAGTATAGTGTACTTGTCAAAATGCATTCAATAGAAAAAGCAAGGCACAGTCCATATTCTGTTCATTTCCTAAGGTTACTGTTTATCCAGGATCCCGCACAAGGCAAGCGGCGTTCACCTCTGTGTTCTTCTGAGGTTCCTATTGTGTCCTACAATTCCTTGGCTTTCTTCCGTTTGATAGCCTTGACCATTTTGAGAAGCACTGGTCAGGAATTTTGTTGGAAGACCTTCCACTGAGGTCTGTCTAAGGCTGAGTTTCCGGAGGTGGAAGGTCACCCCACTTTTGGCTACGAACAAACGTGTGGCTTTGTTTTGCAGTAAAAGTCATGGTGTATACGGTGTATGTATGGTGTGTATGTATGTATGGTGTGTATGTATGTATGGTGTATGTATGGTGTGTATGTATGTATGGTGTGTATGTATGTATAGTGTATGTATGGTGTGTATGTATGTATAGTGTATGTATGGTGTGTATGTATGTATGGTGTGTATGTATGTATGGTGTGTATGTATGTATGGTGTGTATGTATGTATGGTGTGTATGTATGTATGTATGGTGTGTATGTATGTATGTATGTATGGTGTATGTATGGTGTGTATGTATGTATGGTGTATGTATGTATGGTGTGTATGTATGTATGGTGTATGTATGGTGTGTATGTATGTATGGTGTATGTATGATGTATGTATGATGTATGTATGGTGTGTATGTCATCTGGTCAACCTCAAACATTTCCCTTCATTAAGTGGGCTGCACGCATGTCATTTTACAGGCTGTGAACACACCCTGTTTGAAAATAAAAGTCAAAAGGGACTAATGATGCAGCTGGTGACAGACACTCGCCCATGTCCCCGTCCTTGTCCCTGGGAGACAGGCCATCTTAAAAGCACAATTTCCTGTGAAGACCAAGTCAAGGAGAAGTCATCTAAATGTCCAAGAAAACACCTGTTCCACCCTAGAAAGACCCATGTAACAGAAACTGGAAGACAAAACCTGTGACTGTTTGTCTGCTCGGCCTCCATCATCTGAAGCCTGAGGGAGGAGGCGCTTTCCTCTCCAGGGCTAGGGTTCATATCAGAGAGGACAGACAGATGCACCCAAAACAGCAGCAGGAGGGTCCTCAGAGCTGGGAACACTTGGTGCTGCTGGGTATCGCCACTTGATGTCCTTTGCCAGAGGCTGGACCACAGCGAGACCTTCCAGCAGACAAATACGCAGCTACCAGAACACACGGATACAGTTATAAAACTACTGAGTCCTAACATCGTATCGTTTGTATGAGGGAGAAACAAAATGGGGGAGCAGAGCACTAGTGAGCATGGCTGAGGTCCTGGGTTCAATTCCCAACCGTTAACAATGAAGGAAGAGGGTCTGTGTCAAGATCTGAATTTTCTTGGTCATTCCTTAAAGGAAGACGGATCCCCGGGCTCTCGAGAGGGGTATTTTCAGACAGAATAAACACTGTGTGTGGCGCTTTTGGCGGGAAGACCCACGTGAGTGGGCCTCACATACACAATGCTGACTCTGCGCCTTTTGTGTCTTAGGTCAGAAGGACCACTGCCCGGTGTGACTGAGGAGCGCTTGTGCGAAGTAGTCATGGGAAATGAAGTGCAGGGAAAGGTTTATTTAGCGAGGGGTCAAAGGGCAGGGAAACCCAAAGGGAGTTCACCTTCACTTAGCAGAGTGATAGAGAGTGCAGATTCACTGACAGGAAGGAGCTTTAGAAAGTAAAAGTCCCAGCTCTGAGACAGAAAAGCTGGGCATGGTGGCTCTTGTCGGCTGGAAGCTTCACTCTGGAGGGTGAAGGTGAAGGTGAAGCCGGAGCATGAGGCAGGAGAGTGGGGGAGCTTGTGGGGCAGAGGAGAAGGTGGGGCTGGGGCAGAAGCAGCAAAGGTTGTGTTCCAAAGGGGCCATCTCAGCGGGAACTGTGATAGCTTCAAACTGAAACAAAGTCCGGGACACCAAGGTCGCACCGGGTGCAGCGGGAATCCCAGTGTGTTATCTAGTTATTCATTTGCAGACTGCTCTTCTGGGGTGAGGCTGTGTGTGCTGGGGCTTAATAAGCCGCACTCTCTCTCCACCCTCCCAGCTCTCGGAGTAACTATCTAGTTCCAATTCTTGGAATAACTATTCTTGTTCCCAATGGAGACTCGGACATACAGACAAGAGGAAAGCTTAGAACCAGAGCTCATTTGCTGAATTCCAAGGCTCTAACGCCCCAAGTAGCTGCCCCAGGGTCAAGTGTGAAAAGGCAGGCAGCACCTCAAAGGCACTGCACTGGATGCCCTGCCCCGCCCTGCCCTGCCCCGCCCCGCCCTGCCTCCACTAGGGCAGGAGCATCCTAGGATGCAGCTTCTGACATGTGGATGTGGATAAACACAGCACTTAGAGGAGTGCTACGCAGGTGTTTGGTATTATTTTTAATTATTAAGTGGGAGTTTTCCTCCAATGACTAATATCAGGAAATAGAAAGGGCCCCACCTCACCTAGACTACTTCTTTTGTAGCCCACTCTGAAGATGAACTTATTAAATAAAGGCTTCCTGTAAGAACATTTTCCCTTAAGGCAGGATTAAAAAACAAACAAACAAGAACTGTGCATACACTCCTGGGCCTGGGAGAAAATCGCTCCCATAGTTTCAGGTGCAGGCTGCGGCCTGGGAGGCGCTCCTCCAACACAATGACCTACTTTCCCAGCAGTGAGGAAGCACAGGAAGGTTAGCATACACCGCCAGCCTGCTGCTTTGTCTTCCTGCAAACCATACCTGGAGACCATAAGCAATACCGACTAGAGAGAGGGGGCAGAGGTCTCCACCCTGGCCGGGGCTGCAGTCGGCCGAGAGCCCGATGCTAGAGGCGGCGGCCATCAGGGCTTTCCAGAGCACCCTGCTTTCCAAAGTCCTGTCCTCACTGACAGCCACACACAGTTGTGTGTGGAACAGACACTGACGAATTATTTTTACAAAGGAAGTAATTAAGGCCCCTAGAGACCTGCATCTGCCTCACGGTCACCATGCCAGCAATGCCGCTAGCACTATATATAAGACGCTGTGGAGCACACTGGGGGTATCCATCTGCCCCCTCTGATTTCCTACTTGTCTTCCAGACAAACCCTGTGAGCAGAACTAGTCCCCACAGCCCAGAATTCACAGCAGAGGCCAGTACCTCCAGGCCTCGCTCTAGCAAAAGGTTGACTGAGGGGATTTTGGCAATTCCTCCCCTCCCCCTTTAGCATCTCAAAAGACCCAAGAGCCCACTGGTTTCTGTCTCACCTTGACCTTTGACCTGGGTGTGAGTTTCTTTTCATTCTCAAACCTGAACCCCTGTGGTGATCCCACAACTTCTCCAATGGAACACCACAAAACCATCAAAAGCAGTTTCTGGAAGCAGCCTTTGGGATGGGCCTTTACAAACCCCAGTACTTTCTAAAGCTAGTTCAGACTCTCAGGGCTGGAAGCCCTCACCTCAAGTCTTTCCTCCATGTGTCTTAGGGGCACCTATGAACAGAAGCCCCGAGTACTTCTGGGGCCGTTCTGGTGCTTGGCCTGCCTCCTCCTTGCTCCTGTGGCCTATTTTCCCAGAGCTGGATTAAATGTCACTCATTCTACAAGAATCACTATCACAACTGTACACTGATTTCTATCTTGTAATCAATAGTTAGAACTCAATGAACATTAAATTTCTGATACCAGTATTTTACTGGGAACACACAGATGGGATATTTTGCTACAATGAAAATTATCACATAGTAAAAAGTTCACATTATAGAATGTGCATGAATGTCTCCTAAGGGCACAAAATGAATGTCTGTGTGTGTGTGTGTGTGTGGTGTGTGTGTGTTACACATGTTCCTATGGGTGGTGTAGACGTGTGTGTAGATGTGCACACACTGGAGGAGAAACTGTCTTCCAGAATTACTCTCCACCTCGTTTTAGAGGTGAGGCCTCTCACTGACTATGAAGGGTCTCATCCATTTGGTCAGGCTGCCAACAGCGGGTGTCCACAGGTCTCCACCCCCACCACCACCAGGAATACAGATGCCCACTGCCACCGTATCAGTGGTGTTTCAGGTATTTGGTCACAGCTACATTGAAATAACGAACATAGTACTATAACTTTTAAAAAAAGATTTATTCTAATTTTTATTTCTGGGTCTGCCAGCTTTATACCAGTGCCTGGAGAGGCCAGGAGAGGGTGGAGACTTCCCTGTTGACGGGAGTTACACACAGCTGTGTGTGATTGGACGGACATGCGTACGGGGGAACCAGACTCGGGTCCTCTGGGAGAGCAGCAAGCACTGTTAGCTGCTGAGCCATCTCTTCATGCCCTCACATGCATTTAGAAAACTTTCTATGGGCCAGCTAGATATCTCAGCTAATAGTTAAGAGTGTCCTGCTCCCACAGAGGACCCTCATCACAGTGGGCAGTCAACAACCACCTGTAACTCCAGTTCCAGAGGATTCAATGCCATCTGGCCTCCAAAGGCACCAGTACACATGTGTTCGTATATACATACATACAACACACACACACAAAATTAATAAAAATAAACCTTAACAATTAAATAAGCTTTCCAAAGTTTGCTCAATACATGGTGCAAAATAATCACACAGTAATCTGATGAATAATGAATAAATGAATGATCCACCAGGTGCACAGGGGTGTCTCCTCTGTTCCCCTTTGTGTTTGTGGGCTCCACACAGGCCTGGGTATACAATGGGTGTAACACATCTGCCAACAGCCAGTACTCTAGATGACACTGTCTCTCAACTGTGGGGAGGTCAGTCTCTGGTCCCGGTGTGCGTTGGAAAGGCCTGTGAACGGTTTGTAATCACACACAGCCGTCCTGCATCCTGCTACAATGGGCATAAAGCCTCTCCCCACCCTTCCTGGCAGCTGCTCCTCCTCACACGACTTGGCCTTCCAAACCCATCACCTAGGCCCAAGGCAAATCGCTTCCTGAGTACAACATAGCATTAGTTCACAGAAAGCCTTCAAGGCTTCAAGTGAGCAAGGCCAGCTCTCTCAAGTACACATCCTCAGTGTGGCCTCGCTGCTCTCAGCCACAGGTGATAACTCTCACTTCACTCGCCTTCTGTTGGGAAGGAGAAAGCACAGGGGTCCCAGAGTAGCTGGACTTCTGACTTCTCTCAGGCCCTTTCCCAAAATTCCCTGGGGCCTGGAGTCTGGGGCCTGGGGCCTGGGGCCTGGACAGACTTAGCACCTAGTTTTGTATTTTTTGTCTCCATACTCCCTGGCATTTCTACCTGCTTGTCTGTGTATGTGCACATACAAAGATTCATACTGACAGTCAAGCCTGCAGATCTAGAACGACCTAGGAGATAGCCCTCTGTGCACGCCTGCGAGACACTGCTTCTGCTATCTATATTAAGTTAATCGAAGTGGGAGGACCTATCTTGGCGGTGGGAGGCACAATCCCAGGGGCTAAGATCCTGGACTTGATAAAAAAGATAAAGTCAGTGGAGGCCCTGCTTTCCAGGATGGATCTGATGCCTCAAATTCCTGGCTTGTCTTAGCCAGGGTTTCTATTCCTGCACACACATCACCACCAAGAAGCAAGCTGGGGAGGAAAGGGTTTATTCAGCTTACACTTCCACACTGCTGTTCATCACCAAAGAAGTCAGGACTGGAATTCAAGCAGGGCAGGAAGCAGGAGCTGATGCAGAGGCCATGGAGGGATGTTCCTTACTGGCTTGCTTCCCCTGGCTTGCTCAGCTTGCTCTATTATAGAACCCAAGACTTCAGCCCAGGGATGGCACCACCCACAAAGGGAACCACCCACAATGGGCCCTCCCTCCTTGATCCCACAAATGGATCTCATGGAGGTATTTCCCCAACTGAAGCTCCTTTCTCTGTGATAACTCCAGCTTGTGTCAGGTTGACACACAAAACCAGCCAGTACTCCTTCATTCCCTATGATGGACTGTACCCCAAGCTGTGAGCCGAGATGCCCTTTCTTCTTCCAGTGGTGTGGGTCAGGTGGGTTACAGGAACGAGCCTCACATAACTTGATGAGGCAGCTGTCGGCCCCCTGGTGTATTCTATTTCCGCTAGCTTATCATGCTACCCCTCCCACCCGCTCACACTATCCACCCCTCCCCCTCATGCGGTCTATTTACCTAACGTTATTCCCCCTCACCTGTCCACACCGCCTGCTCCTGCTCTCCCTTCCTCCCACAGCTTCCCTTCATCTTATAGAGATGGTTTAGACCCCAATGCCTCGCATCTCACTGATGAAGGCGTAGACCCCAGCTTGGCAAGCAGACATTGAGAGCGTGCAACTGTGTGTCCTGAAGTTAAGCCTCCAGGTCTCTGATCCGCGGACCTGTCCGTCCCCCTTCCTTCCCCCTCTTGTTTCCAGTTGAGGCAACCGAGCATCCCCAACCAGGCACTCCCACCGCTCACACAAGCAAG